>NC_040907.2:17554422-17863981 GCF_004126475.2 Phyllostomus discolor | reverse complement strand
TTCTGTTGTTTACCGAGTCTCCTCTTACTTATTTTCCCTTCTTTCTATGTTTGTCCCCTCCCCCTTCCTTCTTTCTAAAATGAGAACAACCCAGGAGTGAAAAAACCTCAAAGAGCATGACTTTGTCCGTCTTGCCGTCTACCCCGTTTCATGTTTATAAAGTATTTCCCTAGGTTGGTGGGTCTTTTGGGTCCAACTACAGGCAAATGTAGTTGCCAAGTCCCTCTAACGGATACATGGATACATCCTGGATGCCTGCACCTAGGCTGGCTACATCTAGGTCATGAAAGAAAAGCAGAGAGTTCTCTTTTTTTGTATTAATAATTCTTTTCCAAGGTGGAGAACCACCACTTTTCTGTCATTATATCTTGAATTTGAAGAACTTAATGGCTATGCTTACTTATCCCTCCTTGTAAAACAAGAGGAACCACCTTTTGAAGGTCTTTTAGAACTCATTGCTTTAAGAGGGCAGTGAAAATATATTTTAAACTCTGTTAACCACTACCCTAACTTAGCTGTTAATACATTTTTCCCCTTTTGATAGATTAACCTGGTTTCCTCACCTTTTGCTAACAATTGTCATTGCTGGTGTTTATTAAGTGCGTACTATGTTCTCAGCACTGTTACAAGCAATACCTAGGTGTTACTCATGTACTTCACAACACACCAAGAGGGAAGTACTGTTATTTATTTCAGTTTAAAGAAGGGGAGCATAAGACACAGAAAAGCAAAGTGACTTGTCTAAGGTCAAAAAGTTAATAATTAAGTCAGGATGTTAGTTGGGCAGTCTGACCCCAAAGTATGAGTGACTTATGATTGAAAATTAATGATTTTTAATATTAAACTCATGGTGTCAGTATCAACCCTCCCATAATTAAGAACCGGTAGTGACAAATATCTAAATTCATTTTCTTCCCTTTTTCTGGTTAACCTATATTGGTCCTATTGTTCATGAGAGCATTGGCAGAGATTTTAAGGCAGAAGTTCACCAAATTGAATGTCAACTGTAACTGAAAATTTTTTTAATAAAAAAGGAGTTTACCATTAGTTGCTCGGTTTTTGTTTTTGCCACTTAGTTTGAAGAAAAAAAATGGTAGAAAACAAGTTGAAACAATTGGCTAAAATAAAATATGGGTATTATTGGCACATTTAAATTACTTGGGTTTTCCACTCACTTTCCTCACCCCTGCTTTTTATTTCCTTTAGTGTGGACAATTCGTGTTAGCTGTCCAGGGCTCCTTCCTTCCCTGTGTGTGTAGCTACCCAGTCATCCCACAGAGTAAAAACGAGGAGCATGTATTGATTTTTTTTTAAAGTGGTCAAAACAGCAACATTCTCTTACCCATCATATCAGTCTTTTCCTATACCATCGGTATGTGGCCCAATCTCTGGTAATTTTCTTTAGTTGAGATGGTTTAAATGATTAATATGCAAATGGTAAAGTTAATTACAGAAATTTCAAACTTAATTTTAACTCAATCTTTACTTTTAATGAATGTCTTTGGGCTCTGATGTTGTTGGTGATATACAATAGTCTTTCAATGACCAGATTGTTTTTTTAATAGACTTTATTTTTTAGAATAGTTTTAGATTTAAAAAACTGAGCACGTGGTGTAGCGTTATATGTATCCCCCCACTTTGCACACAGTTTCCCCTATTACTGACATCTTACATTAGAAGGGAACATTTTGTTACAATTAATGAACCAATATTGGTACATGATTATTAATTAAGTCCATAGTTTATTCATATTTCCTTAGTTTTTTACCTTATGTCTTTTTTCTTTCCAGAATCCCATCCATGATATATTTCACTCAATTGTCATGCCTCCTTATTTTCCTCTTGACTGTGCAGTTTTTCAGACTTTTCTTTGTTTTTGATGACCTTCACATGCCATATGTGAATTTTCCAAGTTATACATGTATACAAGATCTAGGTGAATCTCCTAAGTATTTATTGAGCATCACCTCACCTTTAGGCCAGGTGCTTTGCTAGATATTAGAGATAATGAGTAAGATATTAAGATTAAGCCTTCATGGAGTTTACAGACTAGTAGAGGGGATACAAAACAAGCAAGTAAATAAATAAACAGATCTTGAAAATTGCTCTGAAAGGAATAAAGAATAGATTTCTATTATTGGGAAAACAGTAAATGAGTTCGTTTTAAAAAAGGGGTCAGAGAAGGAGGACCCCCTTTCATTGAGCAGGGAGGGTGAGAGGGACAGGCCAGGGAGAACAATCCAGGCAGAAGGGTGAGTAGAAACTAAATCTGGTGACAACTTTAATGCACCATTAAACCTCCAGCTTTGGGGCAGTGTCACTTAATTCGACTGTTCCTCTCACAGTTCTGTAACCATAGTCATTGATCAGAGCTCTTTGTTTATTGACTATGCTAGGTGGACCTCTACTGGGGCATGGTTCTCAGATGAATTGTCTTTCTATGATTTCACAGCTCCGTTGTCAAAGCAGGAGCGGAGACTTATCCAAAAACAGTTCTTATGCCATTGGTATTTGGAGAGCTAATAGCCTTTAGATATATATCAGTAGGAGTTATTAGCTCCATGACTATGGACAAATTAACTCTTCTTTGTCCCAGGTTCTTCATCTGAAAGCTGGTGTTGCAGCAGTAACTGTTCCTTATATCTAATTTACCTTAATCTCTTCTACACTTTCTTCTAGGCAGAGTTCCCCTGAAAGGGATAAAAATTTCCTCTGATTTTGACCAGTTCTCCCAAGTTTCTACTGCATCGTTCATCTGCCCTATTCTTAGTTAAGGTTTCCTATTAACTTCCCCTCTAGAGGACTTAGTTGCTGATGGGCTAGGTACTAACATAGGCAGGTCTACCCAATGCTGAACCCCATGGTGTTTGTGGCTGCAGTGGGAACCATGTCTAAATGTGCTTATAAGTGAGTGGGAGGGATTTAAGGCCTCAATCTCAGTTATTGTCCACCTGAGAAACGGTCTCTGTGGCAAATACTTGTCACTTAGGATTTGATTAAAACCCTAGTGGAATCTGTGATTCTTAGAAGGGTATGAAAAACTTAACCCAAATTCCTTATCTCAAGATAGACAGCCTAATTAACTTACAGGATATATTTTTACTTGGCCAGAGTAATATTTAGTATTTCCTGAGTTTTTCCAGGCTCATTGGTAAAATCATTAAATGCCAGATTATGGTGTTTGTTGATCCACATTAATAATTCATTCTAATGCCTTATTTGAGTAGTGCCCAAGAAGCAACTCCAAGTACTTTAGAATTTGGAGGACCATCTCTCTTTCTCAAAGTAATTATGTCCCTTCAGGAAAGGCATAGGTTGGGGCAGGTGACAATAAATACCGTAGTGTAGCATTTACATGTGGATTTAACAGAGCTCTTGTATTTTCTGCTGATCGTCACTAGGCCGCATTGCAGGTGAGTCATTTTTCAACTGCTGGAGAAGATGGACTGTGCTCTGATTTATTGGTAACGTTAGTATGAACCAGTGCATGGTGTCTGTATCCTTCTAGGACTTCAGTAGGCATAGTCAAAGACTCAAGTCAAAACAGAAAAATGTTTGAGCAGTTATCTGATCAACTCTAAATTATGGTACAGCATGTTAAAGAGCAAAACCAGTATTTGTTTCCTTTGCTGATATTCTTTATATCCTCATAGATCTGTTTATTTAAGAAACAGTATATGTTTAATTTTTTCTGGCATTTTACATAATATCTCAATATTGTGTAAAATAATATGTACAATATTATGTACAGTAATATTTTACTTTAATATCTCAACACTCTCAATCCTGTAGCTTCAAGCACAAATGCCAGCCTGATATCCACTTCATCTACAATTGCCAATATCCCAGCAGCAGCGGTTTCCAGCATTTCAAACCAGGTATGGTGCTTTTGTTCATCTAGCTAGCTCTCCCTCTCTTCTTTTTGTGGTCAATTTGCCGATCTAAAAAACAATCCGCGTGGGCTGGAGAGACCCTTCTCTGGATGCTCCGAGAACCAGCACGCTGGATGGTTTCTCAGGCTGCCTTCCAGTTTCTCTCATGCTGTCAGAGATACGGTTCTATCTGGTCCCTTTATCTGCTGTGCATATCTCTGCCTCCTGCCCCACCCCTTCCAGGATGTAAGCTCCATGAGGGTAGGGGTTTATTTTTCTATTTTGCTCACTTACATATTCCCACAGTTCATAAAAATGACTGACACTCATTTTCAAGGCAAATAATAAATATTTGTGGAATGAATTAATACTGCTTCTACTTTTTTATGTAGCCACTCATTCCCAGTGAGGTTTTGCTCATTGTTATATTAACATTGGATGCTTAGCTCACTGGTAATGTTTTAGTGCTTTTTGTTATAATGTTTCTATTTGTTGTTTCTCTGCAGCAATTAATATTATCAAACACTGTAACCATGGATCTTTTTTTCTGGCTGCAATTAACATACTACTATTCTGGTTCATTTTTTTTTTAATGTTTGTTCCTACATTTGCATTCTTTTAGTCCATAAATATTTATTGAATTCCTACTGTGTACCTGGCACTCTTCAGGACACATCTATCTCTCTCCCTTTTCTTAGCTTTTTTATTTGGTCCTGTCTTCTATCATAGACAGTTTCCATTTAGTTTTCCACATGCCTTTCCTCCTCAGTAATGTTTAATCACATTCACAATATCCATTGACTACTTCTGAAATACAGAGTCTAGTCGTAACCTTGTGGTATCTAAGGCTTCCTGCTGATTGGTGGATATATTTTCTTTAATGTCCTGTTATTTCTCTAAGTTCACCATATCTGAAACCAACCTTTCATTCTACCCTTTCTTCTATTTCCTTGTTCTTCAACAGTAATACCGCTTTTCTCTATCACATCTCAATTCTTATCATTGAGGCCATTTTTAAAGAAACCTAGATATTCATCTCATCTCCCATTTTTTTGCTGTGTCTGTTCATTTTCTAAAACATCTGATTAATTCCCTCTAAATGCCACTTTTTATCCTATACTCACCATCCTTTTATATTTTTATTTGTTGAATTTGATAATCCCCATTTCCTGCCCCCACATAGGCTAACCCCCATTGCCTAAAGAATCCAAATTACATAGAGATCCTTTCAGCCAGAGTGAACATCTCTGACCCCTTAACAAAACCTTTTCAGAGCCGATTCTTGTATTTATCTCCTCTGCCTATTCATCTCAGAAAGCTCCCTGGCTATCACCATCTTCAGTGACAGTTGTCTTCCTCTGTATTTCACTCATTTGACACACAATTTATTGCCAATTTGTTGGAAATGTTTTTGTCTTAGCTCCTGCTAAAATTATAACTCCCTTGAATACAGCTAGTATGGTTATTCTTTTCTTTAATACTCTCTCTTCCCACACACCTATAGGAGATGCTTATGTACTCTTTATAAGTAATTGGTCTTGATCAGTTAGCATCTTCCTACTTATCACCAAGATCAGTATCAATGGAGTTTTTTAAGGTATGTTTTTGAGCTGTGCATTGCATTATACCCCCTTTTTAAACAGCTTTATTAAGGTATAATTGACATTCAGTAAACTTTACAGATTTAAATTGTGCAGTTTGGTAAGTTTTGACCTATATGTGCTTGTGAAACCACCAAAAATTCTTAGTGAATATTTTCTTTTGCTTTGTTTTTTTTTAATCCTCACCCAAGGATATGGTTATTGATTTTCAGAGAGAGAGAGAGAAACATAGATATGTGTCCCCACTGGGGATTGAGCCCGCAACCTAGGTATGTGCCCTGATCGGGGATCAGACCTGCAGCCTTTTGGTGTATAGGACGATACTCCAACCAACTGAGCCACCTAGGCAGGGCATCTTTGAATATTTTAAAGAAAACTCAATTATTTTAGAAAGAAAGATACTCAGTTGTTAAACTAGGAAACTTTAATATAGGATATGTGACTTTATTTTTTTTTTTTTTTGGTTTAAGTCCTTCTATCCTTAGAAGCACAACCATCTAGTGCAGTGGTTTATAAACTTCTTAAAGAGATCCTCCTTCAAGAATTCCATGCAGATATTTATCTAAAAATTTAGTACATAAAAATAGAACAAAAGAAAAAAAGAGGTATTGTAGTAGGAAAAGGGACATTGTGTGTACAGTGCATGGGACCCTTCCCTCTCAGCCTTCCCCTCATCCCAGACAGCCCCAGGGCGTCTTCTCTTGACTCTTAGGTTGCCATCGCAATGCATTTTGAAAATCATTGGTGTAGGTGGAATATATGGGTAAGTAAATGAGAAATCAAATTAATGTTTTAGGAAAATAATCATGAGTGAGAGGGACATGAAAGTCTCTTGTGTCGAAATTAATATTTTGCTTTTTCTAAAAGATTGTTTTTCTCCTTTAACCTCTTTGGTCTGTAGGACTATCCCACCTATACTATCCTTGGCCAGAGTCAGTACCAGGCCTGCTACCCCAGCTCCAGCTTTGGAGTCACAGGCCAGGCTAACAGTGATGCTGAGAGTACCACGTTAGCAGCAACCACGTACCAGACAGAGAAGCCTAGTGTCATGGTACCTGCGCCTGCAGCACAGAGACTGTCCTCTGGTAAGCACCACAGCTCTAAAAACTTTGGCGTAAGTGCACTTCATCCAACAGGTGATGGTGATGATTATTTTGTTCTGGTCTAAGTTACAGTTCCCGTGCTACTGGCTTTCCCCCTCAGGAGTATTCAAACGTTGGAACCAGACCGTTGGCAGGTTGAGTGTAACACCTCAGAAAACAGAAAAGTACCAAGAATGAAAAGACTGTTTTTATGACTCCTGCTCTGCCCTCCCTATGACTTTAACATGATTGTCCCCGGGAACTTCTGAATCATGGCACATTTTATAAAAATTGGAGGACTCCAGTTTTAGTCTCAATATTTTGGACTTCTGCCCAGCCTCAGAATAGTAGTTTTTAACTTTTTCTGTGTCATGGACCCCTTGAAGATTCTAAGGAAAGCTAAAGAAATACTTTATTGGGAAATTGAACCTACAAATTTAGATATGTACATTTAGCTTTGAAATGTATTGATGGATTTTGATGCCCAGGTTAAAAAAAAAAAAAAACCTGACCTAAAGGTTTTGTGCACACATTCAATAAACACATGCATATAGTTTTAATTTATCTCTGTTTTTCATGAAAATTTGATGGTTTGCTATCATCTCATATGACTGGAGGAATATTGTTATTACCACTGACGCATTTTCCAAAACAGTGCTCTGCATCAGCTAAAGCAATTTTCTGTGCATCTTGCTTTTTACCAGTCTTCTAGGTAGTGGACATATAGGTGGTCATTTCCAACTTAAATTACTTTGAAATAATTATATATACTCATGCTTTAGTTTTGAATTCATGTCTCTAAATATCTTCTTCATAATAATTTTAACTTTTTAATAATGGGAGAATTTCAAGCATAGAGGTTGTCAGAGTAGTATAGTGAACCCGTATGTATCCATCATCCCTTGTCAATAATTAACAACTCTTAAGCAGTCTTGTTTCAACTGTGCTTCATCCAATTCCTTCCCCAAATTCTAAGCATCATATTTCTAAAAGATAAATACTCAACACAATCACAGTTCCATTATCTCACCTAAAATAATTTAACAATAATTCCTTAATATCATAAAGTGTCAAAAGTTATTCATATTTCCAGTTTTCTCATAAATATTAGGAGTTTTGTTTTTCTTTTTATACTCCGTTTAAATTGGGAACCAAGTCAGGTCCATACACTGTGATTGGTAGATAACATATTTTGTCTCTTTTAACCTATAAATTCCTATATCTTTGTTTTATTCACCCATGTACTTTATTTGTTGAAGGAACTATTATTTAATCCCATACCATTTCCCTGAATTTTATTCATTATATTTTTAAGTATATTTTATTGATTCTGTTATTATAGTTGTCCCAGTTTTTTCCCCTTTGCCCCCTTCTGCCCAGTACCCCTCCTTCCCTCCAGCAATGCCCCGCTCTCTTAGTTCATGTCCGTGGGCCATGCATGTAAGTTTTTAATTTCTCCATTTTCTATACTATTCTTAACATCCCCCTGTCTATTTTGTACCTACCAATTATGCTTTTTAATTCCTATCTCCCTTTTCTCCTATCCTCCCCTTCCCCTTCCCAGCTGATAACCCTCCATATGATCTCCATACCTATGATTCTGCTCCTGTTCTGGTTGTTTCATTAGTTTTGTTTTGTTTTTAAATTCAGTTGTTGATAGTTGTAAGTGTATTGCCCTCTTAACATTCATAGTTTTGATCTTCTTTTTCTTAAATAAGTCTCTTTAACTTTTCATGTAATAATGGCTTGGTGATGATGAACTTTAGCTTTACCTTGTCTGGCAAACACTTTATCTGTCCTTCCATTTTAAATGAAAGCTTTGCTGAATAGAGTAATCTAGGTTATATGTCCTTGCTTTTCATCACTTTGAATACTTCTTGCTAGTGTCTTCTTGTCTGCAAAGTTTCTTTTGAGAAATCTGGTGATAATCTTATGGGAACTCCTTTGTAGGCAACTCTGATTTTCTCTTGCTGCTTTTAAGATTCTCTATTTTTAACCTTTGGCATTTTAATTATGATGTGTCTTGGTATGGTTCTCTTTGGGTCCAACTTGTTTGGGACCTTCTGTGCTTCCTGGACTTGTATGTCTATTTCCTTTGCCAAATTAGGGAAGTTTTCTTTTATTATTTTTTTCAAGTAAGTTTTTAGTTTCTTGCTCTTTCTCATCTCCTCTGGCATCCCTATGATTAGGATGTTGGCACATCTGGAGATGTCCCAGAGTCTTCTTATACTATTCTCATTTTTGTATTCTTGTTTCTTCCTTCTGTTCTAGTTGAATGTTTATTTCTTCCTTATGTTTCAAACCATTAATTTGAATCCTGGCTTCCTTCCCTTCACTGTTAGTTCCCTGTAGATTTTCCTGTATTTCTACTTAGTGTTACTTTCATTTCTTCCTTTATGTTGTTGCTGTAACTCAGTGAGTTCTTTGAGCATCTTGATGACCAGTTTTGTGAACTCTGCATCTGATACGTTGGCTATCTCCATTTTGTTTATTAGTTCTTTTTCTCGGGTTTTGTTCTGTACTTTTATTTGGGCTGTATTTCTTTGTGTCCTCAATTTGGCAGCCTCCCTGTGTTTGTTTCTGTGTATGAGGTAGCACTGCTTTGACTCCCTGTAAAAGGTACCTGTAATTGTGTGGGGTGGAGCCTTAGGTAATCTTCAGGGTGAGCAACCTGCTTCACCTCTTTGTGGCTCTGTGTGAGGGGAGGACTCAGAGAGGGGATTGTGCTGCTGCCTGGCTTCTGGGGTTTGCCCAGCACTCACCCCATTTCTAGTCACTTCACCTACTTCCTATATACAGCTGGCACCCTTCCAGCTGTTGCCCTGGTGTCGAATCCCAGAGTGTGGGTGGGTTTGCATACATTTTAAGACTGCAGGCCCTTTAAGTGAAGTTTCCTGAAGATCCAGCAGTTTCCTCCACTGCCCCAACCCCCACTGGTTTTTGTAGCCAGAAGTTATGGGGGTTTATCTTCCCAGCACTGTGAGCTGTGTGGTCTGGTCTGGGGCTGGGATCACTTGCTCCTAAGGTATCCTTCCCGATTTTTATCCACCACATATAAATGTGGGACCACCTATGCCTGTGTGTGCCACCGCCTCTCCATGCCACACCATGTCTCCTTGCCTCTCTTCTCCATCTCCGTGTCTCTGCCCCTCCTACTTGTCTGATGAATGTGGTTTCTTTAAATCCTGGGTTGTCAAACTTCCATATAGTTCAATTTTCTGGCAGTTCTGGGTGTTATTTGTTTTGAGATTTAGTTGTAATTCTTTTGGTAGTTGTGCAAGGAGATGAAGTGTGTCTACCTGTGCCTCGATCTTGTCAGGAACTCTTGTTTATTATATTCTTGTAGAGTAGTTTAATGTGTCCTGCCATCTTTTGTATGTTACTGTAAGTTAGTAAATGGATCTAGAGCAGTCTTTTTCAGTTAGACACAGTATTGTGCTGTACACCGTCCTTTGACATTTGACAATGTATGAAACATTTTTGGCTGTCATACTGGGAGGGAGTGCTACTGGCATGTACAATGTGGGGCCGAGGGTGTCCCCTCACCAGACATCCTACAATGACAGGACAGCACGCTCCCAGCAAAAA
Source organism: Phyllostomus discolor (assembly GCF_004126475.2). Lineage (NCBI taxonomy): Eukaryota > Metazoa > Chordata > Mammalia > Chiroptera > Phyllostomidae > Phyllostomus > Phyllostomus discolor. The sequence continues at coordinate 17,853,838 of NC_040907.2, read as the reverse complement.
TCATTAGGCTCAAAATGTTAATTGTGCCAAGTTGAGAAACTCTGATCTAGAAGCTTGATCAGGGTCAGTTTTTTTGTTTATTTGTTGTTTTATTTTTTGGAAATAATTTCATAGATGAGTTCTTTCATTGGGAGGCAGGTGTATAAATTCTAGTTATAACTCTGTTAGTATTGTTAGGAGCTTTTGATACTCAATACCCACTTCTACATTCCCAAATTACTTAGATTGCTTTGGTTTTTCATTTTTTTATCCCTGCAGTATGATTCTGATGGGCAGAAAACCTGCTGACCCTCTTCATGCTTTGGTCCTTATAACCTTTGACTGGCAGTAAATGTCTTGCTTTTCCTCTCCAGGAGACCCTTCTACAAGCCCGTCTTTGTCCCAGAGCACACCAAGTAAAGATGCTGACGACCAGTCCCGGAAGAACATGACTGGGAAGAACCGGGGCAAGAGGAAAGCTGATGCCAGCTCTTCCCAGGACAGTGAATTGGAAGTATGGGAAGAACCTCATTTGTTTTTTTCCTCATTTCTTAAGTTTACCAAACATATATCTGAAACTCCTGGGATAATATGGTTCTGTGTTATATACCCTTTCATTCCTGGGCAAGAGAAACTGATTGGCCAGGTGAAAAGAGAAGTGTATAAACATGTTTCTCCATGCTGGTAACTTTCCATCTCACCTCCGATACTTTTACGAAAAGCATCAAAAAAGCTTTTCTGAATTTAAGAAACCAGTAACTCTTTAAAGGAAAAACTAAACTGGTCTCTATATTTAGAGGAGAATAGAAAGAATAGTGGATCATATTCAGAAAGCAGAGGGTGTCATAAGTAATGTCATACAAAAATGTCCCTTCAAAAATCTCCAAGTAAAATGAGAGTCTAAGAGTGCTTTAGGCCAAGTTTCTGTGAACGTGCAACCAGATCTGGTAACTTATTAATGGGATTTACACGTATTTATTCTGTGGTTAAGCACCGTAAGAATTTACTATGGGCGTATATTTGGCTTCGTTATTAAAAAGACTGGGAATTCATATAAACCAGTAATAGTAAATTTTTGATATTAATCCTTTTGCTTTTTTTTTTTTTCAGTTTCATGTAATCATTTAATAAGGGGGAAAGCTGTATTTAAAAACAGGTACATTGATAGGTATTCTGAAGGCGTAGGTAAATTCAGGCTGTATTTAGAGCCTCTCTTCCCTTGTGTTCTTGAGGAGGGGAAGGGGAAGAAAGAAAGAAAATCTAATACATCTCTTTGGAAAAACTGAGAGAGAACTCACTCAGTTTCAGCCTTGAAAGCTGTAGTAAAATACACATAACATAGTATTTACTATTTTTTTAAGTGTGATTTAGTGGCATTAAATATTTTCACAATGATTTTTAATTGTCACCACTATTTCCATGATCCTAAAAACTTTGTACCTGTTAAGCAATAAAATCCCTATTCTTTCCCCCACTGACCCCTATAATCTTTGTTCTACTTTCTTTCTCTTTGAATTTGCCTGTTCTAGATGTCCCATAAAAGTGGAGTCATAAAGTTCTGGTCTTTTGTGCCAGGCTTATTTCACTTAACATGTTTCTAAGGTCCATCCATGTTGTAGCGAGCATAAGAACTTTGTTCCTTGTTATGACTGAATAATATTTCATTGTAGTATTGTATATATACCACATTTTATTTATCCATGCATCTATTGATGGACTCTTTGGGTTTTTTTCACCACTGAGCTATATAGTTATCTCTTTGAATCCCTCTTTTCAATTATTTTGGGTAGACCTAGGGGTAGAATTGCTGGATCATATGGTAATTCTGTGGTCAACTTTTTGAGGAACCACCAAAATGTTTTCTCTAGTGGCTATACCGCTTTACATTCCCATCAGCCATGCATGAGGGTTTCCATTTCTCCACATCCTTATCAACACTTAGTTCCCATATTTTTTTGATAATAGGCATCCTAACAGATGTGAAATGGTACCTCATTGTAGTTTTGATTCGCATTTCCTTAATGACTAATAATATTAACTGTCTTTTCATGTGTTCCTCAGCCATTTGTTTATTTTCTTTGGAAAAATGTCTATCCAAATCCCTTGCCCATTTTTTATTTGGGGTGTTTTTTATTGAGTTTTTGGAATTCCTTACATATCCTGGGTATTAATCCCTTATCAGATATATGATGCACAAAAGTTTAACATTCTGATGAAGTTGTTTTTTTTATTTCATTGCTTGTGCTTTTGGTATTATACCTAAGGCTACAAGATTATGAACATATCTGTGTTTTCTCCTAAGAGTTTTATTGTTTTGGCTCTTAAATTTAGGTCATTGATCCATATTGAGTTAATTTTTGTATGTATTGTAAGGCTCTAATTTTATTCTTTTGCAGATGGATGTCTAATGTTTCCCAGCACCTGTTGAAAAGAATTTTTTCCCCATAGAATGATCTTCATTTCCTTGTCAAAAAGAAATCAATTGACAATATATGTCAGGGTTTATTTCTGTACTCTCTCTTGTATTTCATTGGTCTGTTCTTATGCTAGTACCACATTGTTTTGGTTACTGTAGCTTTGAAATTAGGAAGTGTGAGACTTCTAACTTGGTTTGTTTTTAAGGTTATTTTGGCTATTTTGGAACCCTTGAGAGTCCATATGAATTTTAGAATGAGGTTTTCTATTTCTTTAAAAAACACTGTTGGAATTTTGATGGAAGTTGCGTTGATTTTGTAGATTGCTTTGGGTAGTATTGTCATACTAACAGTGTTAAGTCTTCCATTCATGAACATGGGATGTCTTGTCATTTATTTAGGTCTGTCTTTCATTTCCTTCAGCAGTGTTTTATAGTTTTCAGTGCACAAGTCTTTCATCTCCTCAGATTTATTACTAAGTATTTTATTTTTGATGCTATTATACATGGAATTGTTTTTTTTTTAATTTCTGTTTGGATTATTCATTGCAAATGTATCAAAATATAACTTATTTCTGAATTCATTTATTAGCTCTAACAAATTTTTTGTGTATTCTTTAGTATTTTCTACACAGAAGATCATGTCATCTGCAGAGATAATTTTACTTCTTCCTTTCCCATTGGGGTACCTTTTTTCCCTTTCTTGCCTAGTTATTCTGACTAGACATGTCCGTACTATGTCGAGTAGAAGTGGTGTAAACAGACATGCTTTTCTTTTTCCTAATCTCAGAGGTAAAGCTTTCAGCCTTTGACCACTGAGTATGACATTAGCCGTGAGTTTTCCGTATTTGGCTTTTATTATGTTGCAGAAGTTCCCATATAGTTCTAGTTTATTGTTTTTTTTATCATAAAAGTGTGTTGAAGTTTGTCAGATGCTTTTTCCGCATGAGGGACCATGTGGATTTCCCCCCTCTGTTCTATTAATGTGCTCTGTTATTACATTAATTCATTTTTGTGTGTTGATCCTACCTTACAACCTGGAAACAAATCCCACTTGGTCATGATGTATAATTCTTATAAATGCTGCTAAATTTTGTTGAGGATCGATACTTTGTTTGCATTGATATTCATAAGTATGTTGTTTTACAGGTTCCTTTTTTTTTTCTTTGTAGTGTCTTTATCTGACTTTGGTATCAAAGTAATGCTGGTTTCATAGAGTGGGTTAAGAAGTGTTCCCTCCTTCAGCTTTTCGGAAGAGCTTAAGAAGGATTGCTGTTAATTCCTCTTTAAATATTTGGTATAATTTACTACTGAAGCTGTCTGGTCCTGGGCTTTTCTTTCTTGGGATAGTTTTGATTACTGATCAGATCACCTTATCAATTAAGAGTCTATTCAGAGTTTTTATTTCTTCAGTCATTTTTTCACTTTGTGTATTTCTAGGAATTTGTCCATTTCATCCAGGTTATTCATTGGTGTACAGCTGTTCATAATAATCTCTCACAATCCTTTTTATTTCTGTAAAATTAGTCATAATGTTCATTTCTGATTTTAGTAATTTGAGTCTTCTTTCCTTAGTCAAGCTAGTTACAAGTTGTCAATTTTATAGATCTTTTAAAAAAAACAACTTTTAGTTTATTAATTTTTTCTATTATTTTTCTAGTCTGTGTTTAATTTATTGCCATTCTTACTTTTATTATTTCCTTCCTTCTTCTGGCTTTTTCTAGTTCCTTCAGTTGTACAGTTAGGTTATTGATTCAGATCTTACTTCTTTGTTAAGGTGTGTGCTCACGGCTGTAAATTTCCCTCTTTGCACTGCTTTTGCTCTATTCCATAAATTTTCTTTTGTTATGTTTTTATTTTCATTCATCTCAATGTATTTTCTAATTTCATGTGTGATTTCTTTTTTGATCCTTGGTTATTTAAGATTGTGTCTATTTAACTTTTACGTATTTGTGAATTTTTCAGTTTTCCGTTACTGATTTCTTGCTCTATTCCATTGTGATTAGAAAAGATATTCACTCATTATTTTTTATATTTTCCTCCCTCAGCGGGTATTTCTGTGGGACTTGGATGAAACCATCATCATCTTCCACTCCCTTCTTACTGGATCCTATGCCCAGAAGTATGGAAAGGTAATTTGAATCTTTCTTCCTTTGCTGTAACTCTCCCTTTCCTGCTATATGGGCGGCAGGTAACCGGAATTACTTTCTCTGCCACCTCCATCTTACCTTGTTGGCCTTTTATACTTCCCATTTTAAATTCCACCTAATGGCTTGTACCAAGCAGGCTACACGATCAGGCAGAGTTGATGATAAAGCTGGAGAGACTAGACCTGGGCAAGTGCTGAAAGCTGAAGTTATTTGAGAGTGGTATTTCATTTGTGTAAATGAAGTATGGAAATGATTCTCGAAACAGAGTGGAGTCTCAGGATTATGTATTCCAAGGGCCAATCTGTTATCCCTTAAATCACTTTTAACAGCCCCAACCAAGCATTTCATTTAGCTGAGTATATACCAGATAATGTAAATTCAAAATGTAGGTAACCTATAAACTGTCTTTGTAAAATAGATTACATACGTCCTTAAATATATCAAGCAGAATTTAACTTGTCACCAATATAAACATCAATTTTGAAAGAGGGATGAGCTGTTTTTGAGCTATTGCCTATATATTTCCACACTAAATTACCTTTGGGCTTTTATTTTTCTGTTTCTGTGAATACATTCTATAAAAATATCTGCCTCCTTTGCTCTCTTACTATTCCCAGTTATTACTGTCATTAGTATTTCTGTCAGAAGTAATTTCCACAGGCTTTTAGCGTATAAACTGGCAAGCTCATGTGCCACATAGCTAGGCTGTTTATAAGGTGTATAAAATAAGAGCATACAGCCCTGACCGGTGTGGCTCAGTTGGTTGGGGGTCATCTAGCAAAGCGAAGGGTTGCTGCTGTTGGATTCCCAGTCCAGGCACATGCCTAGGTTGCAGGTTTGGTCCCCAGTTGGGGCACATGTGGGAGGCAAGCAATTGATTCTTCTCTCTGACATCATTGTTTCTCTCCCTCTCTTTCTCCCTCCCTTCCCCTCTCTCTAATCTAAATAAATAAATAAGTAGCATACAGCCTCTGTTGTTCATTTTAAAGCTAAGTGTATTGCTTTTCCTGCAAATATTTTGACTCTTCAGCCTTTGTTTATTTATTTCCTGGTCGTTGAGATTTTCGGATAACTGACTTCTGGTGTCACACTGTGTGTGTGTGTGTGTGTGTGTGTGTGTAGAAGATAATGGATGTTATAATATCAATATTTTAGCTATAGTTAGAATTTCTCCTCCCACAAAAATAAAGGTGTTTTTTTAAAGTGAGTTTAGTTTTCTAGAAACTAAAGTCCTGAGATTTGTATATTGCATCAGTAATAATTGGAGGCACTATTGTGGGTCTGTGTTGTTTGGCCTTGACCCAGAATAATTTTGAAATATTTAAGGATCAGAAGCAGTGCCGTGAGTACCAACTTAGGCACATTTTTCTTTTACTGTCTTCCAGGACCCAACAGTAGTGATTGGCTCAGGTTTAACTATGGAAGAAATGATTTTTGAAGTGGCTGATACACACCTATTTTTCAATGACTTAGAGGTAAGCATTTAAAATTGTTTCTGTACTTGGGTGAAACATCTGTTCAATAACTGTTGAACCTGTGCTTATTGTACTCAGGGAAAACTTGGTTTGGGGGTATGGAGAGGCCACGGGGATCTATACAGTCTTGCAGGAATGATGCTGTGGCTTTTTATTCTGGCCATCAGTTTTACTGGCCCCAAGTTTGATTTTTGTTCTGGAAGTGATCTTGTTCTAAAGGAAATCCCAACCCATTAGGCAAACCAACATTCCGATTTATTCATGTATATTAAATAATATATAAGGTGGGTTTGATTATTTGTGCTTTACTGTTCTTCAGTTTTACCTCCTTAAAAGAGTCACTGGATATGTCAGATCTATAAATGACTGCTGTGACTCATTATATTTTATACATGCTGATTTTCCTACACGTGCTAATGTGTAGGTTAGCCTTGTTATCCAGAGTCATTTTATAGGTAGGTACAGGAAAACCAGGAAACACTGAGCTTCTTGGGGAATTTTTTGGCTTTGATATTCGAGTTTACCTTTGAGGTGAACATGGTGTGGTGGAAAGAACAACAGAATTGGGAATCAGAAGACCAGCGTGTGAGTCCCAAGTTAGGAAAGTTACCGTCCTTTTTTGGGCCTCAGGTAAGCAGTTATTCTACACAAGAAGCTAGGACCGGTTGTTCTGTCTTGGGAGGGGAGTGCCTTGCAGGGACGCAGACGTAGGAAGGAGCAGATGTGTCACTTCGTGTCCTTTGGAATTTCACACCATGTACCACATGTATCACCTAGTTTTAAAAGTAGTGAAAATTTTGAAGTAAAATAAGGTAGCCTTTTATAAATATGAAGTAATTCTAATCCTTTTAAAATACAACGTAGTTCTTCTTAGCAGACAGTTCTCCAACAAATTAAATTAATAGAGCTCTAAACTCCAATACTCTTGTCTAAGTTCTACAGCGCTGTAATCTCTTTCCTCAACTTCACATGTTGATAAGTTGGGACATCAGAGTTTTTATTCAGCAGACATTTATTGAAAACCTACTATGTGCCAATAATTATTGCCAAATTGTATTTGTAATGATTTTCTAGACATAGTCCTCACTCAGGACTGAAAGTTCTGTGAAGAATTTGACCTGAATGTGTTCCTGCCCCCAGGTCAGTGGTTCTCAACTTTAGGGGGCATAAGAATCTCCTGGGGACCTTGTTAAATAAAAGGAAGATTCTAGGACTTCACTCCCAGAAATTCTAATTCAAGTAGGTCTGGGGTGAACCCAAGAATATGCACTTTTTAAAAATTTCCCCAGAGGATTCTGATGCGTGAGGACATGACAGCGCTGCCTTCGGTGGTGTCAGAGGAGTGTATCTGTTAGAGTTAGGCAGTGGGTGGCATTATGTCAGGACTCGTGTGGCCTTAGTGAAAAGAACCTTGGATTTGAATAGGAAGACCCAGGCTCTACCGCTCGGGGAAGTCATTTCACCTCACTTTTATAACATGAGGAGACTGGCTTAGATGACCTCTTCTGAGTACCAAGCTTGAATTTATAAATTTCTGTTTCGGTCACTCTTAGTTTTCATACCGCACTCTACCAACATCTGTTCTGTCTGCAAGGATTTATTGGGTACATGTTACGTAAGGTCACTGGACTAGACCAGAGGGGCACAAAGGAGAAGTAAGATAGGGGTCATGCCATAAGGGGCCTAAAGTGTAATTGAACTTTCAGTCTGCTATAGAGCATAGACACACACCTGACCGTGTAAGGGAGCTTGCACTCATACCCATGAGCTGTGGAGAAATGAACTGTTGAGATAAGAGCATAAATGAGGGTGGGGATGGTCAAGGAAGATTTCATGAAGACTGTGGAATATGAATTAGGTCTTAAAAGAAGTCGGGCAGCGAGGGGAATAAGAGTGATCCTCCACCCATAAGAGAGGCCATAAGGTATTTCATCACCCCACCATTGTTTTTGCAATACGTCACGGTGGACTGAAGTAGTATATGGTTTTGTCTTTTAACAGGAGTGTGACCAGGTGCATGTGGAAGATGTGGCTTCTGATGACAATGGCCAAGACTTAAGGTGATAAAAACAATGATGCTGTAAACATCAGTGCACCTGTTATGAACAAAACACTGCCTACATTCAGAGTAAAGCAAAGATGAATAAGACAGAGCCTTAAAAGAGCTCACAGTCTGTTAGAGGAGACAAACATAGTTAACAGTGTCACGCAGTATGAGGTGACAACAGAAAATGTGATGGAGTGCAGAAAAGAAGGCATTTCTGATGGGTGTGGGGGTAGATGGTTGCCAACATTAGAGTGGCCTTTTCTGTGCAGTAGAATTGGAGCGTGACCATGAAGAATGGGTAGCGGTGATGGGATAAGGAAAAAGCATTCCAAAGTAAAGGATATACTGGTTTCCCTCTGGCCAGATTTTTAGTCAGAATTGTGCTTCCAGGCTGGTTATATTTATTTTTTAAAAGATTTTTATTTATTTACTCTTTTAGAGAGAGGGGAAGGGAGGGTGAAAGAGAGTGAGAGAAACATCGATGTGCGAGAGTCAACTAGGGAACCTGGCCCACAATCCAGGCACATGCCCTGACTGGGAATCAAACCGGCAATTGACCTTTTTGGTTTGCCGGGCAATGCCCAACCCACCATTCTTATGACATTTTACTGTGGCTAACCAGTAATTACCTATCGTAGTCTTGGCAGCTTTATTTTCTTAAATATAGAATGTCACGTAACTTACTGAACTATGTTTTGGCTTTTGATTAAACCAACTTATCTCTAATTCTGTCAGTCATTTTAAAATTTTTATTTTAAAATGAAAATATTAGTCCTGCTTAGCCTGTTTAACTATATAGGCATTTCTCCTTTTATTGTGCTTCATTTTCTTGTGCTTCACAGATGTTACTTTTTTTTTTTACAAATTGAAGTCAAGAACCTCCACCAACCTTATTGTATTCGCAATATTTGCCTTCATTGGGGTGGGCTGGAACCAAACCCATAATATCTCTGAGGCATGCCTGTATCAGCTATCTATTGTCATATAATAAACTATCTCACAAGTTAGTAGCTTAACATAATAAACATTTATCATCTCATAGTTTCTGTAGGTCAGAAACTTGAAAGTGATTAGCTAGGTAGCTCTGAATCTGGGTCTGTAAGATTGGAATCAAAATACTGGCCAGGGCTACGAATCATCTAAAGGTTTGTTTGTAGCTGGAGCACCTGCTTTCAGCCTCTCACCTGTGGCTGGTAACAGGGGGCCTCAGTTCCTCCCTGTGTGCCTCTGCGTAGGGCAGTGTGAGTGTGCTCATGTGACAGCTGGCTTCTTGCAGGATTAATGCTCCAAGAGAGAACAAGAGAAGCCTAGTCTCTGTGGTCTAACACCATCACTTCCACCACATTCTGTTTACATTCAAATACGGTACATACCCAGAGGGAGCAGAATCAGAAGAGAGGAGTGTTAAAGAATTGTGGACATGTTTTAAAGCCACCACAGTGGACCATGGACTTAATAAACCAGCCAACAGATCACCCAAAGAGAATATCCCCGTACATAGTTACAATAATTTTGTATGTGCATACACACTTTTTTTTTCCTAAAGTAAGAGTTTATTTGACCCAAACTGACGACGTATGCCAGGGAACAAGATCTCAAATGCTCCCCATACACAAAAATTTTATATTCTGTTTTTTGGGTTTTTTTTTTCACTGTAAGATACTGTCGTTAATGAAAGGATGCTGTATTTTAAGCCAGCCTCTGTGGGATGCTGGTGCTTGAATTGTTCGTATCTCTCTTGCCCTTTCTTTGATAAAGTAATAGGGGTGAGATAGAGGACTAGTGAAAAATAGACTCCACCATCATCAGCCTTGGTGTTAGGTGCCAGGAACGGGGCAGAGAATCCCAGATGGCACTCATCCAAAAACCCCGTGGGGTATAGATTTTAATTTTCATTACCCTCTCTCTCTGCAGCAACTACAGTTTCTCAACAGATGGTTTCAGCGGCTCAGGAGGCAGTGGCAGCCATGGCTCCTCTGTGGGTGTACAGGGGGGTGTGGACTGGATGAGAAAACTGGCTTTCCGTTACCGAAAAGTGAGAGAAATCTATGACAAGCATAAAAGCAACGTGGGTGGTAAGTGTGGCCTACAACCAGTCTGACTTGGTTTTCTTCTTATTCCCTGCTTTTTTTCCCAGGGGTTCCTTAGAACTCCCCGGCAACTGCTTATGAGTTTGAGTCACAATAACATTTTAATTCTGTGTTTAAAAACATGAAAGTTCGAGTAAAACGCTTTGGGGAGGAGCTCTGCATTTCTCCTGGCCTTCTCCTAGCATAACTTTGCAAAGTTCTCCTTTTCTTTTTAGACAAAGTTCTTTTTAAAGGAAATGTGTTTCATTGATTATATCTGATTACATGTGTTTTATTCTGGAGTCAAAAAAACTACTGTCAGTACTGGGTAATAGGTTTCCTTTTCTTTGTTTTATTTTTAACCAATATCTCAGGACAAACCACATAGAACTAATGACTAGGTTTACAGTAGATGGAAAACCCAGGTCCGGGAGTATAGGTTGGCAGTATTCATGTGTTAATTTGAAGGACCTTGGGAATTGTCTCTACCTAGAAATATCTCATGTGTCAGATGCCACAAGGCCTAAAATTCTGTTATTTGGAATGAATGAGTGAATTAGTGATAGATTGTCCAAATTAGAAGAGGTATTAGATAGCTAATCTAAATTCCTTGTTTTGCATTAGAGAAAGTTGATGTCCATTGTGAAAGTAACAAGGGCAGTTATCATAGCAGGTTAATGACCTGTCACGGCTGGAATTCCCATCCCTTAACTCTTGGTCCACTTGACATTTATGCAGTTCTTTTTTGAGTGATACACCCTTATGAGAAAATATTTAAAACTGTGAACCATCACCTTCAAACATCTACATACACACAAAATGTTGTGTGAAGTTTCAGGTTCCATAGACTGCCTAGTGGTGTATTACCTCTAGGTCAGAGAACCTTCCTGCCATACCGTGCTACCACCTTCTGGGGTACAGGAAATAAAAATAGGACTTTGAAGGTCAGTTTGGTTTTCTCCTGTTCTAGCCCTCTAATACCAGGTAGAAATCACAGGCATCTGGGCTTTGGGAATCTAATTAAAGTGTTTGATTCTTTCTCTGCCTAGGGAGTGCCTAGTCCTAGTTTCTTGAAGAAAGTAATATAACCCTCTGTGAGAATCCCCTGAGCCTAAAGTTATGTCCACCTGTATTCTGTGAAAGTTCTGAATTATAAAGGTGCCACATCATACTATTCATTACACATAGGACATGCATACACTTATGTGTATGTCACACATGGCATAGAGGGATTGGTTTTATTAGAAACATTGAGAGTCATCTAATTCTAGGCTTGCATTATGAAATCATCAATCTGAAAACAAATTATACACAGTTCTAGTCCTCATAGAAATGTCTTTTGTTTCTATGGAATGTTAGTAATAGACTACAGGATGTTTTTTACCTTTATTATAGAAAATTCAGGGTCAGATTCAGTATTTGAATATTATAACTCAAGTGTCTGATAAAATGCTCTCATCAGATAAATTCTGTTTCATTATGCTTAATTATCTGATCTTAAGCAGTATTTTAGTCTGTTACCAGCTGGAGTTGTTTCAGAAGTAAGTTCGATACCAAGAAATGACATTCAGAGAGTTGGTCCTTCCCCCTGGCGTGTCAGGTGGGTGTGTTCTGAAAGCGGTAAAAAGCACAGTCGCCATGGGAGCATTGTACGGCAGTGGAAAGACTTCTCAGACCAAAAGCCAGGAACTTTCTGTGTAACCTTAGCACCCCTTTCCTCCCCGAGTTCTGGTTTCTTTAGAAAGAGATTGGAGATGCTGCAGACTCTTTCAGCTATAACACATTTTTCCCCCTTTGGTTCTGGAGGTGATGTCTAAATCAGTGCAACTCAAGGTATGGTCCAGCATTGTGCAGATGCTGCTCCTGATTTGTGATGAAAGAGCTTGTGCAGAATCCACTCACAGTGTTCTTATCAGCTGGTTTCGCTGTTTGCCCTCCAGCAAAACCATTCTGATGAAGGAAATCACAAATGCATTTTCAGTAGGCTACTCTAGGGTTTTTTACTAAGAAGAGAGATCTATTAGCTCAGTAGAATATTTCAATGACACACTATTTCTAAATGGAATTTAGTCCTCAACGTCAGCAGGGATAATGTGTTGTCTTACGATAAATGTGTCTGTTTTTATTCCTGAAGGCCTTCTCAGCCCCCAGAGAAAGGAAGCGCTGCAGAGACTAAGAGCGGAGATTGAAGTTTTAACAGATTCCTGGTTAGGAACTGCATTAAAGTCCTTACTTCTCATCCAGTCCAGGTATGACAGTGGTTCTTTTAGGTCTCTCATCCTCTCAGACATACCCTTTCCTACACTACCAAGGACAGGCCATTCCTAAAATAGGATTTTGGATGGGGTGAGAGGAATTTAAATGAAGGAAGGAAATATTTAGAGTAGGTGGGAGGCAAAGGTCATTTTACACTAACAACACACCTTAGAGTTTTAAGAGAATATAAATGAAAGCCTTTTTCTTTCCCCTTCCTTTTTGCTCACAGAATTAAAAACTCCATAACTCATATTCTTCAGCCCACGAGATAGGCCTGGTGACATCAAAGAATACATACAGGAGACATATCTCAAACATCCTAAGGACAGGAAGCACCAAAGAAATGTATCAAAATAAGCTCTGGAAGGCAGGATTGAAAAGAAACGGGAACATTAAGCAGATTAAGGAGATTTCAGCTTGAAGGCTATAATGGAAAATAAATATAGTCATATTCGTACCAATACCCCTTACTACTTCCTTCCTCAAAGTAGAAATTCCAGATCTATAACCTAACAGAGCAAACAATAAAACTGACACTGAGGTCATTCGGTGGAGTTTATAAAGAACATGCGAAATTAATGTGTATTCTGGAATCTGCATTGCTGTTGTGTGAAGAGCAGAGAGGACTTAAATCACATCCCATCTAAGGGCTGAGTTGTGCTCAGATAAAATGGCTCTGTAACTGACGGTCTCGGTCCTCTGTTTTCTAGAGGGCGGTGTCGTTGGTAATCGCTAACGAGTGCGTGAGATAGATTGGTCGGAGGGAAATGAGGCAAGAATCGGGTGTCTGCTCTGTGCCCACTGTAGAACCTCTGCCCTTGATATGGAAAGTTAATAAACCTGAAATAACTAGAGCTGTAAATGAACGTTGGCACTGAACAAATACCATGCCATGCCCTTTAAGGTTAGTTTTTAATAATTAGATCCTAAAGAGAAGATCCATTTGCATGCTAGCTCCTGGGTTGGTTTGGTTTCACCTTTTTCTTTTCTTTTACTTCTTTCTCCCTTCTAGAAAGAATTGTGTGAATGTTCTGATCACTACAACACAGCTGGTTCCAGCTCTGGCCAAGGTTCTCCTGTACGGGCTTGGAGAAATATTTCCTATTGAAAACATCTATAGTGCTACCAAAATTGGTATGGTTTCTATTCTGCTTCTTGTCACTGGCCTTACAATAATATTTCCTACTTAGGATGCACTTATAATTTATCATTCCCTCTCTTAGACACTTGTATGTATCGATAGCCCTCGCAGCAGTCTTCTGACATTACTGATGAGGCAGCTCAGGCTTAACGGTTGTATAGCTCGCACACGACTTCATAGACAGTAAGTTACATAAACAGGATTCAATTCCAGATCTGGGGGACTTCAAACTTATTATGCCTTTAATGTCTACTTTAGAAGTCTACTTTTGCCTTGTTTCAGATTTCTTTTTCACAGAAAGAGCACTGCAATATAGTATAATAGAAAAGTCAGTAGGTTAAAAGTCAAAGTCTAAGCTGTGTATTTGAAAGTGGTCGAACCCCTCACATCCGTCAGGATGGCTGCTGTCAAAAAACAGAGAAATACCAAGTATTGGTGAAAGATGTGAAGAAATTGGAACCCTCGTGCACTTTGGTAGGAGTGTGAAATGATGCCACTGCTGTGGAAAACTGTATGGCAGTTCCTCAAGAAATTTAAATTAGAACTGCCATATGATCCAGCAATCTCAGTTCTGGGTATGCATCCAAAAGAATTAAAGCAGGATGTCAAATATTTGCACACCATGTTCATGAGAGCATTATTCACAATAGCCAAGAGGTGGAAGTAACTCACATGCCCAGCAGATGAATGGGTAAACAAAATGTCGTATATACATGCAGCAAGATATTACTCAGACCTAAAAGGGAAGGAGGTCTTGTCACATGTCACCACATGTTTGAACCTTGAAGACATTATGCTAAATAAAGCAAATCACAAAAAGACAAGTACTGCATGTTTTCATTTATATGAGGTACCAAGTGGTCACATTCCTACAAACGAAGTAGAATAGCAGTTAACAGGGCTCAGGAGAAGGGGAAATAGGGAGCTATTTAATGGGTATGGAATTTCCATTTTACAAGATGAAAACGTTCTGCAGATACGCTGCACAACAGTGTGAGTAAATTTAATGTCACTGAAATGTACACTTGAAAATGGTTAAGATGGTAAATCTTAGGTTGTGTGTTCTTTTACTGCAATTTTTTGAAAAGGCAAAAAAATACTAAGGACTAGCTTCCCCACATACTAGCTCTTTCCTTAGGCAAATTATTTTATCCCTGATCCTCAGTTTTCTTGTGTAAAATGAGATACTAACAGAGAGGTTGTGAAAATCAAATGAAACTATATTTATAAAGGTACTTTTTAACCCCTAAAAATGTATTGAGTACCAAGTCTGCCGTACCTCATTTTATTGTGTTTCACACATGTTACGTTTTTTACAAACTGAAGGCGAGACCCTTCACCAGCAAAGAGATTACCACTTGCTTCGTTACATGTGGTAGTCTGGGATTGAACCTGCAGTGTCCCCAGGGTATACCTCTGTATGAAATAGTAGGTACTCAGTAAGTATTTGCTGAATTAGTTAATTAATTAGCACTGAATTTATACAAAGCCAGCTTGTTTCATCGAGAAGGCAGCACAGGGTCTCACTTGGATCCTTACGTGGGAGAAGGAGGATTATGACAACCACCCTCTTACCTCCAGACCCTTCAGCCTGCACTTGCAGTTCCTGCTTCTTACTGTAGCAAAGGAGAGGCGCCTGCAGTTGAAAGATGAGCTGTGGTCAATTATTTTTTTTATCTACTACTTGCCTATTGATCAGATTTCTCCACCAAAAAAAAAAACCAGGCTTAATCATTTTAATACACCAGTATCTGTGGAGATTATAAGCTCACCAATTGACATTTATTTTTCTCCATTCATTCATCAACTATTTATTGATCACTTTTATATGCAAGGCATTTTTTATTTTTATTTTTTAAAATGTTTTATTTACTTATTTTTAGAGAGGGGAAGTGAGGGAAAAAGAGAGGGAGAGAAACATCAATATGTGGTTGCCTTTCACACGCCCCCTCCTGGGGACCTGGCCCACAACCCAGACCTGTGCCCTGACTGGGAATCAACCTAGTGACCCTTTGGTTCACAGGCTGGTGCTCAGTCCACTCAGCCACACCAGCCAGGGCACATGTTTTTAGATAGGGATACAACAGTAATTTAAAAAGACAAAAGTCCTTGCACCTAGTGGGAGGAAACAGTCAATAAGCAAATACAACAAACTGTATCAGATGGTTACAAGTGCTGTGGATAAACAGGGAGAGAAGATCCTGTTTTCAATAAGATGCTTTGGCAAGGCCTCAATGAAAAGTTACCTTTTAAGCGAAGACCTAAAGGAGGTGAGAGCGTTAGCCATTAGCCTGTATCTGGGGAAGGAGCATCAAGCCATGCAGTGGGACAGCAAGTGGAAAAGTTGGAGGCATGTTCAAGGAAGAAGAATGTTGGGAAATAAAGTCACAGAGGTTAAAGGGGAAAGTGCGGAGATCCAACAGGGCCTATAGATTATTTTAAAGACTTTGGCCTTTATTCTGATGAAATGCTACTTTAAGGTTTTGAGCAGAAGAGTGACATGATCTGACTTACAAGTTAAAGGTATCAGTCTGGCTGCTACATAGCGTCTTGAGGAGGGAGCTAGCTGGAAGTCAGATGAGGAGGTTATTGTAAGAATCCAGCAGGAGATCATGGGTGGCTTGAACCAAGGTAGTAGCAATGGAAGTTAAGTAGTCAGTCACTGGATATTTTATGAAGGCAGAGCTGACAGCGTTTGCTAATAGTCTGGATGTGAGGTGTGGAAAAAAAGAAGGGTGACCCGAGTTTTAGCCTCAGCCACGAAAAGGATGAAGTCAAAGGAGGGCTACAGGCCGGAGATGCGTGATGGGAGTTCTTGGTGTACATGTGGTTATTTAAGACCGGGTGAGGCCGTAGGAGTGAGTGCAGATAGAGGAGAGTAGAGATCCAGGAACTGAGCCTTGGCTCTCTAGTATTTAAATGTTTGGATCTTGAGGTTTGTCAACAAAATAGTGTCCGGCCTAACCAAAAAAGTCTTGTGTTTATTTGAGCCAAACTAACCAACAGTTGCCAGGAAGCAAAACCTCAATGGATTGAGATTGCTCCACTCAAGAATGGCAGTTTTGCAGTTTATTTTGTATATTAAAATCAAAGGAGGAGATTTAAGGGGGTTACAGGAAATTCAGTGGTCTTCGATTAGGGAGGCTGGAGAAAGCAAAGCAGGGCAATCTCTAAGATTTGATAAAAAGCAAAACAGAGACACTTCTTTTCCATTGGTGCGTACAGGATAGTTAACATTCACAGAACATAGAGATGGCACGTGGACAGAATAACAGTGTGGTCTCATGTTTTGGTGCTAGTGGTCGTGCCTTTGAGGGGTCTGGAAGAATTATTACTCTGACATTTCAGACGGGTATGTTATCTTATGCACAAAGACAATAGACAGTTTCAAAGTTAAAGATTGGCCTTTGTCAGGGAAGCTGCAGACCTAAGACATGTCTTCCCACTGTGACCCACTTTTAGTTAGGTTGTACCAAGCAGGACTTCTGAGTATGGATATGTTAGTTGTCACTTGTGATATGGTTGGTCATCTTTGATTTGTGAATTTGTATGTTTATTACAATTTTCCAGCAGATGGCAGTCAAGTGCCTTGAGGAAGGGGTACCTTTTTTATTCACACAGGAACCCTGATGTTAAGTCACTGGATCTGATCAGAGGAAAGGATGAGGTTATTGGAACAGAATGAAAAAGGAAGCAGAATTAGGACCTTGCTTAAGAGAATGAGGTGGCAGAAGCAGGGAAATAGAATATAAGAGATGGTGAAGGGAAAGCAATGAAAGTAATTTCCTTTTTATTTATTTTTAAAAAGATTTTATTTATTTACTTTTAGAGAGAGGGGAGGGGAAGGAGAAAGAAAGGGAGAGAAATATCAATGTGTGGTTGCCTCTCACTCACCCCCTACTGGGGACCTGGCTCACAACCCAGGCGTGTGCCCTGATTGGGAATCAAACTGGCAACCCTTTGGTTCACAGGCTAGCACTCAATCTACTGAGCTACACCAACCAGGGCCTTTTTATTTATTTCTGCAAGTAAAAAGTAGATGCAAATAAAAACATGCATCATCTGTGCATGTTTTAGGTGCAGGTTCCAGATGGGATTTGAATTTTGATATGTTGCTGTATATCTAAAAAGAGTTTGCAGTGGATTGAAATCACCCATTTCCCAAGGTCATGTTCAGTAATACAGTATTTCAGTTTCAGTTACAAAGTATAATAGTGAGGAAATTGCAGATATGACAAATGTTGCTGCCATATTCATTGGTACTCTGGGGCTTCTCCCCCACTGAAAGACATAAGGCCCATGCCCAGGAATGTTTCTGGAAAGTGAAGAATTGGAAGGAAAATGATTATTTGTCTCTTTCTTATTACTAACAAGAAATCATCCCTGGCTGCTGTGGCTCAGTGGATTGCGTGCCAGCCTGCAGGGGAACCAAAGGTTTGCTGGTTTGATTCCCGGTCAGGGCACATGCCTGGGTTGTGGGCCAGGTCCCCAGCAGAGGGAGAGGGAGAGGCAACAAATTGATGTATCTTGCACATCAGTGTTTCTCTCCCTCTCCCTTTCCCTCTTTCTAAAAATAAGTAAAATCTTAGAGAGATTTTACTCTCTAAGAGCCTTATACTCCCACTTTTTTTTCCCTGCACTAAAAGTTTCCCCTCAGAGATGTCCATTCATCATGGCACAATGTCCAGAGCCTAGACTTGGCGTCAGGAGCCCAAACTCTTGCTATGTACTTATTTGGATCTGGAGTAAGTCACTAGTCCCATTTCACCTGTTAAAATAGGAAATGATACCTATCTTGCTGGATTATTTTGAGAATTAAATAAGGAGTAACTTGAAAATTGCTTTGTCAACTGTAAAACAGAGGAGATGTGGAAAAGGGAGGTGGTGTGCACAGTTCTCACAGTGCCTAGGGCTCTTAGTCCCCCATTTATAGATCCAGAGGGCCTGGTGGATCTCTAGCTGCCGCCACTGTGCCCCACCAAGCAAACTACAGAGGCTGCCACTTACTTTGTCTGCGCACAGGCAGGTAGACCTAGAAGCATCCCTTTGCTTTGGTGTTGGAAAAAAGGTAGGGTGGAATGTCCTAATAGGAGATTGCTTTCTCTCCTCAGGTAAAGAGAGCTGCTTTGAGAGAATTGTGTCGAGGTTTGGAAAGAAAGTCACATATGTAGTGATTGGAGATGGACGAGATGAAGAAATTGCAGCCAAGCAGGTAACCATGGTAAAGAAAATAGTCTGTGTGGGAATGCATTGAGCAATTAGAAAAATGGTGAAACTCCGAAATCTTAGCAATCTGCCATTCATTTACAGTATTGTTTCCCTTTTCCTCTTTCTCTCCCATTTTTCTTTAAGAAAGAGAGTCATCTTTTTTCCCCCAAGTGGAGTTTTTTATAAGTTGTTAGATCTCCCCCTTCCCATCCTCGCTGCCACTCAGAAATCCTAAACTCTTAGAACCCTGCTACAGGAACCCCATCATTAAACCTGATGCGGGCCCTGTCTTCCGTCTTCATCGTAGAGGACAGTTCCTTTTCTAAAAAAATAATCGTTTAATTTTATTTTTGAAATAGACATAAATATATCATCTGTAAAACTTCTCATATCTCTATATTCGAAGACAAACTTTTCTAACGTGTTTTAAAGTCATCACTTTAAAATGAAGCCCTTCATTGGGATTCAAACACTTATTTAAAATTTGGAAATATAATACCTTTCAGTTGTCAAGAACAGTTAACTGATACTAGAAAAGGTAGAAATTTACTAATTTTCAAAAAACTTTTGAATAAGTGGATAGAATTGAAAAATAAGTATTGAATCTACAGATCTTTGAGTTATCTTTTTTTTTTTAATATCCAAGTATCAAGATAAGCTGAACTTAAAACTCAACTTTTGGATTGCTGTATCAAAAAGTGTTAACCTGAGATTTTTAAAAATAATAATGCATATTCACTTAGCACTCCCCAGAAATATTATTAATAATAGCAAAAGCAAAAAGGATTTTTATATCATTAATAAAATAAAGATGATTTTAAAATATTTCTTTATATAAAATACTTGCCTGTATTTTATAGTATACAATAATGTATAAGTATATAAATATATAGTAATTAAATATACCCTTGACCATATTTCTCAATCTCTCTGGATTCCTGTATTTTTACCTGTAAAATGAATGGTTTGGTTACAAAATCTGCTCAACTTGCTTGAAAATTCTTTGATTTTATGATTCAATGCTTAGAGATTTTTTTTTTGCCTTGTATGTCTACATTTTTTTTTAATGATACTATCATCGGGGTTTTTTCACCTGTTTAAAAACATGTAAAACTTATATTTCTTTGGAAAACAGCTCCTGGTCTCCTGCCTGATGTCAGTACCAAAGAACATACCCTTTCAGGAAAAAATACAGGATTAGGATAAGGGTGATACTATGGGCAGATTTATGAACACCTTAAAAAGATGCCAGTTTGTGATAGCGGAATGTTGAGCTCAGTTGCAAAAGTTGAATTTGAAGTAATTTTGATATATTATTGAGGTTTTTTTTTCTACTTTATTTAAAACTAAATCACAGATTGGGGGGAAATAGGTTAAATAGGTAAAGATCATGTACAAATCAATAGGAAAAAAAACACATTTCCAATAAAAAAAAAAAAATGGGCAAGCACAATGGCCAGAAATTCACCGAAAAGAACACATGCAAATGACTGATAAACATGAAAAATGCTCAACCTAGTAAACAACTTAAGAAATGCGAAATTAACAAAATAACTTGTAATATAGGTCATCAGGATAGGCTTTAGGCATAAGTGCATTGCTTCTTTGGAGAAATGGTTTTTCTCTCTTACAGAATTAGACTTGAATCTGGTCAGAATGGAGTTTGAAGCTATGGCTGACTGTGTGCTCTGGTGTATGGAAATGGGAACCCGACGGGGAGGGGGGGAGGCAGGAAGCCTGGTTGGAGCACAGTAGGTGAGTAGTGACATTAAAAGGTAGGCCAGGAATGTGCTGAGAAGAGGTGACAGTTGGAGGAAGTAGTGATGGCTACAAGTGAAAAAGATCAGCTTTCGCAAACTGAAATGACATAACTCATTTCTCCAGGTGAAGAAAAAGTGAAGTAGATTCCCCTAATCCAGTTAGCCAGGACTCATTAACACAGCAGTCCCAGCATGTCTGGGGAAGTTGAGAAAGCACCTGATAAATATTGAAAAGCTCCACGAGTGCAGTATCTTAGGTCTGTTAGTACAGAATTTAAAGTTTGTCATACACATTCTGATATCCAATACATGGAATTTTGTTTGAAAATCTTAGAGGAGCTCTAGGAATTCAGAAGAAAAGGATAGACCCTCTTAAAGAAAAAAACATCAGGAGAAAGAGCAGATTTGTCCAATTCCATTTGAAATCTATAGAAGAAATTGGGAACAAAACAATGATGAAACTTCATTTCAGCAGCTTCGAGACTCTTTGTGGTGTGTTTTAAAACAAGCTGTAGTCTTCACAATAGCCGTGCAGTTAATTTTCTAGGTCCCCTTCTGCGTGTACTGCTGATGGTGAGTCTTTAGCCTCCACCTGCTATTCAAACTGAATAAAGCTTAGAATCCAAGGAATGCCTTCTCTTTTGCAGGCTGGAATTTTTGAAGCTATATTACCAAGCTATGTAGAGTGGGATTTCAGGGCCTGACGCTCTCATTTTATGTGCTTTGGAATGGAAAAAAAAAAAATTCTAAGGAGAATCTGAACCTGACCTTCAGTGTGCTTCCTTGGGTCATCTGTCCACTGGAGAGGCAGTGGCCTTCATTCAGAAGCACTTGTTGTTGTTAGGCTTCTCATTTCTTACTGAGAAGGAAGACATCAGACTTTTGAATTGTCTGATAACATACATTGAGTCTATATTTAAATGACAAGAAAAAGTCTGTAGGTCAAGTTTTTGTAGTTCAAATAGTGAATCGTGAAACATTAACTCATCGTTTACTGAGATGATGTTACCAGTATCTTAGCTGAGAGAAGAAATGTTTTGGGAAGACTGGCCAGAGTCGTGCGCGCTCTGGAGGATGCATGCAGTGGTGAGCCCCAGACCCCAGCAGGACTGAGGCACTCATTTCCTCAGCCCCCTGCGCTTAGCCGCTGGCGGCTCACAGGCCCTCTCCCAGAACTGCCCTCAGCTGAAGCTGCCTCGCCTGAGGTCACATCACCTTCCCAGAGACAGCTTGCTTCTAGTCCTGGTGGGGTGGGGGCACAGCTCTAGTCTCCTGCCCTCACCTCCGAAGGGCGACCCAGCTCCTGAGCTCTCTCTGGGGGGGATCGGTGCCTCTCCGGCTGCTGTATCACAGTTCAGCTTCCCGCAGTGCTTTCTGAGGAGCATGAGACTTGGCTACAGAAAGGCAAATGGAATTGACTTTTCCAGGCTTTAGATTCTCAAAAACCATTACAATCGATGGGGAATTGTTTAGAGAAAGTCCCTCCTGCTTCTGAGCCCTGGAAAGATTGTTGTGATGTTAACCCTTCAACTCCAGTTGTCCCTTCTTAACACAGGAAACAGATGGAAGAGTCTTGGCTGTAGAATCTAAAATCACACAGGCCCAAATCTGAGTCATTAATTGTGTGAACTTGGACAGTTTGCTTATCCTCTTTGAGTTTCCTCATCTGCTAAATGGATCTGCAGAAGTTCTTTCCCTTCTACCCCAGTTTTCTTCTAGCAAGTCTGTTTCTCAGACTTGGAGGCAGTGGGTTGTCAACCAGGACCGCTGTCTGAGTTTTCTTCTTTCAGTAACATACACACTTCCTTCAGTTCACACGCTGTTAATGAACCATGAGATTGGTGGAAATCAATTGGCATCGTTAACTCATTATGCTTTCATTTGACACTTTATGTAGCAATTCAAGGGCCTTTATCATTTTCCCACATGTTTGTGTTATCTTTGGAGTTTTTATTCTAAAGTTCTTTTTTTTTAAATGAAAGACTCCTCAATTTCTTTTTTTTTTTAGATTTTTATTTATTTATTTTTAGAGAGGGAGAAAGAGAGAGAGATAAACATCAATGTGCGGTTGCTGGGAACCATGGCCTGCAACCGAGGCATGTGCCATGACTGGGAATCGAACCTGCGATGCTTTGGTTCGCAGCCCAAGCTCATTCCACTGAGCTACGCCAGCCAGGGCGATTCTAAAGTTCTTGTTGCCCTCTGGGAAAGACACTAGTAGACATAGGTATCAGTGCTTCTTTGTCAGAAGAAGAGTGAGGGGAGATAAAGCACCACTTGAGTAGTTAGCAGCGCAGCCCTAAGACGATGCCTGCAGTCATCTACCACAGAATATGCCTGTGGGAGAATGCCCTAGAGCCTCTTGCGGTTCAGCCTCCACCCTGGGACGGGTCCTTTCTGCAGCCTCTTTAACAGACTTCCTAGTCCTTGTCTGAACACACCTAAACGTTAAGGAGGCTGCTTCCCAAACGCCTTGTTCTGTGGGGTTGTCCACTCTGTTGGGATGTTCCTCCTTTCGCCGCACTTAAGTCCATCTCTCTGCCTTCCACATCTTGGTCCTAGTCTAGGACACCTGCGCACAGTGTAACCAGTCTGCTTCCTCTTATATTAAAAACCTTTTAAATACTGTGTGAGCAGCAAGCTAGAAAAAAACTGAGTTACATGCCGAAAGAACTGTTCTAAGACTTAAAAATTCTGGGTAATTTGTAACCAGTTTGAACTAGACAATCAGCTTCATGAAACGCGGTTTCTAACACTTGCATTTGCCAAAGCCCTTTCAAAGGCTTTCAGAACAGCACACAGGATTCTGGACATCATTCTGACTGTATTGTATAATGGGATTCTTATTTCCCAGATCCATATGTTCTGAATCTTGGTCATGGACAAGATTTGGGCCTATAAAGAAAAGTAATAGTAATAGTAATTTCTGATGTGGGTATTTTATTTGATCCTAAAGACCCTATATAGTAGCTAGAATAAGTATCTCTCTCATAAAAGCACAGAGTTACCCCTGAAACTTAATAGAAACCTCCCACATTTGTAGTGCCCCATAGAGTGCAGAGTCCTCATACGTAGGACTTATTCGGTCCTTTCGGCAGCCCCATGACGGGGGCAGCGGCAGTGGGGTACAAGGTGCGGGGTGACTGACTGCTGGGTAGTCACCCCGCACCGTGGGGAGAGGTCCATGGAGAACAGGGTTCGGGTCAATAAGACTTCCCAAAGGAAGTTGGGTTAACCATCTCTCCCCACTCTCTGCCAGCACAACATGCCTTTCTGGAGGATCACCAACCACGGAGACCTAGTGTCCCTGCACCAGGCTTTGGAGCTTGATTTTCTCTAAGAACTGGAATGAAGAGCCTTCCCCATGAGCTCCGTTTCACTCCTGAAGCGAGCTGGAGACTGGAACCAACTAGGAACTCGCTCTCTCTCTCTCTCCATGGAACGCTGGCGAGAACACAATCAGGACCGGTAGCTGCGAGGGACGAAGCTTAGTTCGGCTGAGAGTGAGCCGCAGCCCCGTGTTCGTCCTCGTGCAGAAGCAGGAGACAGGGGACTGGGAGAACGATAGACTCGCTGCAGCTACAGTGCTTTTAATTCTTCTGGGTTTTTTTCCTTTTGTTTTGTTTTTTATGTTGTTTCAAAAAAATGAAGAAAAAAAAAAAAGGAAATTCTTGGGGCAGAGTTGCACTCTTTGTCCGTGACCTGAGTGAGAACTGCTGTTAACTCGTGGTGATAGGGAAAATGTGCAGACTTTTGTAATGACATCTCTTGCAGTCTTTGTAATCTCCTTAGCTGTAGGACATATTCCCAGTGAATGTATATGTAATTTTTATAGGTAAGGGTCTGGTCTCTGAAGCAGGTTCTCCCTCCTTTTTCTAGCAAGAAAGGGGTGTGTAAAGTTTCCTTGGAAAATAGCAACTGAACTATCTAAAATACCTCTCTGTGACAGTAGCACCTCTTTAGCGGCTCCCGTGGTTTGCTGTCTAGGATGGTTTTCCTCCTGTTCTTCCATCTCCTCGTTTGCTGAACTGGGGGGCCCTAGACACTGAGAAACTTTAGACTCTGTTATTTCCCATCCTAGAAGCCTTAGTCCCCTTTCAAATCCCTCTTCCCCTTTAACCAAGTAGCACAATCCTGGAAATTCCTTCTCTTAGACAGTAAATGCTGAGCCTTCAGCTTGACTCGTTTATTCAAAGACGAGGTCCCCGGGGGGCTCACCTCCAAACTGGAAAGAAGGGACTAAGGCTTCGTGTGAATTTCCACTTAGGTTCTCGAAACAGGAATACTCACCTCCCCCCAGCCGAGAAGCACTCTGCCCACAACAGATGCTCACCCGACAGCCTTCTCTTCCTTCCTGGCCACTGGTGTGGGCCCCTGCCCTCTCCCGCTCCATGCACCTCACGGCCGGCTCCATTCAGCTCTGGCCAGTCCCTGCGCTTTGGACCCAAGATGTCCAAGTGAGTCTAAGAACAGGCTCGTAACTACATTGTGGGCAAAACTACCAACGTAGTTGACTTCCTTTGAAACCCTTACGCCCTGTGAAGGGTATTCTGGGCATATGTTTACCCAGATCCCGACCTAAAGTTGAACAGGAGATTGCTGTGATCAAAACCCGTTTTTCCCATGGTACACCCTCCCCACTTCTCACATCTCATTCTGAAATGGGAAACTAGAAGCCGGAAAGACTTTCCTGTTTTAAAGGAAGTTGCTGGACCCCCTACTCCGTGCCTAGAAACTTCATCCATCTCCCAGCCCGACATCGGGGAAGACTGGCGGGCGCCAGGCACTAGCCCCAGCCTTCTAGCCCCCTGTGTGTGTGGGTGCTCCATCCCTCCAAGACCAACCCAGGCATCTGCTCAGGAAGGATAAATTTCCCTGGAGCTGAAGAAGTTCAGCCTGTCCCAGGCTGCAGTGAGGAGTGGCGATTTAAGCACCTCAGAGGGATGGAGCCTGGGTTCTCAGTAGGAGGAGGCATCCTTGACCAGCCCCTGTTACGCTTGCTCATCCCCAGAGGTTCTTCATGCCCATTTCCAGAGATGTTGCAGCACAAAGAGGCCGGACTCCTCCCGAGGCCGGGTCACTCACACAGCAGAGAAAGGCTGTGTGTACACATTCCTTCAGAACTGGCCGAGAAACTGCTTCAGGGCTCACCGTTTCAGGAAAGAGGTTTCTGGAGAGGAGTCGAAGTCGGTGTTCATTATGTAGCTGCTGCTTAGGACTCGTTTCCATTGATGAGGTCGGGGTGCGGGGCGGTTATATAGTCTGAGGCAGACCTTGCCTTGGTCTAATTTCAACACCGTTGCCCAGAAGCTGCTCTGCCTTGCTCAATCTTAGAAAGCTCTAGGATGGTCTTTTCTCCAGGCCCCAAGCCCTCGACCTGCCAGCAGTATAACTGTTGATTTGCCCTGGACATAGGCCACCCAGTTGGTGCTTTGCTTCGGGCTTGAGAGGCTGTGGAGTGGTACCCCCATGATGCACACAGGTCCACACACAGATCCCTCCCTCCCCCTGCCCTTTGGGAAAAGCTCTTTATTCCTAGACGATGACTTGGACCCCTTTGTCCAAAGGCCATTGGGCCTTTCCCCTCCTGCCCTGACTGCCCGGCCTGAGTGTTTGCAAAAGGAACTTGAAATCGACCAAGAGAGGGGAGGAAGCTCTCTGAGCAGAGCAGCACCTGCTCTTTCCTGGCTGGTGCCACCCTCATGCAGGGGGCAGGCAGAAAATGGGGCCTGGCTTCTGTTTGCCAAAACGAACCGTGCAGGAAACAGTGCTCTTTGACCCCCGTGCTTTCCTCCTCCCCAGCTCGGAGACCTGGAAAGGACAATAAGTGGCAGCACCAGGAGCTCTTGGAAGCTGAGGGTCCAAGGACACAGGTGGTCCTTTCATTGAGGGGGAAGCCCTCTTTACCAGAGAGAGTCCCTGTGAAATGAGCCACATGATGAATCCGTCCCCCAGCTGGGGACTGACTGTGAGTTCTGTAAGATGGGTCTGCATGTTTCGTGCTGAGGACTGTCTCTGGTGAGGGATCTGGAGTTCTCCAGTGTGTTCTGGATTTAAGAGGTGGCTTGACTTTCGAATGTAAAACTGTGCCTTAGCATCACCCTGTCCAGTCCCCCTGGGGCAGCTGGTGGTGTCCAGGAGAATGGATTCCTGCTCCAGATTTAGATGCTTTTATTTGTTTTGGGGTGTTCCTGTCTTCTGCAAGTTGGGAGGGGGGGCCAAAGGTAGTGTCCCAGGAGACTTGTGCCACAGCTTGTTTGCAGTTTACACAAACTCAGCTTTAAGGCTCCCGAGTAGAATCTGGCCGGCAAACTCCAGCTGCAGCGTGTGGAGCTTCTAGATGTTCTCTCCCTTGAATGGGTGTCAGTGTCACTGAAGCACGTGGGGGGGGGGGGGGCAGGCATAGGAGAGGGGCAGCTGTTCTCCCTCTTCCTAGGAGAGTGAGGGTGTAAGCTAAGGGGTGGTGAGCTCGGGGCGTTTCTCTCTGCTCCTGCAGGAAGGAGCAAGTAGGGTCCCTCTTAAGCAAGCGTGCATTTCTTACCGCTAAATGGGTTTTCTTTCTCATCCAAAAGTCAGAACTCCCCGGATTCACACTATATACAAGCGAAATCTGAATTCTGAGATTCTAAAATATCTTAAAACCACGAGAGAAAATGTAGTTGTGGCCCATCCCCAGTCCGCAGCAGGCCCTCGGTTTCTTCCCCTCCTTGGAGTCAGACAGCCCCAGCAAGCAAGGCTCACAGGCTAGTTCCTAATGCACTGACGGGAGCCATCCCACTAAGGACGACTTCTACTCACAACCTGACCCCCGGCGACTCACGCCTCACCCAGCAGGAAGAGGCGTTGATCGAATTGGATATATTTATGTGACTGCGGGCATTCGTGGCTGTCGAGTCTTTGACCATAATGCTATATGTAATGGGAACTATCTTGTAAACTTGAAAAAAATAAAGTTTTTATTTTCTATACAGTTTGCTCCTGTGTCTTTTCTGAATAGGATCAGCCCAGTTGCCCAGCTGAGGAGGATCCTAAGAAAGGCTTCCTAAAAATCCGAAGAGCTTGTTAGCAAGTTAGCATCCTTTCAATAACTGAATCCTTAATTCCACCCAAAAAGTAGAAACAAATTATTTGGTATAAATAAGCATAAAGTTATTTACAAGGGAAAGTGTATTAATTGTGTCTAAAATATATTGCTTTTTAAAGTGTAGGACCGGTGTGGCAACAGACTCCATGCGCTGTCACCTGTGCTGACATTTAATGATGACAGAGACCGTGACTTGCTGTGCTGAGCTTAAAACGCAAAAGCAATAAACCGAGAGACTGACATCAAACCTCGTTTGATTGGGCCTGATTTCACGTCACATCAGCTGCTTCCTCTCATTTCATTTCTTCAGAGTTGGGTCTGGCTGTCCATTATTGGCCTGGAAAAATCATTCTTTTGCCTTTTATTTCAGTGAAGGAAATCAGGATTCAGTTCTAGCTTGCAAGTGCCATCCATGTCAGACTACAAGGTGTATTTTTTCCCAAAATAATTACCCCAGGAAAGAGGGGGTTGTGTGTATTCCAGGCATTAAGTCTTCTTATCAGAAGGTGCACACTTTGGACCATACTGTAACTGAGCAAACTTGTGAGTGGCTGTAGCCTTACTGGCTCAGAAGTAAAAATGTTACAATACCAGTTGCTTCTCAAGCCCAGAGAGGAAACATCTCCCTCTCCCCAGAGAGGAAACATCTCCCCTCTCCTCTCCCAACGTTATACAATGAGTATAACATTGGCACATTCCTCAAAAAAAAACAAAACTTGTGGCTGGCAATTCAGATTTTTATTCTTCAAAAACAAGTTTGCTGACATTTAAAAAAAAGGATGGGAATTTCCAAAGGAATTTTTATTTTATTTTTAGAGAGGAAGGGAGGGAAAAATTGAGGGAGAGAAACACGATTGGTTACCTCTCGTGTGCCCCCAACTGGCGACCTTGCCCTCTACCCATGCATGTGGGAATTGAAATGGGTGACTTTTCAGTTCGTAGGCCCGTGCTCAGTCCACTGAGCCACACCAGGCGGGGCTTCAAAGGAAATTTCTAGCGGCATGTGGCATCATCACTCGTCTTTTCAAAATTCTTGATTCTATAAACTTTTAGGCATCTATACAAACGAAGCTCTTTAGCTTTTTAGGCAGTGCAGCATACGTTGTTTGGAGTTGATTGCATACACACTGCTGTCATTTGACAACCTCATCTAGAGGATAGATGGCAACTTAGGCAAGAAATCAGAAACATGTGTTTGGATTTTCTCAGGGGAAAATAGGGAACTGTCTAAAACTTTGCATCGCCCATTGACATATTTGGCATCCCTGACCCCGTCTCCACACGTGACAGGCAGAAATGTGGAAAAGTAAAGGGAGCAAAATCCTGGGTTTAGTGAAGTGTAGGGCCTGTGTCCAAGGCTAGGTTGGGCACTCAGCCCACAGCCTGGGGTCTCGACCCGTGACATTCCTTATGAGTTGAGGAAAAAGATTTCACTGTTGTATATGTGCGTGTGTGTGTTTAAATGTATTCACTTCAAAGAGTGGACCTTTTCCTGAGTTAATGACATCCTTTCTTTTAGAGATGATAAAGAAAATAATGATAGTTTTTACTGCCTTTTTTACGTTGATTAGTTTGGTGACTACGATGACCATTTTACTGGTCCATGAAATTCAGAAGTCTGGAAATCCTTTCTGCTGCTACTATTTTAAGTGTGTGAAAAAGCACCAGCATCCTCTTCCCAGAGCCCCCCCTGCTCCCAGCCCTCAGCTCTGTCGTCCTTGGCAGTTGGCCAGTAGTATCGCTGCTGCAAGTCCTTCTCCGTACGGTCACCGCGGACTCGGTGTCTGGGGTAAGATTCACGTGCGTCACTTTCTCCCTCATGTCCTTGAGGGCCTGGTTTCTCAGGGAGGCCTTCCCTGGCCATTCTACATAAAATTGTAACTCCCACACAACACACGAAAATACACATACTCTCCCTGTCCCCCTCCCTGCTTTTTCTTATAATACTTAATACTATCTGACACACTGTTTTACTTATCCTATTTATTACGTCTGTCTCCACTAGAATGAATGAATAGTGGAACTGAAGACTACCCTGAGTCCCATCACAGTGGTGACTGTTTTCTTGTGTCCCCAGCACCCTTTTCCTGTTCCTGTTTCTCTAAACCTCAGACCTCTCAGCAGCAACAGGTTGCACCTCCCTGGCACCATTCCCCACTTCCACCTACCCTACGTCACCCCATCACTCACACCCTCCCTGAGCTCCCAGCCTCAAGACCTTCACCTGGGCTCTCGTATTCCCTTCCTGGTACCAGAGGTGGTTTTTGTGGCTCCCCCTGCCAGGCCCAGCAGCAGAGCACGGGTCAGTCCAGATCTGGGTTCTGATGCCCACCTGAACCCTCAACCCCCACCAGCCCCCCAGCTCCTGAAACTCAAGAGACCAAGGTTGAGCAGTCCTGCCCGAGCCAGCCCTCTTCTCTGTGCCAGGGCCTTCCCCGACTCCGAGCAGTGAACTTGGTGTTCCCGACCCCTTCTTTCCAGGCGGCTTTGAATTCTGCAGACTTCATTCAATGACACAACTAGTTCGGAGGATTTTATAAGCTTTTTAATAATAACCCAGTAATACTGTTCGACAAAAACACATACATGTCTCTCACTTGCAGACACAGGCACACGCCTTCCTTTCTCTCACAATAGACTGAGGTAGAAAGTACATTGCCTAAAGCGTAAAAAATATTCAACGGCTGAGTCATGGCCCAGACCACAGGCTCACAAGGCACTTGGTTGAAAGGTGGCCCTTTGAGAGCAGGGGTGGGGGCTGGGCCAGTGACACTAAAGCCTTG
Organism: Phyllostomus discolor; assembly: GCF_004126475.2. NCBI lineage: Eukaryota > Metazoa > Chordata > Mammalia > Chiroptera > Phyllostomidae > Phyllostomus > Phyllostomus discolor. Next base: position 17,823,473 of record NC_040907.2, on the reverse strand, counting down.
GAGGGGCTGGTGGGAGCCAGCCACTGGGCATGCCTGGCTTCCGGCAGGACAGCCTCCGCAGGAGCAGCGGAGACGGTAGGGTGGCAGCTGGTCTTGCTCCAGGCTCCAAGGATAGAAGGATGCTCCTGGCACATCAACTGCTCCCCGTAAACATCTGGCGAGTGAACTGAACGACCAAGGTGGGGCGCAGGAGAGAGGAAACACATCCTGGGAAACACATCCTGGAGGTCTCAGGACCTTCTCGCCCAGGACAGGGGACTTAAGGGCCGGGAGGGCACCTCCACCGATTACGTTACAGGTGGAAATACCCACACTGGGTGCCTTGGGCACCAGATACACTGACTGGGAGAAAGAGAAAAGGGGATCTCTTCTTTCCTCCCAAAGTGCTTCCTATATAATTGAGGCCCTTGACCCCCACAAGGCCTGGCCCTCCTCATCTTGTTCTTGTCCTTAGAGGGAGGGCTTTGTCTCCCTTAACTCTGGTCTTCAGTGCCTGGCAAAATCAGGCATCAAGCGCTTGTTGAGTGAATCAAGGCCCACAGCAGCATAATCATCTCCTGCATTCTACCAGTTGACTCCGTCTATCCTTTCGTCCCCTGGCTGAATCTGACCCTGCTTCAAAGGACCCCCTTTACCTCTCTCTCCCATGGAGAAGCGGCCTCATCCCAAGCCTTAGGGAAAAAATTCTGGGCCAAATGGACCATGCGCCTGTTCTGAGGCAGCTGATACAACTGAAGGCAGCGGAGGCCCCGGGTCCCGTCCACCTCAGCAGGCTCCCAGCGGCGGCTAGGGTGCAGCCAGCGGTAGTAGACAAGCCGCAGGACCAGACCCAAAAGGAAGCTGATGCCGCTCGCAGGCAGCAATATGTGCAGCAGGATCCCACTGGGCAGCCAGGCACTTTGCGTTACCCAGGTGATCACCATGAGAACGCTGTCACTCAGGAGAAACACCACGTGGATGATGCTGCGGTCTCGAGTGCGACCCTCAGTCACATTGAACCAGGCAAAATAAAGGATGGTGGCCACCACTGCCCGGTACAGCCACTCAGAGCAGGGATCCAGCATAAAGTTGGTGCCCTGAACCCAGACCCAGAACAGCAGCACCAGCCACAAGCCCAAGAAGTGCAGAGTCACATAGCGGGGGAAGAGGGCTGAGAACAGGGCCACAGCCAGGACTCGGGGCCACAGCAGCAGCAGGTTCCACAGGAAGTAGATCACGGAGGAGCCCAGCCCCGGGACGGGCTTGGAGGGGAGGCAGGTGCGCAAGGCCCGGTGGTAGTCAAGCAGTGCCCACGAGATGCCAAAGAAGGATGTGCAGATGCTGGCCCCTATGGAGAGGAAGAGGAAACAGCTGACCTCTGTGGGCAGTCTGCCTGGCGCTCCCCAGGTTCTGGGGGCCCTCATAACCAGCCTGAGGCGGGTGCCAGAACCCTCAATTTGTTGAAGGGAAAACTACAGCTGGGGAGCCAAAAGGTGACCTGGGATTCAAATACGGGGTCTGCCCTTCATTCAACCACAAAGTTATACTTTTCAGGTGCTACCACAGTGACATTTTTCGGGGATGAGAGGGGGTGTGACGTACACATTCTCATCTGCACCCCTGGGTCTCGGCCACATGCCTGCATCTTAGAGAGCCCTGTAACCCTGTCTTTCCCGGAAGAACCCAAGTCTTTCTTGGATCTGAAATCAGCAGTCCCAGTTCCCCCCTCTTAATTTCAGAAAGGGAGGCTGGAAACCCCAAGATGTGGCAATAGGCCTCTGGCTGTCAGGATGGAGCATGCTCACTCCCCTCTCCGCCATCCTCGGACTGGGCCCTCCCTCATCTTGACCTTCCAAGACTCGAAGTTTACAGTGGTGATCCTGTCCCGCCTCCTGGTTGTCCACTGTGGACTGGAAGCACCTGGGCCTCCAGGGACGGAGGGAAGCAGCACCGAACTGTCTCTAGAGGGCTTCCTCCCTGCCCCCTTCCCACCCCATCCATTCAGCAGCTGTTTACGGGGTCCCTGTTTTGGGCGAGGAACCCACACCCAGCCTGGAGTCACATCTATGGCCATCCTCCTCCTTTCTGACTCCCCTCCGCACTCCAGGTCTCGGCAGGACTGGCGTTCTCCCAGCCTGCCCAGCACGCCGCATCCTCTGACCGGGACAAGCCTTGCCCGTGATGTTCCCAGCCCGGGGTGGGCTAGGAGCAGGTACCCCGTTTCTTCTGGCCTACTTCTCCTTACCCTGCAAGTTCCAACCTGAGCATCTGAACAAGGACACAGCCGGCCTTACAGACACCCATCCGGACCCCCACCCTACTCACTTCCGTCTGGAATAATTATCTAGTTCCTTATCTCTGAGCAACTTCAGGGCAGGAAACAGATTCTGCTCCCCTGGGATCCCCAGGTAGCCCAGTACCTGGCACATAATAGCAGTTGAATAAATGTTTGCTAAATCAAAAGTTGGAAGAGTCTGTCTCTTCCCTCCCTCTCCCCCGACCCATACACATACAGTGTAGACTGTATCCATTTGTCCCTAGTCCTCGACACCCAGGGCCCTCAAATAGACAAAAACATGTGCCCACTGAGTGCTATGTGTCCCGAGGCAAATCACTTCGCCTTTCTGTACCCCTTTCCTCTTGTGCAACATGGAGATAAACACGGCACCAACCTATGGGGCTGCGAACGTGCACACTGGCAACAAAGCACCCTCCACAGTGCCCAGTGAATAGTGGGCCCTCGATCACGATGGCTGCTATCACTGGCTTTTCAATCAAGACTACAGACTCAAATTTGCAAGCTGAAAGTGTCCTTGGAGATCAAGTCCAACTCCACCTGGTACACTGGGGAAACAGAGGCCACAGAAGGGAAGACTCTGCAGGTCACACTGAGTGGTGCCAGAGTGGGGACTGGCTCCTTGGGAGGCTGTGGCATTTACAGCAGCGGTTGGCAGGGGTGTGGCAGAGAAGGGGGAGCCCCAGACCTTGAATCAGACATGAGCTGGAGTCTTAGCTGGGCCACCAGCCGGTCTGTGACCTTGGGCACGTTACTTCCCTTTCACAGGGGAAACGCTTCCCGAAGCTCCTCAGCGTACAGACTGCTCCCCTGGCTAAGAAGGCACCTGCATCTCTCTGTCCAGATCGCTCAGCGCACTGTAACTGCCGGCCTTACAGTCACCCAGCCGGGCAGGGGCTGTGTCCTTGTTCACGGCTGCGTCCCTACTACAGCGACAGGCACAAAGGTGCTCGATACACAGCTTCCTGACCAATAGGTTGCCTATTATGTCAGACACCCTACATACTTTATCTGTTTTCTTCAAAATAGTAAAAATTATCATTAAGATTTGTTATGCTCCAGGCACTAGGCCTGATATGCACCACCTCCCTCAATCCTTCCATCAATCCCATGAGGTGGGACTATTTGTTATGTCCACTTTACAGATGAAAACTAACTGATACCCAGAAAGGCTGAGTCAGGGTCCAAATTCATACGGCTGGTGTTTGGACTAGAACCTGGCCGACCAAAGGGTGCGCCCCTATTTCCTAAGCAGTCCTCCTAACAGAGTGAGAGCATTTCTGATGTTTGTGGGAAACGTTCACACGAACGGAAGCGGGACTAGCTGCTGGAAGTACGACTCACACTGGTAGTACTCGGTCTGGCCACTCTGCAGCACGATGGCCAGCACCAGCGTGAGCTGTGGCGTCTTCTCCAGGAAGGTCTCGAAGAGCCGCAGCATGCTGATGTCCATGGAGAGGAAGTCGGCATAGGCCAAGTCGAACTCGGAGGGCACCTCCTGCTGCCACACCAGCAGCCCTTGCCGCAGCCCTTGCATGCACCTGGGCACATACGGATGAGCCAAGGGGCCAGGTTAGTGTCCTGAGGCATTCCTCCTTCCCCTCCTTATCAGGTACGTGCCGACAGGCTCCAGTCCCAGCTCATCACTAACACTGTGGGGCTCTGGACAAGCAACACAACCTCGCTGACCTTGGTTCTTCTCCTGTAAAATGAGGGTAAATACGACTACCGCGGCTCCTGCTGGCCAGGCACCGTCCCAGGTGTATCACAAACCCTGTCTCATTCATGCCTTACAACATCCCCATTTTACAGATGGGAAAATAAAGGGCTAGTAAGAAGTAAATATCAAAAGCATACGGTTAAATTGCCTAAGGTGATTTTTTAGCAAGCCTAAAAAATTCTTAGGATCCTGTGGGGAAGTCCAGAGTTTGGACAGACAGGGCTGGGTGACCCACCGGCATGAGTGGGGAGTGGAAGACACAACAAGGCTTCCCCTACCCACAACTGTTCTCGTTTGGCTCCTGGGGGGTGAGCCCAGTCACTCACTGTGAATTTATTCATCAGAGGTGTGCTGTTACCTCCCCTGGGCGGACCTGACAACACAGTAAGGGAGTAGGCAGGCAGGCCTGGGTTGGGGCTCTCCCTGAGCAGGAGCCTCTGCCTCTGTTTCCCCAATGCCACAGCAGGGCCCTGCCTCAGCCTAGTCGCAGGCAGACACAGACTGTTTTCAAAACCCAAGCTCAGTACACTGTCTGCCTCGCGCTCAGCAGAAATCGGAGAAGGGAAGATACATGATGCAGTTATGGACTCGGGGCTCACCAAGGCCTGCCAACATGGTAATAAGTGTGCCTCCTCATGCCCACCCGGAGTTTCACTGATGCAGGCTCTCGGGCAAAACTGCCACATTGAGCACCTCTCGCCCACTCCTGGACACTCAGTGCAGGTTGGTCAAGGCAAGAGCTGGTGAGAATCTGTACAAATGGATTCAAGAGCAGATCCTGGGTCCAGCCACCCCATCCCAACCCAGACCATATCGTGTCCTGACTTGATTGCACGACTGGCCCCTCAGTGTCAGTCCCCCCAACTCTAGAGGGCCCTGCCAGGTCTGGAAAGGAGCAAATTCACGCAGACTTTCCGGGATCGGGCCTACACCCAGCCCTGGTTGGCTCCAGGGACATGGATGAATCAGACCCCATCTCTGCCCTCTTGTTTGGTCAGAGTGTATGTGGGTGGGGCCGGGGAGAAGATGCCCTGGGAGGATACAATTGGGAAAGATAGGGTGAGGGGCACTGAGGGGTGGGGGGACAAGCCCTGCTCTGGGGGTCACGGCTGCTGAAACTCTCAGGATGGCCCAGGTAGGCATGAAGCTGGCTGACGTTTGCACACAATCCACAGGTCTCGTTTCATTTATTCCTTATCAAACAGAGGCTGGCACCATGACCATCCCCACTGGGACAAAGAGTTACCTGAGACCTAGAGGGGTCAAGTGACTGCCTGAGGCCCCATTCTCAGCTGAAGGGGACACTCCAATAGAGCCCATCAGCAGCCAAGCACTGTGTTCTTTCCTGCACCTCTCAAAGCAGGCCTGCCTGCAAACCTGTCTCTTTTTAACAGAGGAACAAACCGAGGCTCAGAGAAAGACAGGAATGAGGTCACACAGGTGGCAAAGCTGAGACTGGATGGATCCCAGAGAGGTCTGACTCCGAATCATGCCTTTCTTCTCTGGGCCGGTTTCTTTATCTGTGCCAGGAAGAACAGGGCTAGATGAGCCGGAGTTACCCTTCTTTAAGGAGCGGGCACCTCCACCTGTGTCCACGGGATACCTCCCCATCCGCTTCCCTTGTCAGGGCGCTCACCTGTACTATAGGAGGTACCCCTGGGCTCCGTTCCACCTCCCTCTTCCCGAGGGCGGGGCGCTCACCTGTACAGGTAGCCCAGCTGCAGGAGATGCAGCAGCGCCAGGCAGCGGCCTGAGGGCTGCGACGAGTGCAGGTCAGTGGGGTCGGCGCGCATCCAGACCCAGCTGAAGACTTGGAGTACGACCGAGGAGAGGCCCAGCAGCGTCAACACCAGTGTGGCCCACAGGTAGTGACCACTGAGCACATACTGGCTCACGGCCCACAGGTCGGAGCCCAGATGGGTCAGGAAGGCAGAGACGCCCAATACGCCCAGGATCAGGTCCCAAAAGAGAGTGGTTCGAAGTGACCAGGGCATGGCCTGCAGCCCTCTCCCCCTCCTTCCCTTCAGGGCTGGGACTCGCCTTCCCAGCCGGGGTCCTACCTCGGGAAGGAGGCGGTCACAACCCTTTGGGCCCCCAGGGCCCGCGCCTCCCGAGCGAGATTTCCAGGCCCCGCCCTGTCCGGGGAGGAGCGAGGCCCGCGGACTCCGCCCCTGCCTCTCTGAGACCGGAAGGCTGCCCTGGCCACGCCTCTGCAGCCTGCCCAGGGATGCCCCGCCCAGTCCCCCTGAGTCCGGAGGACTGTTAGGTCCGAAGGCGGGCGGTCCGAGGTGCACTGCCTTTAGTTTAGCAGGCTTCTAATTGCCTTGTTTTGCATTTGAGGTTCCCGGAGCTCCACAGCGGCGAAAATGGCCTGGAGATTAGCGCCCAGGCTAGAACTGGGACCTGTCACAATGCATTGTTGGGAAATAAAACAGAAAGGCTTCTTCTGATCCCAGATGGCGGGACTTGGTGAACTAAGTGTACCTCGAGTTCAGGCCGTGTTCCAGGGAGACTGAGGGCACGGGATCAACGAGATGCGTCTTCCTGGCTGCTCATTTTACTCCCATTATCCGCGGAAGGACGTTTGATAACTGTGAGGGAGTTGCTTTAAACATTATTTACATAGCGAAAGGATAATACACAAAATAAGATGCATAATGAGCATTTTTTTTTTTTACATAAAAAACGTGAAACTTGGAAAAAATGTGCTTGCGGTAGGGTCTTTGGGCTGCATTTCGTGTCCTGACTATCCCATCCTCCACTCTGCGGACGTCGGGAAACTGGAAAAGTCCAGACCTCAGTGAGTGGCGCGGGCTACAATTTACCCAGAGGAAGGCGAACCCAGCGATCCGTTAGGCAGCGCCCAAGGCCACCGTGCGAGCAGCGCGCACAGGCCGAACAGCGCCGCCAGCAGGAGCGGGAGCGAGCACGTCGGAGCAGTCCCGAGGGCCCGCAGGCAGGCGGCGTACGCGTCAAAGGCCACCTCGCGCATCGCGCAGACATGTTCGTCGCGGCACGCCTCACTGCAGACCCTTTTGTCGTAGCTGACCGAATTGTAGACATAGTAGCGCTGCAGTGTGCCCTGGTCTCTGGCGATGCGGCCCAGCGCCGCGTGCATGGAGCTGACGCTTGCGTTGGGCACCCCGTAGGCCTCCGTCAGCCGGTACTCGAGTTCCCAGCGCACCGACCCTTGCTCGTTAGCCTGGCTCAAGTTCACGAAGTAAGTCACCATGTCCTAGAGACAGGGCACCAGACGGGTTGGCTGTGAGCAACTGCCTGCGGCCGCCTCTCATCCCACACCTCCTCCTTGCCCCCAGATGCTATATATCCGTAAAAATGACTACTATTAGTTAATGAGCATTTAATACTTACGAGGTCTGTGTGTGCATGTGTGGCAGACATCTGATTGAATCTGCTGAGGTAACTGTTTATTATCCCCATTTCACAGATGAGGAAACCGAGTCCTAAAGAGGTTGATTCCTTTGGCCAGGGGCCTACAGGTGTTCAGTGGCCAAGGCAAGAGTGAAACCAGGTGGTTTGCCCCATGGCCTGTGCATTTTGTGTCCTACAAGCTCCCCAGTACATAAGATGCTCAGTAAATGTTTAGAGAATAAATGGATAAAAAGCAACTTAAAAGAAGTAGGATGGAGTACCTGGCTGAGAGAGGTTATAGAATTGTGGTTGCCTAGAGGCTTGGGATACACCCAAGATCCCTAGGACTCAGGTGCATCTTCAGGACTAGAATCTATCTTCAAGGATTTATCTGTCCAACACTTCCCACTTAAATGTGTAGATCTGCTTCAGGTCACTAGGGGGGAGGGGGGAAGAGGAGTTGCCACTATGAATGGTAACTTCCTGCCTCCCATTTGAAATGAAACAAAGGAGGCCCAAGGAGGTCAAAAAGCTGGTGAGTGGTGGAGGCGGGATTCAAACCCAGGTCTGTCTGACTCCCTCCCTGAGGAGGATGTGAGGCATGTTGGTGGGGTGGGATGCAGCAGGGAGGAGGGAGTGATCCTCTTGCTAAGGCCCTCTGAGTGCCCATGGAGACAAGAGGCCATACTCTTAAAAATTCTCAGACCTCCTCTCATCCCTATTTATTCCAGAATCGGGAACCTAGGTTATCACATCCAGTTCGTGGTTTTCAGGGGCCTTTCTCAACTCTCAGGTTAAATCTCAGTACCCACATCTTCCTGGAGCTCCAGCTCAAACACCCAGCTTCCTCCTCCTCCCTCGGCATTTTCACTTGGACGTCATTTAGACATCCCGAAGTTAGCAGGTCCCAAACCAGATTTCTGATCTTCCCTCCAAACCCTGCTTCTCCCGCAGTGACCCCATTTCAGGCGATGGCAACTTCATCCTTCCAGGTTTTCAGACCAAAGCCTGGGGGTCCTCCTCGATTGCTCCTTCTCTCACCCCACTCATCCAGCCCACCAGCAAATCCCTCCTGCTCTGCCTTCAGACTACTCCCAGGATCTGGCACTTCTCACCACCCGACAGCTACCGCTCTGGCCCGCATCACAGTCACCTCTCCATGGCTAGTGTAGTCACCTCCTAACTCATCCTCCTGTTTCCGCTCTTGGCCCCTCCAGCCTGTTCTCTGCATGGCAGACGTGATGATTTTGTACATTTTATAAGTCAGCCTATTTAATGCTTCCATGCCAAACCTTCCAGATCCTGAGGCCTATGGGATCTAACCTCATCCCTCCCGCTCCTTCCTGTGCCTTCCTCTGTGGCCACACTGGCGTCTTGCTCTTCTCCTAACACACCAGGCGCATTTCCACCGCAGGGCCTTTGACTGGCTCTGCTTCCACTTTCCCCAGATGCTCAATCCGTCAATTTACTCAGAATTGAAATGTCATCCTATCAGTGACACTTCCCTGCCACAGCTATCTTAACAGCACACGTGCGCGCGCGCACTCATACTCTTCTTCTCTGTTCTCTTTTCTCCGTAGCTCTTGTCCATGCCTTACTTTAACTCATTCGTTTACTGGCTGTCTCCTGGAAGCATGTCAGCTCCAGGGGAGCAGTGGCTGTTCGTGTGCACCTAGGTATCTCCTGAGCTTGGCCCAGGGCCTGGCGCATGGCTGACAGCTAATACATTTTGTTGAGTAAATTAAGGAATGATATTTCTTTGTCATTTCGACAGTCACAAGCACATCTCAGGAGGTGAGGGGGTGCTTGCTGAGCTAGGGACCTGCTTCGGCTGTAGCATGATCAGCGCAGAGAAGACAGACGTGGGCCAGAGCGCACGCTTGGCTACCAGGCCGGGGAGACCCGTTTCACCTTGGGAACACTGGGGAGCCATTGAAGGTTTATGAGCAGAGAGGGAGAGAGAAGTGCTTTGGGAAGATTAGTCCTTTCTGCAGTGCGTGGCAGAGGGGCTACCGCAGGGCAGTGCTGGAGGCAGAGAAATCGGGCAGGAGGCCGTGACAATGCTCCAGGGCAAAGCGGGGTAGGAGGAAGACGACAGGACCTGATTTGGTGGCAGGATTTGCAGATACCTCCAGGGATCTGATCCTGAGCTCTGTAAGGGTGGACAGACCTTGCCCTTCCTGAGGTTCAGTGGCCATTAGAGTGCGGATTAGCTGGGAAAGAGGGAATGTGGTGAGGCACTCAGTTCCCGCCCCTCTGTCCTCCTCAAGCCCCCGCAGACCCAGGGCTTCTGACCTGCAGGCTCAGTGTGGCTCGGTCGTATTCGAACACCCGGATGCCTGGATTGTTGGCCCCGTTGACTACTCCAGGTAGTGTGGTTTTCCACGGGGTGACCCCGGGGGTCAGGAACATGGCACTGATGGGGGCACCTTCCAGGAGAGAGACAGTGGGACTGAGGCAGGCTGATAAGAGGAGGGGGCTGGCCGGCCGGCAGGTGCCCTCCAGGCTGAGTACCTGCGTCGTCGTAGAACATCCGAAAGCTGTCGGTGTGGTGGTGCCCGAAGAACTGCCCTGCGATGACCCGGTGGTGCTTCTGGATCACCTTGAGGTACTTCTCATTGAAGACCTCCCGGAACCACGCCTTGTTCCGTGTCTTCTCAAAGAACCCAGGGGGCACGTGGCCAATAATGTACACCTGTGAGGAAGGGGGCCAGGAGCGGCTCAGAGACGGCCTCCCCGCCCCTTCATTTCCACCTCTCAGAACCTGCCCACCTCCCCAGAGGCACGCAGACAGGCGCAGACGTACCTTCTCCCGCAGTCCTGTGCTTCCTTCTCCCCGGCAGGTTCCAGTAGTCCCCGTGCCCAGTAATGCATGCACACGTGCTTCCCCACCCTCTGTGCCTTTGCCCCAGCTGTGTCCACCACCTGGAGCACACTTCCCACGTTTGCTTCTGCAAGTCCTAGTCAGACTTCAGACCCAGGTCAAAGAGCACCTCCCTGTGAAACCTTGCCGATCCTCACAGACCGGCCTCTCGGAGAACTGGGGCGCTGTGGCTAAGCTTTCCTTGAATGACTGTGTAGCACGTGCTGTGTGTCAATGTGTGACCACGCCTTACATTCCTTGAGTCGCTCAGCTAGCAGCACCTGGGCCCTTGGCCACCAGTGCTAGAGGTAGAGCGGGGATGAGGGGGAGGACAGCGAGGAGCGTGAACTTCAAGTCAAGCTACAGCTTGGACACCAGCATTGGGTTTCTGCTCTGAGCTTCAGTTTTTTCACCAGGAATAGCAACTAACTGGAGGAGCTTAAAGAGTTAAATGAGATCATCCACAGTGAGTGCTCAGAAGCACCAGCCGTGAGATCCTGCTGAAATGTGCTGTTGTTTAGTGCAGGGACTCAAGCGCACGAGACACAGGACCAACCAGTCCTCGGGGAGCTGCCAGCCCTGCAGACTAGGTGGACACACCTCAAGGGCAGGGCATCCCCTTGAGGTCTAGCCCACAGTGAGGCTGCAGGCATGGAGTTTGGCAGTAATGGAAAGAGCACTGGCCCCGGCTGGTGTGGCTCAGTGGATTGAGCGCTGGCCTGCGAAACAAAGGCTCGTCAGTTTGATTCCCAGTCAGGGCACATGCCTGGGTTGTGGGCCAGGGCCCCATTAGGGGGTGCTTGGGAGGCAACCACGCACTGATGTTTCTCTCCCTCTCTTTCTCCCTCTCTTCCCCTCTGTAAAAATAAATAAATAAAATTAAAAAAAGAAAAAAGAAAAGAAAGGGCACTGGACTTGCAGCCTGAAGACTGGGCTTCTGGTCTCGGCTCCACTACTTGTTGTGTGACTTGGGATCGTCACCGCCCCTCGCCCCTCGGGAGCCTCGCATCTGCAATGGGCTTTGGAGGCCCAGCCTCACAGGCTGTTCTGAGGGTGGGAGAAGCCCTTCCAGGTGCCGGGCTGATGAAGACCCTGTGTGATGTGCACATCTCGAGAGAGGGGGTGAATTTGTGCCGAGGTGGGAGACTTGTTCAGGAAGTGACTCCAGAGTGGGAGGGGAAGAGGTAGGAGCCCTCACCATTTCCCCAGCTCTGGACGCGTTGCTCAGCACATCTTCCAGCCACTGGAACTGCTGGCCAGGGTCAGCCATGTTGGCCGTCTGCTCATTGTTGCTGTAGTACAGATTGGTGTTGAGGACCACAATTCGCCCAGTCCTCCTCGGCCCTGGCAACATCTCAGTATAGAATGCACCTAGGACATCACAGCCACGGAAAATATGAAGGGGTCCTCTGCCTGTGACACACTCTGCCCCCTTTACTTCACTCTCCACCTTATCCCTCCTTTGATCCTCCCTTCCCAGCTTCCCCATAAAAACAGCATCAAGGGTTAACGCCAAAGGCTCTGGAGCCAGGCTGCCTAGGTTTAAGTCCTGGCTCTACCACTTATTAGCTGTGCAACTTAGGAAAGTTGCTTAACTTCTCTGTGTCTCAGTTTCCTCATCTGTATAATGGCGATGACAATGAGGTGTGTTTGCCCCTCTCAATGCACCATCAACCCTTCCCCACTCAGCTCTGTGCCCCAGGAGCTGATCTGTGTGAACTACATCAGCAGGCTTCTGGGCCACAGGCTTCCGGTTTAGTGTGACCCATGGGGAGCCCTGGCAGCAGGGGACTGAGGAAAGGGAACAGAGTAGGTCAGGGTTACCTTGGGCTGGCAGTGTCTTTGGATCAGTTGTCCTCAACCAGGTGATTTTGTCCCCCAGGGAACATTTGACAATGTCTAGAGACGTCCTTTGGTCATTGCAACTGGGGGTGTTACTGGTATCTCATGAGAAGAGGCCTGGGTGCCGCTAACCATCCCACAGTGCGCAGCGCAGCTCCCACAGCACAGACTAGCCAGCCCAAAGGCCAGCACTGACAAGGTCGAGAAACCCTGCTTGAACTGAATTGAACTTGAACTGCCCTTTCCTAGGGTTTTTGCTAGAAGTCTAGTAACGCACTGAGGGTAGTGCCTAGAACACAGTAAATGCTCGATAAATATTCACTTCTGATCCTCATTAGTGCCGTGGGGTTAAGAGTGTGGGAGTCAGCCCTGGATTCTGCTCCCAAGTCCACCTCCTGTACGCTGGGTGACCTTGGCCAAGTGACTTGGTACCTTTAAGCCTCAGTCTCCTTATCTATAAAATGGGGGTCTTGTGAAGACGGATTAGATCAGACCTTGCTAGGTAATAAGTGTGTGTAGTAGCAAATGGTATTAGTACCTCCTTTGAAGAGAGCGATGGATTCACTGCTGAGCCAGGGTCTCCACAGTTCTGCTACCTGATTGTAGATATTGTTGCTCCCTGCCGGCAACTGGTTTTTGGGGTGAAAATCATGATTTCCCAAAGCAGCATATACTTTAGTATCTGAGAGGGAAAGGAGAAACATAAAAATATATACATGAAAGCACTTGGTGGAGCTGTTAGTCCTTTTCAGTTGGCCGGTGTCATCAGAGCTAATGGAGAAGGGGGAAGAGGGAAGAGGGAAGATCCACGGGGAGGAAAAGACAGAGATAAGCTGAAAACCTCATTTAATAGAACCTGGTTGAACTTGGCTCAGACCTGGGAACGAAGAGCAGTGAGTTCTGTGATCTTGGACCCCGCCCCCATTCCCAGCAGACTTTCCCAGTCAGAGAGGAAGCATCAGCCGATGAGAAGGAGAAAGCTAGAAGATCTAAATAATCTTCAGATCCATCATCAGCCCCTTGGTAATTTAGTGTCCCTTGTTCTCGTCGAGTGCAGAGCCACCTTACTGTTAGGGGAGAGGTCTGGTTCACTCTGCGAGGCCTTAGGAGTTTCACCCACTCAGGAATCGAGAGTGTTTACTGAGCACCTCGTCTGTGCCAACATGTAGACCCGGTGGCAGCACCCAGTCCCAGTCCCAGAGGCCTTGCAGTGCCATAGGGTTGACAGGTATTGGGTAACGAGAGGTGTGTGGGCTGTCACCAAAAGGGAAAAGCCACTCACCATGGAGGTGTGTGTGTCAGGGATGGGGGTGGAGTCAGGGGTGGCCTCCCTGAGGAAGTGGCCTGTGATCTGGCCCAAGAGGGGGAACGGAGGGGAACCCCTCAGGCTCATTTCCTCCTTGTCAGTAGCTTCATTCTTGATTTTATTTTACCACTGCGTCTGGCAGGTAGTGGTTGCTCAATAAATATTTGATGACAAACAAAAAATTCCTCTGACCTCAGGGAAGGGCCTTGCCCTTATGAGCTTGGCTCACTCCAGGGAGTAACCTCGACTTAACAAGGAAAGAGGCTGAGGCCTCCAATTCCCACTTGGGGAAGTGTCTCTGACAAACCCTTCGTCCTGCAGAGCCTGCAAGGTCTGGAAATGCTGAGAGCTCTGCCAAAGGAGCAGGGCGAGCAGGTTGTGGAATTCCCACCGGGAATTGTTCACACAGCAGGAAGCCATCAGTGTCACTGCCTGGAAGAACCTGAGGTCTCTAAAGTAAATGCCAACAGTGATTACAGATCCATTTAAAAAAACCTCACAAATTTCTGGAATCTCAAGGGCAGATGAGAAGGGAGAGAATCTCTCCCCCGTTTTGCTGCCCCTGTGTGCCAGGCACCGTTAGAAGCTCCTTACAAGCTCCGTGAGGTCACAACATCCCCCACCCCTGGACTTGGGTATCCCATAGTAGATGCTAAATAAATATTTGCTGATTGACCACAGGAGTGATTGGATTTCCTTATTTAAACCTCACAGCTGCCCTCTGGGCAGGTGCCAGTATCCACGTAGACCCCATTCTCCCTGTCATATGTCATAGGGCTGCAGCCGCAATCACTCACAGTCCCCTCGGGCTCCTAAGTTCTGAAGGAAGGTCTGGGAAGCACCAAGAAATAGCACCTTGGCTAGAAATTAGCATCTCCCAGAAGTCCTAGCAGCTAGGGTGATTTGAGGGCTGTGGCTGGCAACTCCAGGGACACAGCAGGACACGGGGCTATGCATGAGCCCGTGTGAGACTTCCCTGGGGCTGAAGCCTGTGTATAACCGTGGATGCCTTGAGAAGGGGCAGTGAGAGTCTGGTGTTAGGCAGACAGGGCAGGAGGCAGGGAAATGCCAGGGATTTTCTGTGTGTAGCCAGTGAGGTCTCATGTTCTTTGCAGGTTTGTTGGAAGATGAGAAACAATGTCTGTGAAGTGCCTGGCATGGGACCTTTACCACAGCTGTCATTGTCAACAAATGAAGGCCATTCCTCTGCATCTTGCTGCTATTGTCTCATGGTGCCAGGGGTCCCATGGTCCCATGGAAACTGGGGTTCAGGAAATGCGGTGGACTGATGGCAGGGCCTTACCTGGAAAGACCTCTCTGATGAGCGTGGTCAGGCGTTTCACAATGTCCAGCACGGCCTCCTCTCCCAGCCTCTCATTGGGTACGTGAGGTGTGTCATCACTGCAAAATACCACCAGGCCAGTTTGGTGCTGGCAGGTCAGGATGGGGGACAAGAAAAGTGGGGGGATGCTCTGCTGTGAGAAAAGAGGCCATAGAACTGGGCCTCAGACATGCACTGAAAGGTATGGCCAGGCTCAAGCTGGGTGTCACACAGGACAGAGTTCAAACCTGTGCTATGCCACTGACCTGCTGTGGGTCCCTGGGCTGGTTGTTTAACCTCTCTGAGCCCTCATTAGCTCATCTGTGAAATGGGTAATAATGGTACCTTATAGAGAATGTGTGGACTTCAATAAAGGGGATGACTTTATATATATAATGTAGAATATATATATATATATAATGTAGAATATATATATATATATATATATGAAATGTAGAATAGCAGCTGCTAGGATGTGACTAATGTTATCATTTAGAGGGAAGCTCCAGGGTTCCAGTGCCATCTGCAAGCCTGCAGGGCACTCCGAGCGGAGAACCTGTCTGAGTTCTCCGTTCTCCAAGGTGTTGAAGAAGTCTGGAGCTGGCTCCAGAGCACAGAGTTCAGATCCACTCTATGGCAGAATCTAGAGCTGACTCAAGACCATGTATGTAATGGTGCCCCCTTCCCCATCTGACGGACCTAAATTGTTGTATCCACCTTATAAATGCACAGTGAGCGGGGAGAACGGGAGGAGAATGGGGGAAGGCGAGCTTTGCAGGAGGAGCCCCAACAAGCTGAAGCCCTAGGGACTGCTGGACCCCACAGAGCAAGGCAGCTCCGCCCGCCCACACTGTCCCGGGGAAGGCAATTAACTTAATGGTACTAATAGGCTGCTAGCAGCTCACCCTGGCCTACTTTGTGCCAGCTGTTTTCTGTGCACTGTACCCATAGCCACTAATTTGTTCTTCATAATATGCCCACAGCACAGGTTCTATTATTGTTCCCATTTGGCAGATAAAGAAACCAAGGTACAGAAAGGTGAGGAATTCTGCTTTAAGTGTATGCTACTAGAAAGTGGTGGAGTGAGGATCTGAACCCAGGCAGCTTCGGAGCCAGAGTCACACCCACTGTGACTCTCACACCCTCACTGGGCAGCAAGAGGAGCCTTGTAGCCCAGTCCTCCCTGGGGAGAAGCCAGAAATTCAGACATTGGAACAAAATTTTTTTTCTAGTTTGGAGGATCTAATTCTGTCTGATAGAAAATGCATCCAATCTCTACATATTGTTCCCCACAAAGGTTGCAATTCTCCCTAGGAAGTCAAATTTCTTTCTTTTTTTTTTTTAAAGAGAGGGAGTGAAACATCAATGTACGGTTGCCTCCAGCACACTCCATCCTGGGGATATGGCCTGCAACCCAGGCAGGTGCCCTGACTGGGAATCAAACCAGCGACCCCTTGGTGCACAGGCTTGTGCTCAATCCACTGAGCTACACCAGCCAGGGTGGAAGTCAAATTTCTTAGACTGAAGAATTATTGAAAGTCCCAGAGGTCGTCTCATCCAATGCCATAGATCTCTGCAAGGTCCCAGAGATTTCCCAGAAAAATCACGCTTCTGTGAAAGAGTCATGAATTTCACAAAGCAGCACTTTTCCCAAAGCGACCACATCTCTCAGAGTGTCACAGCTTTCTCCAGGGGCCCCTTCTCGGAGAATTCAGAGGCTCCCCCATGAAGAGCCCTCTCAGGAGCAGGAGTCCAATCAGGTTCATGGCCTAAAGGTCACACTCATCTTAGGTTGATGTCTGAGCCCAGAGAAGCCTGAGACACTATCACATTTCTGAAGTGTCCAGCCTTGACCCTCCCCACTGGGTCCATCTGCGGTCATTCCTACTCACTCCCGTGTCACACTGAGGGACCATCACAGTTGGATCCTGCCTTTTGAGGTGCCCCCTGAGGCTAGAAGAGGGAGCAAGAAGTCAGAGCTCCTGCCAGCCTTCCTCACCAGCTCGCAGGTTTGCCACTTCTTGCAGGAAATCCTCCCCAGTCCTCCTAGATAAGCCCTCACCTCCCCCACTGAATTCCCCACCTCCCCCCAGAGAGCTGTTCTCATCTCTGGGATATACTAGTTGGTGGGCTTGTCTGTGTCACCCACAAGGCTGTGAGCTCCTTAAAGGCAACTTGGGGTCTACATTGTCACAGTTCCCATGGTCTGCCCCAGGCTGGCCACGGGAAGGAGGGAAGGAGCTGAGTGATGAGGACAGCGAGTGCTGAGCGAAATCGGAGTGTAACAGGGTGCAGCCAAGTGTGTGTGGGGGGGGGCAAAATGGGGATTTGTAATGGGGTCCGGAACTCAGGGTGTCCAGGAAATATTAGAGAAAAAAAATATATAGGATGTCCTCACCCCCACCAGTCTGAGCTGGGGGATGGGACACATGGAGCAAGGCTATTGAGAGCTGTTTTGCATGGTAACAGCTTTGCAGCTAACTTCTGTCATGGTCATTTATCATATCTATAACCTTTAACTGGTTTCATAGATATGTTAAATAGCTGTGGCCATGCTTTGAGCCAGGGGGTTGGGAGGGACTTCAACCCAGGATGCAACTGGGAGGCAACTCCCCCTGGTTACCACACATGCTTGAGAGCCTGGAGATGATTGGCTCCATGCCATGGGGCCACGCCTGCCCGGACTTACCATGGCAGCCCAGTAAAGCTGGAAGGGTGCAGGAATGCTGGCAGGTGTAACTGATTGTGGGAGGAGTCGGAAATGGGGCTGCAGAGGGAGATCCTCGCGGGTATTTAAACCCAGGCACGGTAGCTATACCGGGACAGGACTACGAGGCTTTGGAGGAGTTGGGACCACGTGGCTGTGGCAGGAGAGAATTCACCACGTGGCTTGGGAAGAGGTTGGGACCACGCGGAGATCGTGGAGGCGACACAGCAGATGGTGCCAGAACCGAGGGGCTGCCTGAACCACGGACTTCTACTTCTTTTCCTGAGATATGGTACCCCAGACTGGGCAAAGGGGAGAAGGAAGGACTGTGTGCGTTTGTGGGTATTCTAAAGAACTTTAGTATTTTAATGAAGACATTAAGTCATTACACTAAGGGTGTATAACTTTTAAATAAATAATTCCTTCCCTTTTCACCAATCTCTAGCATTAACAGATGTGTTTCCTCTGGCAGCGGGCAAAACAAACCTAGTACAGGGGGAACCCCCGGAGAAAAGGGGGGTCCTTTTGGTAATAGTCTATTGTCCCCCCCCTCCCACCGGTTCTGTTCTGTAACAGGAGAACTCACTTCCACGGATGGGAGGCAGAAGTGGAGTCTCTGGCTGAGCGGGAATTACCCCTCAAGCCCTCTTCACACAGAGCAGCGCTCTGACCAGAGAGAACGCCCTAGGGCCAGGGCAGCCCGACTCTGGCCAGCAGCTGACCAGGCCACGTGGCTCCAACGCCAGACCACGCTCAGCCCTCCTATGCTCTCCCATCCCTGCATTTGGATCCCTAGGGCTTGTGGTGCCTAAACCCCAGTAGGAGTGGATGCAATATTCGCCCCACAACTTAAAAATTGGGAGTCCTCCTGCATTCCACTGAGGCCAGGAGACCAGGCGGTTGAGGGCACAGACTTTGGAATCCGCCACACCCAGGGTCCCTTTGAGCTTCAAGCGAGGACTGAGGGAGACGGTGCGGGAAGGTGCCAGGCGGCAGGTGGCACACAGCAGAAACCCGATGACGCGTAGCTGTCGTGACGGCTCTCACCCTGTCCAGAGGATGAAGTCTGGCTTCGGCTCGATCTCCTTCATGGCGTGGATGGAGGAGTTGATGAGGACCCAGGGAGAGTCACAGAGGTAGTCACCCCAGGGGCCCGAGTTGGGCACCGCCTGGGAGCCGGCCGATGGGCATACCTGGAAGGGGTCTTCAGATACTTTGTAATCAGGGTCGAGGTGCAGGTCCGAGATGTGCCAGAACTTCCCTGCAGGGGAAAGGAGACCCTTCTCAGTGCTGGGCCCTCCCTGAGCCCTGATGGGCAGGCAGCCTGGGGGAACCCTGGGCTGGAGCAGGGGAGGTTGCGCAGGTGAAAGGGTCCGGAGGAAATGGGCCACGGTATTTGCCCAGGGGGCAGTGAGTGGAGTGGAGCTCGGGCTTAGCTCTCTCTGTCCCTAGCCTGGGGCCTTTGACAAGGTCCTCTCCCTCTCCCCACCACAGCGTCAGCGTGAAGGATTGGGCTGAAGCGTGACCCTCAAGAAGCCGGTGGAAATTCTAAGAAAAGTGCTCGCCTTAAAGCAGAGGTGGGAGAGGGTCAGGGTTAAGCCCTCAGGCTCTAGAGCCACGTGCCAGCTGTGCGGCCCTGGGCAAGTCGCCTCACCTCTCTGAGTCCGTACTGAGAGCCATGCCTTATCCTGCTCCAGGGAAATGCACACCGAAGTCTGCCCTGGGAGAAGGCTTCTACACCAAATGGAAGGTCTTGCTAATTAATACCATCAAAAGCCTGGGGAATAGGTGTGGAAACAGAGTTTGAAAATGCTAGACCAGAAAAGATGGAACGTAATTTCAGACTGGGCCGACTCTCTCCTGTGAGTCTCCCCTGGGGGTGTACTCGGTGGTTCCGGGTGCAGGGTGGTCGCTCCAGCAGCTGGCAGCGATCCTGGTCGCTGAAGTGTTGACCGAAACCTGGTCTCAGCTCCAAACCACGTGAGGCTGAAATGCCAAAAATCTCTTGGAGCAATAGAAGAGAATTTAAAGAAACAGGCCACGTGGAGCGGATTCAGCATCTGCACCCAGCACCGATGTGCATCGTTTCACTGATGTTAATTGAAGAGGGTCGAACGGCCTCTGCCCTGAATCCCGTGTTTCCGGCTACAACAAGGGTGAGGCCTGGGATTTCCTCACCCTCCACTCCCTTCCGCCTCCACTTCCTGTGTCGCTCACAGCCAGCAGTCAGTGCCTGCCCAACCTCAGGAAACCGGGCTGGGGCCTGGGCTTCTGTTGTTTTCAGGGTTGGGTGGCCAGCACACCCCCCAAGCCACCGGGCATTCAGTGTGGCTCCAGGACAGGCTGGAAGGCAAAGCCTGGCCCCGGATTCTCACTTCTTGACTTTTCTCCCCAGATGCCTCTGAGGTTTCGCCCAGCTCTCTGGATCTGAAACCGGTCTCAGGAAAGAGGCAGAAACTTGTTCACGTTAAGCTGCAAATGACTGGCCAAGCAAATCCTTACCCCTCCCAAGGTCATCATGTAGTCATCCTCACCACAGCCCTGGAGGTGTCATTGATCATCACCCCCATTGTGCAGATAAGAAAACCGAGGTCAAAGGTCAGCATGCCCAAGATCCCATGGAAAATGATGGGGGGATCCTATGGCTCCCCATCCTCTCCCAGGAAGGTGTGTTTGCTAAGGGGAGAACACCAGCAACTTTTTATTTTAGATGTGACTTTTTAAAAATTGACTTTAGAGGGAGACAGGAAGGGAGAGAGAGGAGGGGGGAAGAGGGAGAGAGAGAGAGAGATCAATTTGTTGTTTCATTTATGCATTCGTCGGTTGATTCCTTCATGTGCCCTGACCAGGGATTGAACCCTTACCCTTGGCATATTGGGTGGATGCTCTAGCCAACTGACCCACCCAGAGAGGGCTTAGAAAGGTCTTCTTGTAGACTGTCTATGCCTGCATTTTTGTTTTTTACCCAAACTGAGAGCCCTTGCTTATAATGGGAAGAATTAAACATTTTTACACAAATTGTGATCACTAATACATTTATTTTACTCCTATGGAACAAAAACTGCCCCATTTCCACTAGTAAGTGAACAGGGTTGGTGGCTTTCCCAAGCCCCTGCACTGAGACTTCGTGGGTCACTGCCACTTCCGAGCCTGACAGCAGGCTGGCCGGGTAGGCTGCAGTGAGCGCCCCCTGCCCTCCTCTCTGAAGACTGCAGCAGGGGCCACACCCCTGCCTCGGGCAGGCTCTTTCCCAACTAACCACAAACAGTGAGCAGTTCTGCCCTTAGACGTCATCCCTCGAAATATTCAACAGACGTTTCTCCACTTCAGAAACTCCTTGTCCACTGACGGAGGCTCAGGTGTCAGCAGTTTTCCTTCTCCTGCAAGCTCCAGTCTAGTCAGTGTGTGACCTGGAACTCCTCCCAGCCTCCCTGCATGTCTTGTGACGTGTGTGTGTGTGTGTGTGTGTGTGTGTGTGGGCGCGCGCGCGCATGAAGGCCTGACTGCAGGGGAGGCCAGGATACTGGAAAAAAGGGCACAGAGAGCCAGAGGTCCAGGCAGGGGGCTCCACCTCCTTGAGCTCCAGTCTCCTCATTGTGGAAGTGGCTCACGGAGGCCTCACCTGGTGCTCGGCCCTGCTCACCCCAATCATTCTCCTCATTAGGCCTCTGCGGTTCTTCCACTGCCTTCCTCAGTCCTCCCCAGGTCATCACAAGGCTGCTTTCCCCTCCTCATTCAGGCCTCAGAAAAAAGGTCACCTCCCCAGAGAAGCCTTCCATGACTACCTTTTCTCAAATGTCACTTCCCACAACCATCTGGTCACTATTTATTGCTTTCCCCAGTTTTATTTTTTTATTTTATTTATTTTTAGAGAGAGGGGGAAAGGAGGGAGAAAGAGAAGAAGAGAAACATCAATGTGTGGTTGCCTCTCTTGCACCCCCTACTGGGGACCTGGCCCGCAACCCAGGCATGTGCCCTGACTGGGAATCGAACCAGCGACTCTGGTTCTCAGCCTGAGCTCACTCCATGAGCTACACCAGCCCAGGGCTCCCTTAGTTTTATTTTCTTCAGGACACTCTCACAGGCAAAATCATCTAGTTGCCAACTAGATGATTATCACCCATCTTCCCTGTCTACAGTGGCAGCTCCATAAGAACATGAAGCCTATAGTGTTGATCTGTGTCCTCAGCACCTAACATAGTGCCTAGGATGTGGAAGATGCCCGAATATACTCATATATATTCAATGAATAAGCAAGGCTGTGAGGAGGAGGATTAACACTCCAAGAAGTTTGGCTAGGTGCCCTTCACCTGCTTGTCCCATTTCACCCTTGCAGCCAGTCTCTGCCCGTGAGGTGGGATTCTCACACCCATTTACCAGATGAGGAAGCTGAGGCTCAAACCCAGACCTCTCTGACTCCCAAGCTGAGACACGATGTTGACTCAGAGCCCCCAGAAGGTGGCTTTTATAATACACTTATGTTACCCATAAAAGAAGAGGAGCCACAGGCGTCTGTGGAAATCGTCACCAACTGTGAGGAATTAAGCTTTAACTGCTACATCATGGAGGAGGGGGTGGGCATGAGAACTGAGGACAGAGAGGCAGGTGACCTGATTTCTAATCCAGGCTCTTCCACGAGTTGGCTGAGGACTCTGGGCAAGCAGGTGGCCTTGCTGAGCCTGAGGGTGTTGGACACCTGGCCTGAGCATCAAATGAAAGGGTGAAGGAGAAAGGGCTCATAGAAAAAAGAACGTCCCCACACCACTGTCCTTGGCAATTCCCTCGGGGGCAGGAGAGAGCCTGGGAGGGTGTGGGGAATTGGGCCCTTTCACACTTCACCTTTTAGACTAGAGCTTCTCAAACTTTCCTGTGTGCAGACCCCTCACCTGGGGATCTCATAAAAGGTGAGGCTTGAGCCCTGGCTCGTGTGACTCAGTGGATTGAGTGCTGGCCTGCAAGCCAAGGGGTTACCAGTCCGATTCCCAGTCAGGGCACATGCCTGGGTGGCGGGCCAGGTCCCCAGTAGGGCATGTGAGAGGTAACCACACGTTGGTATTTCTCTCCCTCTCTTCCTCCTTTCCCCTCTAAAATAAATAAATAAACTCTTTAAAAAAGTTAAGAGGCTATATATATTCATACTGCTGGGATCTTTTAAAATAAGTAGTATTCATGTATTTCCTGAGTTTTAAGAAAAGGTATACTAAGCGGTCATTATTATTCACTAATTATTGAGAATGTGAGTAAATTTGGTATCCAGTACAATGAGTACTTGAGGGCACAGACCTGGGTTGGAATTCCAGCTCCACCACCCAGTAGCTGTGCGAACATGAGCAACTTACTCTGTACCTCAGTGTTCCTTGTCTGTAAAATGGGGACAACAGCACCCCATCACCTCTTCAGGTCATTGTGAGGGCTGAAAGGAGACAATAGGAGATAATACAAAAGCACTCAGCAATGCAAAACAGCAGTTACTCTGAATTTGGTCCCTGGGAGATCCTGCAAGTCCCCCTTTGGCCACAGGAGGGAGATGGGACCTGGGGGAGTGACTGCACCCTTCCCCTGCTTGTCCCACTGTCCCCTCAGCTGCTGTCCTCTGCAGGTAAGGTGCAGGTCCAGGGACAGGACAGCCGCAGCAGAACAATGTGAAGATAGGAACTGTCTCCTTCTAGATAGCTCTTGTCCAGTACAGGGCCGGCGGGCACAGCGCACCCTGTAGTTTTAATTTTGACAGCTCAGCTCTGCTCCCTGTCCCTGGGCAGGCAGAACAGTCTGCTGGCCCTGTTTCTCCCCCACAGGAGGAGCCACAGGGCCTCCTTGTCCACTGCGGACGGCAGACGCAGAGCCTGGAGCCCAGTAGCTTTGTAAGGCCCATGACATGTCTGAGATCTGAAGAAATGCTTTGGCTCCAAAGTTTGGGGGAAAAGACCATCAAAATCAAGAAATCATTTCAAAAGCAATATTAAATATTAAAAATTTAATTAAAAACCATATATAATCCTGGCTGGCATAGCTCAGTGGATTGAGCTCAGGCTGCGAACCAAAGCGTCGCAGGTTCGATTCCCAGTCAGGGTACATGCCTAGGCTGCAGGCCATGACCCCCAGCAACCGCACATTGATGTTTCTCTCTCTCTCTCTTTCTCCTTCCCTTCCCTCTCTAAAAATAAATAAATAAAATCTTTTAAAAAACCCATATATAATGTAAGAACCTTTTACTGTGATTTGTGACGGGGTGGGGGACTCACAAAAATCATTCCTACAGCCCAAGAAGGTCTTAAACTGGCCCAAAAGTGACTTTGCTTATGGTCAGAGAAAAGAAAGACAGGAAGACACCTGCCATTTATTTAGCACCTACTGAATGCCAGGTGCTGTGCCAAACTCTCTAGCCATGAAACCTCAGGACAATAGAATGAAATACATTCTATTACGGTAACCATTTTGATCATGATTTTAAAAATGATCATGGAGGGAAGGGGCGGGGGGAAAATGGAGACACCTGTACTTGAACAACAACAACAAAAAAATGTGGAAAAAAATGATCACAATGCACTATACTCGCCACTAGCTAGTAGTGTGACCTTGGATATTAAAAAAAATGGTCCCTTAAACTTTTACAGAGCTTTACCGTGTATGTGTGTGACTTCACTTAACTATCACATTTAATCTCTCCTCCGCTCTTATCCCTATATTATAGGTATCAAATAGAGACTCACAGTCATATTGATAGTAAAAGGTCAGACCTAGGTTTTCTAGCCTGAGGGGTTGTTTTTGAAAGAGCATGCGTGAAATTTGGAACCAGGAAAATTTGTTTTCAATCCTGGTTCCTCCACACAGACAGTGGCAGCTTGAACAAGAGGTTTCCCCAGTTGAGCCTCAGTTTCCTTGTCTGTACAATGGGGATAACAATGTGAGTAGCAAAGGGTGGAGGTGAAGATGAAAGGAGAAATCCCATACAGAGCACCCGGCAGCGGGCCGGACAAGCCGGCAACAGTGTGCATTCCCCCGGCCACCCCGTCCCTCGGGCCTCAGGTTTCCTTCTCTGGTGCCTTCGCCTCCTCCAGTGTGATCCGAGGGCAGAGCAAGGGTTATCTGAAGGCCCCCCAGTTCTAACCCTCTGTGATTCCGTGACTTTGTTATGTGTATAATGCCCACCACAGAATGAGCTTGGTTCCCATTTCAGTCCTTTGTTTTTGACACTAGGCAATAACCCCAAGCACTTCCATTGTTATTCCTCCTCCATAAACTAAGCCCCCCCCCCAAACACTGGGGGTTCACTTGTCAAATCCAGCATTTACTGGCCCCTTGCATTAGCTACATGGATTGCCCTTTCCTCACAACAGCCCCGTGAGGCAGGCTTACCATTCTGGAGGGACACGTTTTCCTACCACACTGACACACACTGAAAAATCTTGTCCATTTTGTGCAATTAGAGGCTGAAGGATAATGCCGTGTTGCATAGGGTGAGTGTGGGAGGAGAGAAAGAGCCTGCAAGTTGGTGCCCGACCCGAGTTCTTGGCTAAGGAAGATGGGGGTAGAAACCCTACAGTTTTTTTTGCAAAGCAGGTTTGATTGCTATCTGATTGGGTGTCTCAGAGTTCTCTGGCACTTCTAAAAGAGACTCAGATTCTGTAAAAACTTAGAGGTGCTGTGGAATTCTTTTAAAATTTAATTTTGTGTTTAAACTATAAATGTATACCAGAAAGTTTGGAGAACATAAAATAGTCCCCATGAAAACTATCATCCTGCCCTGGCTGGTGTGGCTCAGTGGGTTGAACACCAGCCTGCAAACTCAAAGGTTGCCAGTTCCATTCCCAGTCAGGACACATGCCTGGGTTGAGAGCCAGGTCCCCTGGTCGGGGTGTGTGAGAGGCAGCCAATGAATGGCTGTTTCTCTCACACATAAATGTTTCTCTCCCTCTTTCTCTCTCCCTCCCCTTCTCTCTAAAAATAAATAAAGTCTTTAAAAAATCATCCCAACAGAACACATCAAGGACATGATACAACTGAGTGCTGTGAAGATTAATAAACAGAAACCTCATTTAAACTGGAGGTGGGAGGGCCTGTACGGGTGCTCGCACACCCTAACACTCCGTCAATTACCTCCTTACTTTCCATCGCCAACAGGAAGGTGTTTTTTACTCCACTACTCCAGCCCCAAGGAGGAGGATTGTTTTCTGGCCTGGCAACCACTCAGCCAATGAAAAGCCACTGCACTTCAAGTACCAGTTTCCTCTAATGGACTCCTTGTTTCCTGCAGCCCCCGGGAAACGCTCCTTTCCCCTGTAAGAGATCCGTTCCCAGCCTCGGTTCTCTGGACTGGCTGTAGTTCCCCATCAGACCGCACGTCCTGAATAAACCTAGGTTGCTGGAGAAGTATCTGGCTGTTTGTTTAAGGTCCACAGTACAGACGTGGTCCTGCCGCTTCCAAGCGTTGGAATCCTGGGCAGCTGTCGCGTCCCCCGCCCCGAGTCTCATTTTCCTCATCCGCAAAATGGATGTACTGGTAATAGAAACTGCTTCACAGGGACTAGAAAAATCAAATGAGCTTTTCATTTCGTGTTTCAAACGGGCTTGAAGAAGAGAGCATAGACCGAGCACCTAGCACGAGCGTGGCCCATCGTGACCGCTCAATGAACCAGTGTCAGCTCTCCGTGGCTATTTTCCTGAGTGTGTGTTTGCTTTGACTCACATTATTTAAAACAGGCTGGAACTGTACAGCCCCAGCTCAGGTCCAGACTCAGGCATTGACTAGATGGGTAACCTTGGCTAGTCGCTTAACTTCTCCCCGAGGCTCAGTTTCCTTGATAATCCCGACTTCATGAGGCTGTTGTGAGGGTGTTACATAGAAAATGCAGCAGTGTGAGGCACATAATAAGTATTTAGTGACTGTTACTTATTGTTTTCAACCCTGCTATGTTGTCCTGAATCTTTTCCACCAAGAGACTTTACCCTCATCTATTTAGCTAGTTTGTTATTGCCGTTAGCACTTTCTGTGAGTGTTATGAAAATGCTGCAATGGCATCTTAGTGCACTTGGAGGGAGGAGAAATTCTTTTTAATTACTAAGACCCTGGGCTGGGGGAGTTGCTCATTGGCACTTGGATTTCTAAGAAAACTTATTTAAAAGTGAGAGAGGACCCTGACAGGTGTGGATCCGTTGGTTGGGTGTCCTCCTGCAAACCGAAAGGTCACTGGTTCAATCCCTGGTCAGGGCACAGGCCTGGGTTGCAGGTTAGGTTCCCAGTTGGGGCGTGTGTGAGAGTCAGCCAATCCATGTTTCTCCCACACATCAGTATTTCTCTCCTGCTCTTTTCCTCGCCTTCCCCTCTCTCTACAAATAAATAAAATCTTAAAAGTGCAAGAGTGAGAGAACGAGTGAGGGAGTGGAAGAGTCGTTCAGTCACTCCTAAGCCTCCGGTCAGACTGGTGGGGCTCTGAGTCCCCCAGAGGGGAGCTGGGTGTCTGCCTCCCAGTGGAAGGAGGACACATCCTGTCAGGGCTTGCCCCAGAGGTATTTCCACCTTTAAGTCACAGCTTTTGGATCCGAGTCCTTCCCGAGCATTTTGCTCTGGTCTCCTGCCACCGCCTCCCATCCCCTCCTCGCTGAGAGGCCTGGCCACTTTGGCAGAGCGCTTTGCCGGGCCTCCCAGCTGCTCCTGGAAAGGGTCTGAGAAAGTGGGTGACCGGAGGACTGACCAGGGCTGAGCTCCAAAGGGACAAGCAGCAAGCAGGACCCTGAGCCAGTCCTTTCGTTCTCAGCCTCAGTTTCTGCAGTTGCAGGAAGGGTGCTGGGTCATCCCTAAGACTCCATTCAAAGGACTCCAGAGCAGGGCAATCTCGAAGCCTAAAGAAAACTCCAGGTGCAGCCCTCCCACTGAGTCCCCTCTAACCACATGGACACCTAACCCTCCAACAGGCATCTCGGACTGGACGTATCCCAAATCAAACCTCTACTCTTCCCGAATCTCAGCAAATGACAACCCTGTCCTTCCAGTTGCCAAGACTAAACTTTGGGACCACGCTGGAACCCTCTTCTCTCACTCCCAGTACCTGTCAACAAGTCTTGTTCAGAATCAAAAAGAACAAAAAGAAAAAATAAACAAACAAAAAACCAGAATCAGACCATCTCCCACCACCTCCTACCCTGCCATCCCAGGCCGCACCACCATCCTGTCTCATCGTGTGGCAGGAAAAGAAACTGCTCTCTGTAACACTTGCAAGTTTTGTCGGGACAAAAGCTGAGTAAAACTTATTTTTAGGTAAGGAGCTGGCTAGTGGGGTTGCCAGGTAACGCTATCTCAAGGCCGAAATGCTGACCTTCCTTCCTGCTTCTGAATGCTTGCTTTCAGCAGCTGGTCCCCCTCCCTTTCCGCCTGTGTAACTGGTATATAAAAAGGACCCCTAACCCAGCCTTTTCGGCTCAGGATTTGGGAATTGACTCTCCTGAGCCCCGCGTGAGTAATAAAGTTTGTGCTTCATTATCTCCCCACGTGTGAGTGGATTTTCCACAACAATCGGATGGTGGTAATAGTCTTCCTGCTGGTTTGGCTGCTTCTCCTTTGCCAGGGTGACCGAGTGTCTCAGTTTGCCCAGGACTTCAGGAGCATCCACATGCCAAACCTGAAGTGCTAAAATTAGGAAAGTGCCCTGGTTGGTGTGGGTCAGTGGGCTGAGTGCCAGCCTGTGTACTGAAGAGTTACCAGTTCAATTCCCAGTCAGGGCACACACCTGGGTTACAGGCCAGGTCCCTGGTTGGGGGCATGTGAGAGGCAACCAATTGATGTTTCTCTCTTTCTCTTTCTCTCTCCCTCCCCTACTCTCTAAAAATAAATAAATAAATAAATAAATAAATAAATAAATTCTTAAGATAAAATAAAATTAGGAAAGTCTCAGGCAAACCAACAAGAGTTAATCCCCCTGCCTCTTCTCAGTACAACGGCCTGAGGTTCCTTTTAAATATATGCTAATCCAATCACATCACAGCTCTGCCTAAAACCTTCTGATGATGTCCCATTTCTGACTCAAAATGCCTACAAATTTATACAGGAACTGCTGGCAGCCTCCTGCCCCACCCCCGGGGTTCCCTGACCTCTACCGCCCGCCCCGCCCACTCTGCCCCAGTCACTCTCATCCTCACACACTCCCGTGTGTCCAGCTCGGGGCCTGTGCACTTTCCATCCTCTCTTACTGGAATGTTCTTCTCCAGATGTCCACATCGCTCTTCCCCTCCCTGCCTCAGATCCTCCCTCAGCTGTCACTTCATTAGACAGCTCTTCTCTGGCCACCCCTCCCGCTCCCTTTACTTTGCTTCATTGTTTTCCGTAAAACTTGTTGTCTCCTGGGATGCTAGGTATTTTGCTGTGCCTTTTGGTTTGCTTCTTCCCAGATGAAGGAATGCTTCAGGAGGACTGGGGCTTTGTTTGTTCTCTTTTCTGGTTCCTGGCATAGCTTGTGGTGCACGTGATGCAGGACTCGAAAGTTGGGAAATTTTAGTTTAGGTAATAGCTAATAAGCTTGGTAATCAAAGCACGTAAAAACTATTGTTCCAGGAACTGAGGGTATGACCCACCCTGACTCCAGGAGACCACAAGCAGCTCCACCTCTGTGCCTCAGGAGGACGGCAAGCCAGCCAGCCAGGTGGTGTCTGAGTCATTGTCCTCCAGGGGGAGACGGCCACTGCCCAGGACACAGCTAAAGACAACTGCCCACGGTGAGAATGCTGCAGGTTTTAAATCTAATGAACTTTTCCCTGAATTCCAAACTCATTATTATCTACACTTTGTTCTCCTTTTAAAAACGGAGATTTTAAAATGGACCTGAAGATAGCCTGTTAGGGTACAAACCCATCGTCTTCTCAGGTCGCTGGCCATCTGAACAAAGCGCCCAGAGAGATTCAGTCCCTGTCTCTGCTTATTGGGTCTGGTGGGTGACAGGCAGCACGAACGCTGCCTTTTTCAGTTTCCTATAGAAGGCCCTCAACCAATATTTGCTGAATGAATTC
Source organism: Phyllostomus discolor (assembly GCF_004126475.2). Taxonomy (NCBI): domain Eukaryota; kingdom Metazoa; phylum Chordata; class Mammalia; order Chiroptera; family Phyllostomidae; genus Phyllostomus; species Phyllostomus discolor. The sequence goes on along the minus strand of NC_040907.2, from coordinate 17,794,070 downwards.
ACGAATCTTCCTGCCAGCTTCTCCCTCTACCAGCTGGCTGGCTTTTATGTCTCAACACCTCTTAGCAAAGTCACTGTTCCTCCCCTGGCCAGCTGTCACCTCTGCTTACAATCTTCAAGGTCAGACAGCACCCGTACAGCCTACTAACTCCCCTACCTGGCCTCCATGCGCAGCTTCCTGCCTTGTTATTTTTAGCAGCACCACCAGCTTTCTGTGAGCAGCCTCCAGCAACCTTGATCCTGAGTTCATGGTACAAAACAAAGACATCAAAGGCATTTGCAGCACCTACCTGGTTCAGCCCTGGCTACTCCACAGTGGGCCAGGAAAATCGGCAGCAGGAGTAGCCTCATCCTAGGGGCTGCCTCCCAGGAGACGTGAGGTTCTCCAGGAGCTATATTCTTGCCACAAGCCTCCTAACGAGGTCTTGGCGGCCAGTTCCCAAGGAGAGCTTTCTGTCTGTTTATCTGGTGTCCGCAGGCTTGTAAGACATCTAGCTCCTCTGGCTTTTCTTCTGTTGCCCAGAAGGGTGTGAGCTAGGCCTTTGGATTCTGAGTCAGAAAATAGCGCCAATCACGTACTGATATGACTCAGTGGGTTGGGCATTGTGCCTGAGAAGTGAAGCTCACACACCCGGCTTACGGGCCTGGTCCCCAGATGGGGGCTCATGAGGGAGGCCACTGGTGGTATGTGTTTCTCTCACATATCGTGTTTCCCCTCTCTCTAAAAATAAATAAAATATTTTTAAAAAGAAAAAGAAAATAGCACCGATGCCACCAGTTCCTCAGTACATGTCAGTCCAGCCAGCAGCTGGATTCCCCAGGAAACTCACCCAACCCCAGTCACTGAGAGGCAAATGTCATTAACCCTTGCAGTTTTTATGCTGCCTCTCCGGCAGAACAAGCCCGTACAATGTGACAGGTCTTTGCTGTAAGAGGAACTTAGCTGCTAGTGGGGGCTACAGCGGCTCAACCACAAATGAACCAAGACTAAGAGACATTCATTCATTCATGCCGAGAAGCATGTCCCAGGGAGATGGAGGTGACCCAGGGCAGACTCTGCCCTCAAGATAGGGAGGTGCTAGATTTATCAAGATGATCACTTAGTAAGTTATGTGACATCTAATCACTGGGATGTACACTTGCAACTAACATAATATTGTATGTGAACTCTAATTGAAAAATTAAAAATGATTTAAATAAAAAAAAGAAAGTATCAAATATAGGCCCTGGCTGGTGTGGCTCAGTAAATTGAGTGCTGGCCTGTGAACTCAAAGGTCACAGGTTCAATTCCCAGTCAGGGCACATGCCTGGGTTGTGAACCAGGTCCCCAGTGTGGGGTGGGTGCATGCGAGGCAACCACACACTGATGTTTCTCTCTCTCTCTTTCTCCCTGCCTTCCCCCCTCTCTGAAAATAAATAAATAAAATCTAAAAGAAACAAAGTGTCAGGTATAAATAGAAGTAAGGAACAGTGTAAAGATCCCCAGAGCACCCATCCCCCAGCTACGGCAAGTATGAGTTTACAGCCAACCTGAATTTATCTGTACCCAACCCCATTGAATTCTTTAAAGCAAATTCCAGAGATCATATTATTTTGCCAGTAAACACTTTAGTATATATCTCTAAAAGGTAAGGGCTCTTTGTCCTCATACAATGGTAACACCCTAATCAGATTTAAAGAAATAATAGTAATTCTTGTCATTGGTAAATAGTCGGTCAATGTTTCCCTTTTTCTGATGATCTCATAATTATTTTTAAAGCTGCTTTATTCAAATCAAGATGCAAACCAGATTCACACATTACATTCGGCTGGTGTGTCTCTTAAGTCTCTCGTAACTTGTAGACCTATCCCCCACCCCCTTTTTTCTTTGCTCTTTGCCAAAGGAACCAGATCATTTGTCCTATGAAATTTCCCACATTCTGGAGGACTTGGCGGATTGCTTCTTGATGGTGTCATTTAACACGTTCCTCCATCCCCCATATTTCCTATAAATTGGTAGTTAGATCTAAAGGTTTGATAACATCTAGGTTTGATTTTTTTTTTCAAGAAAGACTTCTCAGGTGTTCCTGTGTCCTTCCTGTTACTTTATGTCACCAGGCATGCACTTGCATGGTTTGCCTTAATGCACAGTTGGAGTTACCTAGAAGAAGGGGGATATGGGCGGAGGGGGGGTGGTCCCAAGCAGAAGAGGCAACTTTGCCAAGACAGAGATGCTGAAACGTCCCAAGGAGCTGTGCTGTGTGATATCAGGGTGTGGGGGTCTGAGCCAGGGAAGCAGGCAGAAGCCAGGCCATGCTCAGTTGTTGAGCTGAGAGCTGTGGGGAGCCATGGTAGAATCTTAACTAGGGCAGAGACACAAACCACCTTAGGAAGATCGCACTGACCCTGAGGAAAATGGGTTTGGGGGATACCAGGAAGGAAGCTCAGGCAGAGAAGTCCTCATACTGGGTGGTGAGGGTCTACTCTAGGGAATTAGTAACTGGGACTAGGGAGGCATCAAACAGACTGTGCCTGGGGAATTGGTTGGAGTGTTCATTTGTGTTCTCCCTGTATTTTTTAAACCCCGCTCTAAGCAGGTAGCAAAGATCCCTTCCCTTAAGGGAGGATGTGGCCAGAAGGAAGGCAACAGGTTCTTTTTAAGATTTTTTATTTTTATTTATTTTTAGAGAGAGGGGAAGGAGGGAGAAAGAGAGGGAGGGGAACATGGATGTGCTAGAGATACATCAGTCGGTGACCTCTCACACCCCCACAACCAGGGGACCTGGTCTGTAACCCAGGCATGTGCCCTGGCCAGGAAAAGAGTGGTCTGCTGTTCTACGGGGGTCGTCAATGACATGGACTGTGAAAGAACTCACAAAGAGAAGAAAATGTAGAGAGCAAAATTTTTATTCACTTTTCAAGAGTGGAAAGGGGCACCAGCAGCAAAATGTAGAGGCTCTGAGTTTTTATTGGATTGTAACTGGATTATAAAAGGGTGGGAGGAAGTCACCGTTATGTGGCCCCTGGGTTGCTGGGGGCCTTGCAACACAGGAGGTTTCTGTCGGTTTTGCATAAGCTGCAAATGTTATCTTCCGCCGGTGGCTATAGGGAGCGCTTAGTCGCATTCTATTCTTGCTTTCCGGTAATTTCCAGTCTTGGGGACAGAAGCTCAGAAGAGTGAAATGGCAGCCATATTTAATTGAGGTCAAAGGCCTCCTCAGCAAACAGCACCAGGATGGCAAACAGCGCTTTATCCTCTCACTTTCAGTTTGCAGGACGAAGCCCGACCCGCTGAGCAACACCAGGTAGAGCTTTTGTTTGTTTGTTGTTTTTTGTCTATAACTCCTTGAAGAAGCCACCTCCAGGCTTTTGTCCTTTTGTTACTGGACAGGCACCAGCCTGGAGTAGGTCTGCCTGTAGTGTGTGGGCTCTTGACTTCGTGGAGGGAAGATTTCACAGTATGAGTCCAGGTGATTTTGAGAGTACATTTATGAAGGCTGGGGACAGTGAAACAAGGGGAAGACTGGGGCAGGAGGAAGTAACAGGAGTGAAGGACTGTGGTGGGGAGGAGTTTGCCTGAGGCAACCGTCTGGGATGGGATTGGCTGATAAGCAGAACACCTCCAGAGCACATGGAATTATGGGCCAGATGATCTGGAAGAAAAGAAGGACTCTTGGGGGCTCTGGCTCTCTGGCTTTCTCCCTGGAGGATGCTTGGGCGATCACGCTGCACTTGCCTTCATTTCCCAAAGGATGGTATTTTGGATGGGGAGGAATTCCGGGTACAGCCTGGGGTCAGGCTGGCCAGGCAGAGGGTGCCAAGTGTTATTCTTCTTGAGTCTATCTGGCTTTTAACGGGGTTTTTGTTATTTGTTGCCCTGACCCTATCTGTCCTTGGGTTTAGGTGGCACAAATGACATTGTGTCTCTGTTCTCTCTTTCCCAGACCAGGGAGATTTAAGCTATGCATTCCTTGGTTAAGGAGGGGAGGTATAAACCATTCACTCTCAAGTGTCCTTGGTTAGGGAGAGTAAGTTCTTACCATTCAGTTCTTACCAGCTGGCTGTAGGTTACTCAAATTGTTGGGCCTGTTCTTTTTTCTTCTCTCAGTTTCCCCATTCCACTCACCCAAGAATTTTCCTAGCTTCTTACTATCCTGCCGCACTCCGACCTCCTAGAGGGGATAGTGGAGGGGTGGGGGTGGGGGAAGCCCCTGTTAGGGAGGGGAGACCGGCCCAGCCAGGACGGCAGACAGAGGTTACGGGATTCCAGATGTCTCCAGGCCGTCTCCAGGAGGAAACGTATCTGCAGTTCAGACATGAAGTCCTCGAACGTATACTTGTGTTCAGTAAATGTTAAATGTCTATTAGCGTCTGGGCTCTGGGGACACAGTGATGAACAAAAACAACTCCCTGCTCTCCTGGAGCTTAGATTCAGCAGCAGAGAAGCACGCAACGCGGCCACGCCCCCGCGGTCTGAGCTGCGGCAGAACCTCCGGCCCCTCAGAACTGGACGGGCTTAGTCGAGGAGTCTACCAGCAGAGCCCGCAGACAACTAAAGCCCTGCCCATGTTCAGGGCCACGAGTCACCCCAAGGACAGGAAGGGCATCAAAATCACCATGACTGAATTTCTGCCAGTTCAGAGCAAAAGGGCTCAGAGACCAGCTGCTGCTGATTTAATGAAACTAAGGCAGTGTGACTGTTCTGGCACTCGAGCCTATGGCCTAATTCGTAACCACTCCAAGGCATTCACAGCACCTGGAGTTGTGCTTGGACGGCAACCCAGGAGACTGGTTGGGGAGGAGGATCAGGCAAGAAGTCTAGGGCAGGTGACTCCCCTGAGGGCTGAGCAGCAAGTTGGCAATAACTAGGCTAGAAATTGGAACAAGGGGGAGGAGCTTCGAGGGGGCTTAGGTGCTCCTTGTAAACCCTTTGAGGGAGTTAGAGTCCCACTTGGCTTTTGGCTGAATGCAAAGATTTCTTTTAAACACACCAGCTTTTTGGTCGGTGTCCCCAGACGGCCCTCCCATCACCATCGCCACTGCTGACCTGTAAGGTATGTCTGTGCAAGTAGAAAAAGGCACCTCTCTAGGCCTTTGTGTGGATTAGAAAAGATGCCGCCATCCCGGGCAGACACAGCCAGGGCTCCGAGTGGAGCCAGGCCGCATCTCAGCCCCTACTCAGCCCTCTGCCAGGATTTTGCTACCTACGTGACAGTGGCTTCTTCCTAGGCGCAGCCTGGCCTGCTCAACGCATCCCTGCTGGGTTTTCTGGAAGAGGTAAGTGAGACAGAGAACTCCAAATCGTTGGGGCTTGCCTCCTTTCATACAAACCAGTCCCTCCTTCAGATTGCCTAGAGCACTTGCATATTTCACTCTTGTAACTGTAATCTCCAGGAAATCCCCATCACTCTCAGAAAAGGAGGTCGTATGAAAACCGTGAGAAGCAGGCATTCTTCATGATTTTGCTGCAGCCCTTCCAGCCCTATCACTCCAGCAGCCACAAGAAACAAACACCCGGGCCGTGAAGCCCTGGGGAGTGCGGCGGCAGCCCCCAAGTGCCGCGATCTTTGTCCATTCCTAGTCTCAGAGCCTCCAGGAAGTCAGGCTGCTGCTGAGGTTGGCCTGGGGTTCAAGTCCACAAAGGGCTTAGTCCAAGAAGGTCAAGAATGGGACCACAGTAGAACCCGTAAATGTCAACATCTAGTCCAGTCACTCTCAAGTAAAGACATGTTGTTGTTTTGCTTTCATTCATTCACTCATTCATTTAACAAACTTTATTAAGCAGCCTCTACATGCCAGGTGCCAGAGATACAATTATAAACAAAAATAGTTTATAGTTCAGTGAGAGAAATAAGCTTTAGTAAGATTCATACAGATAAATATGAAGTCATAACCATGCTAGTGCAAAGTTTGGAAGCCATTCTAAGGACCTCGAACTCTTTCCTGTAGGTCACGGGGAACCACTAAAGGCTTTGGAGCAAAGGAGTGAAAAGATCACAGAATAATTACTTGAATTCTCCCTTTGCAGCAGTAGTGACAGATCCAGAAAAATAAATGTTAGTGATGAAACCTGGGAGGCCTTAAATTATACCACGTAATTTGTGCCTTCTCAAAGCTGGGCTGTTTTTAATGGTTGATCCTTAAAGACCCCAGAGAGAAATTCTGAGCTGGCCATAAATGACAAACTCAGTGTGGCCGAATGTTAACTGAAGAAGCCTGCTTCTGCTCTCGAATTCAGGCACTCCTGTTTCTTTTTGTCACCCATAGTCAAAGCTAGTGTAAGTTCAGGGTTGGGGTAGCTCCTAGCAATTAATAGGCATTAAATATATTTGTTGAATAAATGCATGGTAGAGTAAATAAGACTGACCGGATAAATAAAAAATGAATAAAGACATCTTTAACCTTCCCCTTTTCTGTGACTTCTGCTTTATCTCTCCCTCCCTTACCCACTCCTGCCTTGGTTCAGGCCCACACCATTGCTACCCGCATCATTTCTCCAGCCTCCTAACAGATCACCTCGTCTCCAGTCTTGGGCGGTCCCTGGCCTGTCCGTACTCCCTCACTCTGCCAGCAAGATCATCTCTGAACTCAGAAGCGACCACATAACTCCCCTGCTCCCAAACCTTCAGTGGCTCCCCATGGCTATGGGGAAAAGTCCAAAGTTCTTAGCCTGACATCCAGATTGGGCACTGTCACCCCTTGTGGGTCCCTCTCTTACCATCTGCCCTCCTGGGCACACTTTCTCCTCTTTCTGGGACACTCTTTAAAATTGCAAATGTCGTTTAGAAAAGCGGGTATAAGCCCTTTTGCCTCTGTTAGTATGATGGGACAACAGCAACAAAGTGCTGAGTGTTTGGGGGTGAAGATGCGCTGACCGGGGTGGTGGGGGGCGGGCAAAAAGGAGACAGGGTGAAGGACAAGGTGTCATGGTTAAGGGTTGGAAGCCCACTTTCCTCATCTGTAAAATGGAGATGACCATAATGTGTACCTCATTTAGGTGTAAATGAATAAAGTGAAGATGAAGTGAATAAAGCAGGACCTTTTGATCCTTCCCTCCTGACCCAGAGGCACACCCAGATCCTATGTCTTTACCAAGCTTATGCCCTTTGCTCCTACTTTAAAAACTATCCCCAGTGTATCTGTCAGTGTATAAATGTACAGTAACATGCTGCGATGATTGGGAAAATAAATGTAAACTCCTAACCTTAAAAAATAAATGTTTTCTTTGCTGAGCGATTACTAAGTGGCCTCCCAGAGCAGCATCCCCTGCCCATAGACAACTCTCATAAGGCTCAGGTGTACCGCTCTCCATGCAAAGGAGGCGCACTGAGTTCACGTCTTGGGAAAAGGAAGGAACCACTCCGGATGGGAAAAAAACATCCTCAGGTTGCCAAAGCCAGAAGGCTTTAAACAACATCAGCAGTACTGACGGGACAAAGGAACCAACCTTTCCCTGGGCAAGATGTGATGACTGCGGCATCAAAATAGCATAACAATTATTTTATTATTGTCATTGTTATAGTTGGAACAGGTAGAATCTGTGAAAGGCCATGAAATCGTGATGACAATCCAAATAGAAAAGGAGCACAGAAAGGTAGTTGAAACACCCCAAAATAGTAACTGTGATAGAGTATGTTTAACTTTTTTATTTTAATAAGTAATATTAATATGCAAAGATACTTTGATTCTTTTTTATATTTGTTTTTTTCCAGTGAGCATTTACATTCAATATTATTTCATATTAGTTTCAGGTACTTTCCTTCTTTTATTGATTAGATGTCTGTTTACAAAGGGTGCGTACACACTTGTTCCCACCTGGGTAAGGAAGCAACTCAAACCTGTGAGAAGTCAGAGAGTCAGGGCTGACGGAACCACGGGCAGAACCAGAAGGGCGGACGGGCTGGGCTGCTCTCATACAAAAACCAAGTAGAAGGTGAGGACAGCAGCGCGCTCCTTGAACTAACTAGCCAGCCATCCTAGAGTCTTGCTAACTCCACAGACTATTCCTCCTCTTCTGGAAAGGGAAGCCTTCATGTGGCCCTGTGAATATAATGAAATAATGTATTAATAGAAATAAATGAATTTTCAAACTTGCAAAAGTCCCCATCAATGTAGTGAACAATAGGTTATATGATGCTGACAAGTGAGACTGAAAGCCCATGACTTTGAGGAAAGGCATTAGGTTGCAAAAAATCAAAGCCTATGAGATAGGTGTGATTTTGAAAGTCTTATAAACATCACAAAAAGGAAGCTCAGCCCATTCCTCTGTGGGCTGATGAAAATCCCCTCGGACCACACAGGCAAGTCTTGAGTCCTGACCCAAAATCTGTTGAAGACCCAGAACCAATATCAAGTGGACTAATATGACATCTGTTTTTCTTTCCAGTGTGATTGGACTTTTGAAAGCCCAGGAAGGAATCAAAGTATATTACAGAACCCTAGGAACAGTAACAAAATAAAACAATGCTCCGAGGAGGCAGGGGCAGGAGGCTCGATTTTATGGGGCTTGAAGATTACATAGTTTGTGTGGCTTTATTTAAGAAAAAGCATTCAAAGTAAGGCATGAAAGTGAGTATGTATCTAGACAAAAGAAGGGGCCTTAGAAGATGCCGTGCAAGTGAGGTGCTCTGACGCTTAAATGTCACTAGCTTCATGATCAACTATCTATTTTGTGTTTTGTTTGGTCGTTATGATAGTGAAAGTATTCATAAGAATTGGCATACCAAAACTTTAGTTCCAGTTTAAAATGTTAAGGGTATTTAATTTTGTAAACAATGTTTAAAATACCAAAAGATTGGTTTCAAGTTCTACTAGTTATAAGAGCTTAATTAATTGAGTATTAAACAAATAGTTGTGAATGTTTTGCCACATATAAAAGCCTTTCTGATACTAAAAGAATTCTATCACTATTATCCAGTTCATAATGATTATTACTGGTAAAAAAAAATCAGTACAATATAAAATTGAAAATGGCTACTCCACCCAGTAAAATTCTTAAACAAAAAAAAAATTGGAAAATCACATTTTGTGTATAACATTGAAAACTGCAAAAAGTCCTCTGAATCAAATTGTACTTAATAGAAATAATGAGCACCCATAAAACTATAGTGACAGATGTAAAAAAAAATCAGTAAAAATTGTTGTGGATCGAATTTAGATGATGAATTAAACCCTTATTGTATAGTTTGCCCAGGGAAAAAATACTGATCCACATTTTAAAAAATTATTTCATCAAAATTAAAAATGGGATAAATTAGAAATAGCTAAATCTCATTGTACAAAAAATTGACCAGAGAATTGAGTATAAATGAAACTTCATCAATGTTGGGACAATTCTGATTAAAATATACATGTTCATAAAGTGGAGGCAAAATGACCTTGCAGGTTAAAGTGACAATCAAAAACTTGGGGAGATAATGCATATTAAGCATTTAGCAGCGATTATGTATGTATGTATGTGGCATGTAGTATGTACTCCATAAACACCAAAGTGGATTTTAAAAAATTTTTAAATCATGGTAAAATACAAATAACATAACATTTACCATTTTCACTATTTAAAAAATTATTTATCTACTCTTAGAGAGAGGGAGTAAGAAAGGGTGAAAAACATCAATCCAGTGCCTCTCACACGTGCCCCAACCAGGGACAGGGACCGCGAGCCAGGTTTGTGCCCACCAGAACCAGACTGAGCTTTGCATGATGATGCTCTACCAACTGAGCCATGCCAGTGAGGGCCATTTTCACCATTTTCAAGTGTATGGTTCAGTGACATTAACTACATTCACATTGCTGTGCAATTATCTCCACTCCCTGTGTCCAGAACGTTTTCTTCCCATGAGGAAGCCTTGGGCCCATTAAACACTAACTCCCCATTCCTGCCTCTCTCCAGCCCTTGACCACCATTATCCTGCTTTCTCTGCATCTTTAAGTAGTTGAAAGGGCAGCATGGCTGAAGGATGGGCAGCATGGCTGGAGGATAGGAAGCAAGAAAATACGGTAATCCAAGTGAACTCACATCTTCAATTTCCCAGAATAATCTTAATTTCAAACATTTTATCCTATATATCATCAATTTGCTACTTGACAGACTATGTACGTTTCAGTCACCTTCGGTTTAATAATGTTTTCCTGGTATGCCTCAGACTTTTCTCCTTGGCCGTATCTCGTGTGTTCATCAGCAATGATTTGGAGGCTTACAGAACTTACAAAAAAACAACTGGCCCACAGACATCTTCCTTTGACCCACATAGTATTTTGAAGTTGTTTGATTTGTATTTTTTAAGTTAAAATTCAAAAAATTTCCCACAAAAATCCAAATTTCTGACATCTGCTAAAACACAGAATGACCTGGCAACACTGGATGAATATTCTGTCAGTTGCTATTTACTATTATGCTTGTGTGGTTGTTTTCCTTACTGTAGAGAAAAAAAAGTGTAATAAATGTTCCCTCTGTTATCCAACCCCCTACATTTACAATGTTCCTGCCTAAACCCAGTATTCATTTGAGTTTGTCTAGGTTGTTCAAGAAGGCATAGTAACTACACTGGTTAATGAAATCAGACTTTCTGGGTTTGAATGCAGGCTCCCAAAACTTAGCCTCTCTGTGCCTCAGTTTCCTCATCTGTAAAATAGGGACAATAACGGTAGTTACCAACTTCACAGGATTTAGTTAATAAATGTTAATGTTTAAGACACTACCTGCTGTTTTAATAAAAGAAAATGAAATGATCCAGGAACCCAGGAAAATGTCTACCTTCTTTACCATCGAATCCCAGTAGCCAACATGGAGTTTAAAATAAAAGAGAAATCAGTAAATATTTTTAATAAGTAAATGGGAAGGATGTTTAATAACCCAGTAGTGTTTAGGGCAAAGAACTGATAGATGTGCTCCACTCTCTGTAGGAGGAACACACCACGTTATATGATGAGTAGTTGAAGCACCCGAAGATACAGAGCTCGATTTGACTGGGGTAAGGATAAATGGGGAGAGCGTAATCCTCAGATTTTCAGGAAGGACATCATGGGGGAAAGTGTAGATTTCTCACAGTTTACAGAGAATCAGGACCAGGGGGTGGCAATACTAAAAGAGAACCTGGCTCTTTATCTTAAAGGTTAAGCACTTCCGCGAGGTGCTGCGAATCTAGTACTGCAAACTGCCGGAAGGCGCGTTTCCCCGGCAACTGCGGGGCGGAGATTCCGAAGCAGGAATTCTATAGCCCTTTAGATCAAGGCATCGTGTGATTAGTGAAAATTTGGCGGGAACAGGAAAAGGCCGCACGAAGGAAGTGACGTAAAAGGCCGTTCATTGACGGCGGTGGGATTGTGTGGGCCTGAGATGCGGAAATATTATTGGATTGGTTGTTTTATTGAGATACAAACAGCATCTCGCGGGCCCTTGCTGCCGCGTGCGCAGTGTGTTTTGCCCTTAGAAAGATGGCCGCGGAGGCTTCCGGCTCTCCTGGGATTAGCGCGAGAGTCTTCAGAGGCTTGGCCGGCCGAGACCGGAAAAGGCGTAGGACTCACGAGCATTGATTGGGTGAAGCGAGAAGCGGTCTGGACGCTGATTGGCTCCGCCGTCCGCGGGAAGGAGTTTGTGGCGCCAGCGAAAAGTAGATAGAGCGCTGCGACCGCAACAGGGTTCCGTGGCGCTCGGCGAACACAGCGTGCTAGAACTCCCAGCGCTCCTTTCCTGAGGGCGTCGTGACCATGATGTGGAATAGTAATGACAAGTGGGGCGGAGGGTGACGTTCGCTAGAATTTAGCAAAGAGGGAGGGGATCGGAGAGGCGTGCAGCGGCGGGAGTGGGAATGGGGCATTTGGGGGCGGGGGCCAGGTGGTGGAGAAGGTGAGGTAGATCCTGGGCGGGGGACAGTGACGACTGAGGTCCCCTGTGGGTTTTTCGGAAGCTTGGGAAGCCGCTCGGATACTAATGCGGTTGTTATTTAAAAGCAGGTGGATATGAAGGCTACGGCAACTCCACGTTCGGAGGAGCTGGTGGCTACACCCAGTCGCCTGGGGGCTTTGGGCCGCCGACACCCTCTCAGGCTGAGAAGAAATCAGTAGGTTGAAAGAGTGTTTCGTTTTTGTTTTACCTGCCTTGAACCTCGAAACTCATCCGTGTGAGAAAATTTATGCGGCGAAGGAAGGGTATAACTATGAACTGATTCGATCAAGATCAGTTATCATCTTACCGAATCTTAACAATATTAAGTGCTGGAAGTCAGAAGAAAGGAACCTCCTCTAACTTTGCATCCACTGTTTCCTTGGCTTTGTTTTGAAATTGACGGATTTTCCCAAGTCTTGTGGGAAAATGGAACTTGTATTAATAGCCTGTTTTATGTTCTTTGTGTATTTAAAGTCGCTTTAAAATTAAACGTAGGTGATAGGATATAAGGAGGTGGAAAGAACAGGGTCGTTAAAGTCAAGCAGCTCTGTTCTCTGAACACCACTTGCGGAGTGTAGTGTCCTTGAACACGTTTCTCTACCTTCTTGGGAGTCCGTTTTGCACCTACTAAATGGGATTGATAATACATGCCTTACGAGGTGGTTGTGAGACTTAATATTATTATGTTGTAGATGAAGTGCCTGCACTAGAATCGCTTTCAGTAAATGGCCCTGGATGTTATTTAAACGAACCTGAGCATTGGAGCCAGAACACAGTGTCCAGAATGTGCTTTGCCCTTTAACTGGCAGTGTGAGTCCAGTGAAGCGACTCGAACCTGTAGTTTTAGTGGCCCTTGGTTTTCTTCCATCTGATAATGGCACTAGTACTACTCCTACCACAGGGAATTAATAAATAAGCTAACGTGTAAGCAAGTGCTGTGTAAACAGCTGTTCAGGTGCTGCTTATTGACTCTTTCAGAAGAGAGTTTGCACTTCACGGCTGTTGATTTCATCCTTTAAATACGGGGTTAACTTGGCCTCTTTAGGTGTCATTCAGATGTGGTGTTATGATTCAGTGTTAGCAGGTTCTGCATTTTGTGCACAAGTTAATAAGCTTTTACACCTAAGCTGTTAATTCAGGGCTGGGTGTTGGTGGGAAAGAATTCATTGATAATTCTCATACATTTTGATAGTGCTTTATATTTTTTGTGTGACATTTCACATAGTCCTGTAAGGTGTTTATTGCTTACTCCACTGTGCAGCAGAGGCTTAGGGGGATGAAGGGGCTCCCTAAGCTTATGCAGTAAGTAATTGGAAGCAGACAGAGCGCACATGATGCTGAGAAATCCAAAGTTTGGTAAACAGTGTTTACTCTCTGTTGTAGTTTTCTTTTTCCCAGAAAGACTAGAGGGACTCTGATTTTTTAATTGTCATCTTTAAGGCTGTGAAAGTGAAAAGATAGATAATTGGTTCTCATCTTTTCTCCCTAACTTTAGCTATTTTTCTTCATTCTAGTTGTTAGAATTCTTATCTCCACATTCCAAGGTTGGGCTGTGTATTAAGATAGCTTTTCAGAGAATAATGATGGTTATAATCTGGATGCTCAAACCCAGGTCTTTTTGTGTTTAAAAGGTAGTGCCTTTTCCATAGTAAATTACATTAGTGCCCTATTTAAATGTTTTCTGTTGACTATAAACTTACATTTGATTGAACCATGTGAAATTTTCAATGCTTTACCTATAAAAATGGTGCTTTTTTGCAGTAGTTCATTTCAGAGTAGCCTGTGGCTGATAGCCAGAAAATAATTTTTCTCAAAATCAAACATACTTGTTCTGGTACACTCTCTGAATCTCTTTAAAACGAGCCAGGAACGCTTTGCAGTTGGTTCCTGGCACATAATAGATGCTCATTAAAAAAACACGCCATGACTGATCCGTGATAAATTTGAAGGTATTTCTATCATCTAGTAATTACCCTTACATAACTTTTTTACCTGCGAAGTAATCACATTTGTTGAATACCTATGTAGAGATTGGTATTATCACTTTATATATATGTTTCATTTACAACTTGAAAAGTAAGTGTCTTCATTTTATAGAAGAGTTGGTGGTGTGTCCAGGGCTATGGAGCTGGGATTTGAACACAGGTCAATAGCACCATCTGGCTCCAAAGCCCATGTTCTTGCTGCTGTTACCTTGATGGTTCTTAGTTTTCTTATACTGCAGATGCAATAAAAATGTCAGTTGTGTAGGTGAAAACAGTACACATTGTGAGAGCTAAATCTGGGACATCAGCAAATTTTAAATTCGTGCATACTAACACACCATATAACTTCACCTATAAAATACCTTAAAGTAAAATTGAAAAACTTAGTTGATTCCTTCACATCCTTATTAAAAATTATCGGGAATATAAAGAGTGAGGAACAGTTGCTGACATTTGTGGAGTATTATGTACCAGGTAGTGTTCTAAGTACTTGACCCTATATTTCATTTTCATAATGATTTTATCCTAGTTTTATAGATGAGGAAACTGAGGTACAGATGAGTTGAGAAATGTTACCAAAACCCCACCATTACTGAGTAGTAGAGCCATAATCTTAACCCTCAAGTACTGCCTTTTGTGGCATGTGTTCTGGGGTTGGCTGGGCTTACTTTATTTTCTAACATCCTGCCAATACTTACCTTTCAAAATCATGCTTCAGCAAAGTGAAACGTTGCTGGTATCTTGGACCTTTGAGGCAAAGTTGCAACTACTAAATCAGTGAAAGCCGAGTCTACTGTGTGGGAGTGCATATTTGTCCTCAGCCTGTACATACTTACTATTCTTTAGCCACTATTTTTTCACTTCAAGGTTTAGCCTAAAATGCTCCCTCTTCTCCAAATCACCAGTAAATTTTTCTGATATCCCACATAGCACATCTCATTCTGTAGCATATCAAGATCAAGTCTGTTACTTATGTGTTTACCTCTCCTAGGTTTGGAGTATGTTAAGGGCAAACTGTACTCATCTTTATGTCACCCAGACAATCCCTGGCCAGTCATAGGCAAAAAGGAGTTAACACTGTTGTTGGACTGCTTCAGGATATGATTTGAGTGTCCTTACTAGACACTCTTCTGTCTTATCACATCCTGTCTCTTTAAGATATCTAGTGTGGGTCTACAGTCATACCACCCTGAACGCACCTGATCTTATCTGATTTCAGAAGATGTCTACTGTGGCCAAGCTCTTATCCCATTTTTCCCAAGATTTCCATCTGATTGTCAGAATGTCTGTCCTAAAGGAAGTCATACCTCTAACTTTTTGTTATATTAAGAAATTTAGAGCAAATCCAAAGTTCTGTCTCCGCTGGCCTTTTCTCAAACCCTTTCCAAATACCATCTTATCTGGGATGAATAGCTAGCTCCAGCTTGTCTTCAGCCTAATGCTGGGGTTTCCTCTTAAAGGTTTATTCAGGAAGTAGGTCATTCCTTATGCTGTCTCCACTCTGGTCCACTCATTTTGGTGAATCTTTAGTACACAAACTTACCCATTTGTCAGGAGCTTTGGAGTTAAACCTGACATTTGTTAGCTATATGACCTTGGTTTCCATTTCTGTGAAGCAAGGATAATGAGGTTTGTTTTGAAGATCAGTGTTATAATGTATGCAAAGTTCTTGGCACATAAGCAGGTGTTAAATGAGTGGTAGTTACTATTCCAATTGAATTTATGCATACTTTTTCTTTCAGAGAGCCCGAGCCCAGCACGTTGTGCCCTGTACCATATCTCAGCTGCTTTCTGCCACTCTGGTTGATGAAGCATTCAAAATTGGGAATGTTGAGATTTCACAGGTATGAAGAATGAAATAAAAATCACTTCATTTAAAAATATGTAAATGTTACTTTGGTTTTGAAGAAAACCAAACTTTTTTTTCTTCTGAGCTAGGTTGTCATTATCGGGATAATCAGACACGCAGAGAAGGCTCCAACCAACATTGTTTACAAAATAGATGACATGACAGCTGCACCCATGGATGTTCGCCAGTGGGTTGACACAGATGTAAGCAGTTTTTTCAATCAGGTTGGGGTTACTTTGGGACTTTGGAGATGTTGGACTATTTCTAGTCTTACTTTTTAAAGGTTCTTATAAAAATAATACATGAGCAGAACATCAAAGACAAGGTTAGTATATTTGATTTCATAAAAGTTTAAAACCTTATAAACTTTCCAAAATACTATACAAAAGTTAAAAGGCAAGTGACAGGAGGTACCAGAATGTAAACTCTAAGAACAAGGAGTTTTATTGTCACTGTGTCCCCAACACCTAGAATAAAGCTAGTTACATAGAGGGCCCTGAGTAAGTATCTAAATAAATGGGGAAATGTTCTGCAACATACTACAAATGCTTAAATTTTTTATTTAGTAAAAACTCTTACAAGGCAGAAAAAACAACTATTTTAGAGAAATGGGCAAAGAAGATGCACAGATAATTCAGTGTAGATGAAATAGAAATTGCAACAACAACAAAAGCAGTTTAAATAAACATTAAGATATCATTTTTAACTTGCTAAGTTGGCAAAGAAAAAATAGAATGGTATCGCCTACTTCCGATGACAGCGGTAGCTAGCACAGTGCCTCTAGCACTTAGTAAGTCACTGTTTTTATGGGCAAATGGATACCATCCTACTCCGATGATGAGTATAAATTGATACAATTTTTCTCAAAAGTCAGCCGATGATCAGAGTCATCCATCATAAAAATGTTGACCTCTCACTCCATTTCTACAGATTATTGGGTTGGCCAAAAAGTCCCTTTAGTTTTTTTCTGTAAAATAAAAGACACATTTTTCATGTTTATCAATAACTTTATTGAGTTGGATATTTTGAGTATGTCGGCTTCTTCCGTGTGGTACAGTATAATGTCAGTTGTTTTCAGTTAATGTCTCAATTTGATCCCTGTCAACTTCCAGCTGGTCTCCCTGACCGTGAGGCATTGTCCAGCAGGAAATCTCCAGCACAGAACTTTGCAAACCACTTTGACATGTTTGATTAGTCTCAGCACCTTCTCCACGCACTGCACAAACCTTTATGTTTGGTTTGGGTTTGTGTGTGTGTGTGTGTGTCTGTGTGTTTCAATTGCATTTTTACCTTTCTTGAAATAATAAAGCATAATATGCCAAAAATGTCACAAACTTTCTTCCATACTCAGTATTAAAATGGCTACACAAAAATTCACCAATTTTGATAAGTTTTTTTAATGCATGCTGATATGACAACTGTCACAATACATTCTAACAGAATTGTTTCATATGAAGTTAAAGACAACTAAGTGCTACTGGAGCCATCATAGGGGAAAAAAAACCAAACTAACTTTTTAGCCAACCCAATACATTAAGGAAATAATTAAATACCTGTGCAATGATTCAGTTCTAACAGGGTTGATCATAGCATTATTTATAATAAAAACCTAAAGTCAGTCTCAAAATGCTAGCAATAGTGTATAATTAATTAAATCATGATATGTTTATAAAATATTCCAAATGATGTAGAAATGTATGTATTATCACAAAGAAGTGTTTACCATAAATTGTTAACAGGAAAGGAGCGGGTTACAAGATAGTGTGTATGGTATGACCCCATTTTTGCAGAGTAACATGTATGGAAAAAATAGACAAAAGACATGTTTATCCTTTTTATTTTTTAATCGGGCAGAAGTCCTCTTGGTTTTTTATATTGTTGTTTTTAAAAGACCTTATAGAAAATTTGGATAATAAACACTTTATATTCTATTTTCACTTCAAAATCCACAAGTCATCTGTGGAGAAATAACTTGGTAGTTATTTCTTTATTTTTGGCTTCTCAGGAAAATATAGGATGATTTATTCACTGGTTATCATTGGAATATAGATTCTAAACCAAACTGCTTGGTTCCAGGTTTACAAAGATTGAAAAAAAACAGTCCCTGCCATCAAGTAGGGTGGGAGATACTAAGGATTCCTAGTACCACAGGCTCACACAAAATGTACCATGCTTATAAAACATTTAAAGTCCCCCGAAATCCCGCATCCCAGAGATGACTACTGTCAATATTTTGGTAAATACCTTTCAGACATTTCTTTCTGCATATCTGTATGTATATTTTAGATGTATATATACAGTTTTATATAAAGCATGTGATATGCAGCTGCTCTGTAATCTGCTCTTTTCATTCAAAACTGTGTTATGGAACTGATTTCTTAATGTCAGTAAATGTAGATTTACATCATCATTTTTAGCAACTGCCTGTTCCATCTCTTATTTAATAGCAGACCCAATCAGGGAACATTTAACTTGTTTCCAATCATTTGCTATTATGGACAGTGCCCCCAAAGAATTCCATTGTGTACATCTTTTCACAATTATGAGGTGATCTCCTTAAGATGAATTTTTAAAACTAGATTTTCTGAAGAAACATACATTTACATATTTTTACTTTAAAGAAATCTTAAATTTATATTTTTACAGGTTTTTTCCCCCTTCATAAAAGTACCAATTTATATATTTCATTAGTGCATAAAAGCACCCAATTAGCTCTCCACATCCTTTCTGACGGTGGGTTTTATGAATCTTAAATTTTTGTTGGCTAGTTTTTAAAAACACAGTCTTGTCAATGAGAATTTCCTCATTTTTTACTTGTATTTCTTTGGTTTTAGTGAAATTAAAAATGTTTTACTATGTTTAATGTTAATTTGGTATGTAAAACAATAGGTAGGTGGAATGAAATGCAAAAATACAGTTGATGATCTTCGTGTGATAGGAATTGGAGTGTTTTATTTTTAAAGACATTGTCTATTTTTTTTATAGTTATGTATTTTAAAATCAGAAAAATCTTTTAAGACTTGGTTTACATATTTTTCTTATAAATAATGTATACATATTCTAGAAAACCCCAATTTTCCCAGTTAGCTTCCATTAACATTTTTTGGTGTGTGTTTTCCCCCAAATGGGAAGTCCGCTTTTTCCTACATGTCACGACTGGTCTTCGCAGACGTTTAATAGAATTCTATGTTGTTGGGTACTTAAGGTGCTTTAAATTTTTTGTATTGTAATCTGTGCTATGATGAATATTCCTAAAGCTAAATATTAATGCATGTTCTTAATTGCTTTAATTCCTAAAAGTAGAATTAATTCCTCAAAGTAGAACGGCTATGCCAGTACGTCCACTATCTGCCAGAGAGTTGTGCCTAAGTTGTGTTCTATGATGTGCATAACACAGAGCTTTAGAACTGGAAATTACATTAGAGATTTTTATTCTAATTTCTGATTTTACAAAAAAGTAAACTCGAAAAGGTAGGGCAAACTATTTAGTGCCATAGTAGGATACTGTAGCTCTCTCACTTCATAACTTTCTGTTTCTGTACATAATTTAGAGATTTTAAAGAGGCTTGACCACCATCACTAAAACCTTAGTGATATGTTTGTATTTTATCTGTTAGGATGCCAGTGGTGAAAACACCGTGGTTCCTCCGGAAACATATGTGAAAGTGGCTGGCCATCTGAGATCTTTCCAGGTAAAGTCAGGGGGGGAAATTACTGTTAAAATGTATTTGCATGAAACAATTTCTGGATTCGTGCATGTATTTAGGGAACTTAAAACCTAACTAAGGTTCTACCCTGGCTGATACGGCTCAGTGGGTTGGCACTGTCCTGCAAACCGAAAGGTCATGTGTTCAGTTCCCAGTCAGGACACGTGCCTGGGTTGTGGGCCAGGTCCTCAGTTAGGTGTGTGCAAGAGGCAACTGATCGGACTCTCTTGCACATTAATGTTTCTCTCCCTATCCTTCTCCCTCCCTTCCCTTCTCTCTAAAAATAAGTAAATAAAATCTTAAAAAAAAAACAAACCCAAAACTAAGGTACCATGTTTAATGGGACTTATAATGAAGTTATTTTATTGTTCTCTTCTTCAAAAGGGAATAATGGGTTTTTACCTTAATATAAAAGTGACAGAATAGTGAGAAAGCAGCATCCCCACCTGCAGCTGCCACCTATGGCCTCCATTAGGTGTAGGTGGGTGGACACTGGATTTAGAGTCAGGATACTAGGCTTTGCTCGGTAGTGTAACCTTGAGCAAGTCAGTGAACATCTCTGATCTGGTATGTGTTTTTTTATTATACTTTATTGACTATATTTGGATTAATCTTCAGTTAAAAATTTTAAGTATATAACACATTTTTCCTATATTAGCAAAATATTATAACCAAGAAAAGAGTCGTAAAGTTTTAACCTGAAATTGACTTGAATGTGTTTAATCCTTTATTCACTTTTTTCTTCAATAGAACAAAAAAAGCCTGGTGGCCTTTAAGATCATGCCCCTGGACGATATGAATGAGTTCACCGCGCACATCCTGGAAGTGGTGAACGCACACATGATGCTGGCCAGAGCTAACAGCCAGGTGAGCAGCCTCACTCACACTTCTCCCTCCCCTGGAAGAGCATAGCCAGCTTCTGTGCTCTGGCTTTGATTAACTTGATGTTTTGAAGGTTGAGCCAGAATAAAGGTATCATTCAGTTCTTAAAACATTTTCTCCATGAGATTTGCCATGTTATTTTATTCTAGTGAAGCAGTCGTGTTCCTCTGAAAATACGACTTCCTCTTACCCCACTGGCATGGATGGCTGGGACCTAAGACAACCTTCAATTGTAGACATGTAATTATAGGCTCTGCTCTTAGCGCCAGGATTGTCTGTCCACAGTCAAGGAAAAATCTCAACTAGGACAGCATTTTGCTGCTTTCCTTCCAGTCAGTTGGCTCTCTAGTTAGAATGTGTGCACCATTATTTTGTCCCTGAAATTATATTTCTTGCTTTGTATTGAAATTTGTCAGCATTTTCTTTTGTATGAATTCGGTTTGGGGTTGTTGATTCCAGTGTTAGAATGTCCTTAGATGATTCTTTCTCTCTTTTTTTATTGCTGTTCTATTACAGTTGTCCCAGTTTTCCTCCTGTTCCTCTCCCCTGCCCCACCCACCCCCCACTTTTGCAGTCAGTCACCACCCTGTTGTCCATGTCCATGGGTCATTTATGCCAGTTCCTTGACCCCTCCCCTTCTCTCCCTCCTTATCCCCTTCCCTCCTCCCCTCTGGTCGTTGTCAGTCAGTTTCTTGTTTCCATGCCTCTGGTTCTGATGGCAAGATGGAAGGTTGATTACAGTAGGAGAGACTGATGAGCCATTAAGGATGAAGTTCTTGAGAGAGATGGGCAATAAATAAGAAAAATATATAATTTTAGATAATTATAGGTGTGCTGAAATAAAATTAAGCAGAATAGGAGAAGAGAGTAATGGTGGGAAAAAGAATGGCATAATTGAGATGGAGAAAGAACATTCCAGGCAGAGGGAATGGAAGGTTGGAATCCATGAAGCTGGAATAAGCTTGGCATGTCAGACCAGCAGGAAGGCCAGAACATCTGGAGGGAAGCAAATGAGAGGGAAAGCACCTGGATGGAGGCTAGGAAGCAGGACCGAGATCATGTAGGGCTTTGTAGGTCATGGTGAGGATTACTTTATTCTCATTGATGCCAAACCTTTAGAAGGATTTGTCTAGGGAGTGAGGTGGTCTGATTTACCTATTTAAAATCTCACTCAGGCTGCTGCATGGAAAATAGACTATGAGGCACCAAGAATAGCAACAGAAGTAGCTTAGGAGAATGGTAACAGCAGTTGAGATTAGTAGTTGGATTTCCATATTATTTGAAGGTAGACCTGACAGGACCTGTTGGAGGATTGGATATAGGATGTAAGCAAAAGGGAGGGTTCAGAAGTGACTCCTAGGTTGGCTTGAGCTCCCCCAAACCTAGGTGAAGCTTACAAGCTTGGAGGGTAAAATCTAGAGTTCTGTTTTGGACTTATCCCAGTATGAGATGCCAGTTAAATACGTAAGTGGAGAACAAAATGGATGGTTGAATGTTTTACAAGGTTTGGACTTAAGGAAAAGGTTAGGGATAGAGATAGAACTTTGGGAATCACCATTGTATAGGTGGTATTTAAAGCCTTGGATGAAATAACACAACCAGGGAGTAAAGGGGTCAGAAGCGTAACCTTTAAAAGTCTGAAAGAAGAATAAGAACCATGGAAAGTTGAAGAAGTTGCCAGTTTGGCAGGAGGAAAACCGGGAAATGTGATTCTGTAGAATATTCTGAAGAGTATTTTAAGAAGGAGGGAACAGAGGTAGTTGCAGAACTTTACCTAGAAGTCAAATAAGATGATGAGAGAGGTCTATTGTCAAATTTGGAAACGTGAATCTTCAAAAGAGAGGCTTCAGTAGAGGTGAGGAGGAAAGTGGGTTTGAGAATGAGATTGGGTGGAAAGTTTTGGGCATCTATTTTATTCCTATACTTCATAACATACAGGGTGGGGCAAAAGTAAGAATTGGTGGTTAGGGAGTGGAAACTGGGAGTATAGACAGTTCCACTGAGAAGTAAACAGTCCTTTTCTTCAGAGAGTTTGCACTAAGCATTGGGGGTTCAGAGCACTTAAGCAGTGGTAAGGGACAAGTGCAGGGTGCCGCGGAACCTGAGAAGGGTTTCCTGTCCTGACTTGGACGTTAAGAAAGATTCCCTGGAGGAAGTTTTGCCTAAACCAGGTCTTAAAAGATGCACGAGATGTGGCCACTTAGAACAGGACATGAAGTCCTTTCAGCAGAGGCGACCAGGTGGGAAATAGTGTTTAGTTCAGTGCTTCTGGATCACACAGTGTAGGACTTCTGTTTCACCAGCAGGCTGTGTGGAGGTACCTAGCTTGAAAACAAAGGGCCATGACTGGCTCTTGGTGTTCTGTTCTGTTTTGTTTTCCTCAAATGCCATCTAATAGACATTTCCTCAGTAGGCACCTGATGAACATTTGCTGGGTGAGCGACACTCCTGACTGGATGGGGTTTCTCCTGAGGAGCTGCCGCAGTGCCCCTGTATGCTGTTACAAGGACTTGACACTTGATCTGTCGTCCTTACTTACGTAGTTCAATAGATTAACCGTTGACTGAGCATGAACTGCTCACTAGGCACCATGCAAACATGAAGGGGCTTGTGGGGGAAAGAGGCACGGAAATGGTGTGATGGCTGCTATGAGAAAGAATGGGCCAAATGTTGTGTGAGCCAAGAAGGAAGACTGTGACTGAACTTGGCTTGGGGAATGTCAAGGGAGTGTTTAGCAGGCTGACGGGGTGAGGAGCATTCCAGATGGGAAACGGCATGTTTGGGTAAGAAGGGTGTTCGTGGATGGCAAGAAGTCCAAGTGCAGCTGGGGAGTAAAGTGTGTTGAAACGGAGTTATCAAGAATAAAATACAGATTTTGATGTCTCCTTGTTGTAGGTCTTGAATGTGTAAAAGCTTTATATATTTTTCACCAGCAGGGGGCACCGCATGGGAGCTTTTAGGCAGAGGAGTGGCCTGACCTGAAGTTACTACTTGGTCAGGAGGAAGGTTGATTGGGGTAGGAGAGACTAGCTGCTAGCTGCTGCTACCAATCAGGAGACCAAGGGTGTTGAGGACTGACTTGAGCAACACTGAAAATGGTATTAAAAGGCTGTGGTGACAGATTGTGGAAGGTAGGCGAATGGATGACAATCTGTGTGATTAGATTTGGGTTTACTAACTGAGATGGGATATAGCAGGGCAAACAGTTTTAGGGAGGAAGGTAATGAATTTTATTTTGAAGTATGAGATACCTAGGTGGAGATATCCAACAGATGACTGGGAATAAGGATTTGTGGCCTAGGAGGAGGTCTGCAGTGAAATCCTGGGGGAACTATCAGCCTTTTGGGAGACAGGTAGAAGAAAAGGCTGATGAGGGGTATGGTGAAGGTATAGTTTGAGAGGTAAGTGTAGAATGAAAAGAATGTGGTGTGACCCAGTTGGTTGGGCGTCGTCCTATAAAGCTAAAAGTTGCTGGTTTGATTCCCAGTTAGGGCACAGCCTGGGTTGTGGGTTTGGTACCCACACAGGGCACAAGCAAGAGGCAACTGATGTTTCTCTCACACCAGTGTTTCTCTCCCTTTCTTTCTCCCTTCTTTTCCTCTCTCTACAAATAAAGAAAATCTTTTTAAAAATAAAAACAAAACCTAGAGACGGGTACATTACAATAGGAGTGTGCTCTGCATTGTCTGCTTCTGAGAGGTCAAGTCAAGTGTTATAAAAGAAGACTATTGGCTGTGTAGGTTGAAAAGTCTTTGGTGAGAACGGTTTCAAATGTGTATTGAGAACTCAAATAGTAGGGGGCTGAGAGGTGACTAAGGAGAAGGGAAAGAGACTGTGGGAACTATTTTTTCCTGTAATGCTTCACGCCCAGTTGCACCTCGGTGAATGCTTGAGTGATTCATCACCGAGAATATCACAGCAGACCTGCGTAATTTTCTTCTCGGTGCTAGTTTTTCTCTGGTTCCCCTCACACCACAGAGAATAGAAGTGGTCAGGAGGTACTTCTTTCTCTGTTAGATATGATGTGTACTTCAAAGGATTACTTTACCTCCCTTTGAAATATCAGATAGCAGCTCTCCCTTCCAATGTAATTACTTGGTATTGGGAAAAAACTCTGCATAAATTGTTTTTTTTGTAAGCTGTTTATTAAAGGCTCTTTAAAATAGCAAGGGCTGTGGTTAAATTGATGAATTTCCTAATGTTGTGAACTTTTTAATTTAGCCCTTAGCAGGGAGAGCATCCATCAACAATCCAGGAATGGGTGAAGCAGGGAACTTTGGTGGGAATAGCTTCATACCAGCAAATGGTCTCACTGTGGCCCAAAATCAGGTAAATTATACACACCCACGTGACTCCAGAAATGCAAAACATAGACAGTCCTAAATGTTGTTATTTTCTTAGTGGTTCTAAGGCTTTCTAAGAACCCAACTTGTTTCCTTCCTATAAAGACACTTAGGTTTAATAAGGGGGCTGATTCAAAGTAGTTGCTAAAATCTTGCTGATTTGAATGTTCAGGTGCTGAATTTGATTAAGGCTTGCCCAAGACCTGAAGGATTGAACTTTCATGATCTCAAGAACCAGCTTCCACACATGACTATAACCTCAATCAAGTGAGTATTTGGTTTCTATGAGCTAGTGCTCCAGAAGTATACCCATTGCACCTCATCAGAGTTCCCTGGTAATGAGAAGTGAGTTTAAAATATGTGTTGATTGCAGCCTGTTGGCAGAAGGAAGTTGTTCAGTCATGGAAAAATAGAAAAAGAACTCACAAAGATGGTGTTGTTACATCACTCATTCATTTATTCATTCAACAAATACCGAATCCCACTATGTGCTGAGATGTAATTTTGAGCAAAAATTGACCTAATACTTCTTGTTGATTTAATCTGGAGGAGCGAGGTCCTTAGCTCCTGGTCCTCAGGCATATGGTCCCATTTGAGTTACTGTGGAGATGTGTGCATCAGGCTTCCTGGACCTGAAGCCATTGGATGGGCCTTGCCCACACTGTTCCTGTTCTGACAACATGTCAGATAAGCAGCTTCCTGATTCCAGTGAACTAATCGACCACACTGAGTGTTATGGTGCTTGTTATAGTTGTTACATAAATTGGTTATATTCTAGGACTAGATAGAAAAGAAGTGCTCAGGTCTAATTCCATTTCCTATCCTCATTTTATAGGATAGGAAATGGAATTAGATGTGGATATGAGGATATCCTCTAAAATGAGGATAATAGTTTCTGTCTCAGTTACTATAATGATGAGGTACAGAATGGCTGTCACATAGTAGGTGTTCTAGAAATTGTTACTGTTCCTAAATATGATACTGACACTGAGCCTGAGAGCCTTGAAGAGTTTGAAGGTCTCTTACCACTTCTGGGAAGACCATCTTTTTACTTCCTGCAACTTCCCAGAGGGTGGTAGCGTTTCAGTGGGTGGGTGGGTGGGGAGGAACCACTTTTAAAAATAGCTCTTTACTCTAGGGGATTTTTATGTGCAAGCTGGACTATAGCTTTAGATCCTTATTTTTATTTGTTTAGACTGGTATTGAAGTGAGGCTCTATTTTTTTGCCTTTACACAATTTGGGAGAGGGATCCAAGGCAGTCCTCTCCTAGTAGCCATTGTCTCCATGGATTTTTTTTTTTTTTTTACCAGCATCTCTCCCTGCAAAAGCTTTCTGTGAGCAAATGGCTGTGAATTCTTAACCAAGATAGAAAGTGGGGATGGGGGAATGGTTGAAGTTTACATTTTTGGCAGTATCAGAAAGGCAGTTGCCTTTCTCCTGTATAGTTTGAAAATGGGCCTTTGCTGTGTCCTATGCCCTTTTAAGGTCGACCAGTGCCTTCAGAGGCTCACACAGAAGGGTAAAGTTGGTCTCTGTAAAACCCAGAGAAGAGATGATAAAACTCTTTGGAGCCTGTCTGGTGTCACAGCTAAAAAATTATTTTAATATAAGAATTTTTTAAAAAAGTGAACCTTTCCCCCCACCCCCTTTCTTTCCAGGCAAGCTGTGGATTTTCTGAGCAACGAGGGACACATCTATTCTACCGTGGATGATGATCATTTTAAATCCACAGACGCAGAATAACTGGACCTGATTGAGTACCCAACATGTTTTCCAGCTGGACCTATTTTCATGATCTGTTTTCATGATCCAGCTGTGCATACGTTTGACCAGTTGACTTCTAGAAAGTAAGTTTCTTCTGTAAAAGGTCTCAGTTGACCTCCTTTTGAAACTTACTTCTCTTCTGTTTTTTTGAAGCTCAAAGGGAGATGGCCAACTGACGGGTGGGGAGATGGCCAGCTGACAGATGTGGTCCAGAGTGGTATTTCTTAGAGAAGTTACAAATTAGGAAGTTATAGTAACATCAGGAGAGATGGAAATGGAAGAAGGATGCTACCAAGAGAGTTGGGAAGTATTACTTACGTAATTCTCAGGAGTTTCTATTCCTAAAATATTTTCTGTTAAGAGAAGATGAGGACAACTAGGGCCTGTCAGCAGAGAGCCACCCAAGAAATGTGCTAACGTCTGCCTGGTTTTGTTCCCTGTTTTGGTTATGTGGTGTTACTTTCAGAATTGCACTTTCCCTCAACTTGTCAGGCTGATGCCAAAAGCATTTTTGTAAACATGAGGTTCTAGAGTGGTGGCTTCGTGTGTCAGAGGAGACTAAGAAATGTTACTGTGTTTTGTACAAAATAAGTACATCCGTGTGGTTAATAAAAGTTATATTATTGTAGTAACTTGTGAAGATGTCCTTATTTTTCTTTTTAAGTTAGTGTAATTACTACCTTATCTGAGGCTGTGTAGCATGGCTCGACTTGGGTTTGACGTCTTGGCTGTCCTGCTTCTCAGGAGCTTGGGCAGCATAACATCGGCCCTGAGAGCCTCTGTGGATGGAGGACGGCAGTGGGGCCCAGCCGGAGAGCTCAGCTGGTTAGAGCCTTGTCCCGGTAAGCCGAGGTTGCATTCGATCCCTGGTCAAATCGGTATCTCTCTCTCACAATTAATTTAAAAACAAAAAGAAAAGACAACAATGTCATTTCCTTATGGGTTTGTTATGAAAATTGAATGAAATAAAGTTTATAAAGCATCTAGCATTACCATTAATGAGGGTTATAAAGCAGGCCTTCATCTTGACTCTGGCAGTACATAATCATGTGACTGAATCAGGTACCTGCCATGTCACCTCAAGGTGAAACTAAAAGCCTCAGCTATTTTTTGGCCAACTTAATCAGCTCCTTTTCTTGTGGGAGAAGAAACTAGTTCAAAGATGTTTCTGACAACTCCGGAAAGTAAGCTACTTCTTGAATTGAAAGAACTTAATTCTGAGGTAAGTTAATGAGGTGTATTATGCAAATAAAAATTCTATGATTGTTTTAACTGTATTTCTAAATGAGATCTTAGCAGCTGTGTGGAGGAGGCTCCACCTTCCTGGTTTCTGACCGTGAACAATAAGGCGGTTGTTCCTTTCTATACATGTGGAGTAGTTCCCATCTTAGGAGTAGTGCAGATGTTAAAAGTCAGCCACTATGTTTGCTTCTTGATCGTTTCCTGTAAAGGACAGTCAGCTAAAAATAGGTTACAAAAACCATATACATTGGAATTTGGAATGCATGATAGGACACTTTAATGGGTGGTGATTTCTTCCTAGTTGTCAGGCTAGTGCTCTCCAATGGAGAGCACTACTGCAAGGCAATAGCAGTGGTTCTGGGCAGAAATCTTGATTCTTTTGATTTTTGAATTTGAGTAATTAAAAACTACTTCCTTGCTAAGTCAGGTGTTTATTGAGTATCTACTGTGTCAGCCCATTGGTCAGGTATGAGGAATTTAAAGCAAAATAAGATATTGGAGTCACAGGACTTGCTGGTTCAGCATTCCCAGGAGCACAGAGTAACTGCTCAGTGGCGCTGAATTCCCTGCCACTTTGGCACTTACATAGTCTTACAGAAGCTGTGTGGTTTCTGAGCACTACGGAGGCCTGTGAGGCAGCCCATTCCTGAGCAGGCTGAAACTCCAGCCTTTATAAAGCTCCCCTGCTCCAGCAGGAGAAATTTGCACTTCAGACATTTGTGGTCACCTGGGATGTGTATATAGTGTTGTGCTAGCACGTCACTGAGACAGCACGAAACAAGTTCCTGTAGGTCCCAACTTCTTAGAAACACCCCCAACATCACAGCCAAGCAGTGAGTCCAGCCTGCTCTCCAGAGTCTTTCTCTAGGTATACATGGGCAGTTGGGCTCCTTGAGAATAGTGTTTTATTGGGTTTAACTAAAGAAAGGCCAGTAAGAGGTAGTGTCCGATGTGGTGCAATTGATTTCTTTTTTAAAATGCAGGTGAGAGAAATTCAAGACTCGTTAATAAATTTTTTTTGAGCATATGCCTCTAATTTATATTCGTTTTATTAGTATGTTATATATTATAAAACATTCAAAAATATAAGTGAAAAAGAATATTAAAAATATGAAGGGATGTACTAGTAACTCAGATGTTCCAGTAGACCATCTCATGTACTCCCAGGCGTGTGCTCACTTTGGAGACCACTGCTCAAAGGGAATCTCAGTCCCCATTGAACACCCCCCATGCCCAGTGGCTTATTCCCAAGGTAAAGAAGACAAAAGCACCCTGCGGGTAGCATCTGCCTTGGGTCCACCCTGCTGACCCTCACTGCTCTTGAGTGCACACGTGCAGTTGAGATTTTCACACGTTTTCCTTTTAAGTCCAGTTTTCCTTGTGAAATTTCTTCCTTTCTCATTTGGCCACTCATTAGTTCCTTTGTAGAACTATCAGCCCTCTTCTCTGCATCCTTTTGGTGATCTTCCTCAATTTGATGCCAAAATTAAATGTGAAGTGAAAACTATGGATTTTTTTTGCATGTGGGCTTGGCCCCTTGGGTTCTGTGCCACGGGAGAACTTTCTCGCTTTGTTGCTTACTAGTTGTCCCAGAATAGTCTCTTCCTCGGCATCCTCCTGTGCAGCTTAGCTTGCCTTCCTAGAGGAGGGCTCGAGAATTTTAAGGAAGATGAGGATGGAGTGCTAAATATTTCAACCATGGGAAACTCCATACAGTGATACGGAGACCAGGAGGCCTGGGAAGTCCAGTAGGTGCAGACAGGCCAGAGGGATGGGAGGCAAAAAGATGACAGATCCTGGGGGACCCCTAGAGTTCAGGGGTTGGAAATTTAACCTCCTTTTGTCTCTCACCTGAGCTGGAGACTCAGATCAACTTTGTGTCTGTCTCCTGTCCTCTGCTGACCATGGTGGTCAGTTCTAGGAAACTGTAGTCCTTCCACTTCAGGAAATGAGCCCTATGGTCTCACTTCCCTGACTGAACAAGCCTAAAACAGCCCTGGAAGCTGAGTCGAACAGAGACAGTACCATGACTAGGAGACGGTGGACACTAGGAGCAGAGGTCTGATCTTGGTCAGTAATACGTGTACCAGGCATTGTGTTAAGTGATTTACAAAGGTTACCTGATTTGATTCTTGAAGCAGTCTTGTGAGGCAGATGACTTAGTTTCATTTTACACGTGAAGAAATTATATCTTAGGTTAAAGTAACTCGCTCATAGTCGCAGCTGACAGGTGGTGGGCAGGGATCCTAACCCAGGTTCATGACTGGTCTGCCTCCTGAAACCTGATCACTCAAGCTTGTTTCCTGGTTTTTGAAATCAGGCTATTGCCTGCCTCAGAAAGTTGAGGCTATAAATAGGATGGTAAAGGGTCTGGCACACAGAATAAGTGAATTTTGCATTTTTCCAGAAGCTCAGGTATCATTTTTAGTTTAGTTTTTGAGTAAATAATCTTAGGTAGTCACCTGCAACTGCTGTGCTAGGTGCTGCAGAGATGAGAAAGTCCTGGTCTCTCAGGAGATTAAAGCTTTACTTAGCTTGGGGGCAGAGGGTGGGGTGGGAAGGAGGGAGGGGGTGGCAAACAAAAAAAAAAGTCAGTTCAGCGTGATCAGGATCGGATCGCGTCCCCCTTTACCAAGAGGCAGGAGTCACTGTGCTGCTATCACCAGGGTTGGTGACTTTGATTCCTTTCGTACTAACCGATAGGATAGCTGGTGTTGGGGTCGCAGGGTTGAGTAGAAACCAGTTGGCTCTTCTGGATACCAAAGCTCTGAGTCCGAGGACATCCAGTGTAGGGGCTCCGCCCAAGCAAGCCCCGGTGGCAGGAACGGTGGCAGGAACCTGAGAGAAGCCGGTACAGTGTCCTTCCTGTTTTAGATAGTCCCACAAAGCCATTCCCTGTCCGCAGTCTGGTTTCTGTGGGACCGTCCAAGGTCTTCTAAAGGCTTGTCAGAGTTGGCTGGTGTCCCAGACTCCCTAAGAGCAGTTAGGATGCGTGGTTCCTCCAGCATCTAGAGGGTTTTCTGAAAGCGCTCAACTACTTCTTCATAGTCATGTTCATCGCCATCTGCAAAGAAGTCCAAGCCAGTGAGGGTCGTGGCTTTACAGCAGGTTACTTCCCCCACTTTCCCACTTCAGGGCACACTTCTGTGTCTGGACAGGGAAGGGGTTGCTCTGAGTGTTTAAGGTCTTTGCTATCTGGGAAACTCATTTGTTCTGACGAAACAGTCTGCAAACACCCCCCCCCCCCCCGCCCCGTATCCCTTGGTGCAAGCAGGGAGTGTGTTGAGAGAGGAGCTTATTTTCCTTGCCTGGACTCTGGGACCCCTAGGAGAGGGCCATTAGGGACCCTTTAGCCTGAGTCCACCCCATACAGGCCTGACCATCCAGCCTGGGCTGCAGAAAGCTCTGCCCAGGGGCAGGACTGTGCTGAATGTGCTGCCAGCAGCATCCGAGGAGTGGAGAGGGAAGGGTAGGAGCAAGGATAAGGGTGAATGGCTGACCGGACTCGCCTGGATCCAGTGTGCTGCACTTAGTGGGCTTGAGGCCTGTACGGGGAGGAATCTTGCTGTAGGTATTTGATCTATCTTCTGTGGCCTTTGCCAACGTCGTCATCTTGAGTTTGGGCAATAGAGGGCGTTGCTGTAGTTCTGAGACAAGAGAAGACTAAGTGGGGGGAAAAAACAGAAGTCAGCAGGGTCCCAGGAAACAGCAGCAGAATCCGTGAACTCTAACTTCCTTCAAATGTCACTTCCTCTGCTCCCTTCTCTACTTCCTTTTCAAGGTAGGGCTTCTCAGGACCCCGGGGTTTTTGCCACAAGCACATGACATGGTCTTTGGCAGGGGAGGAAAGGACTGGGGTGAGAGAGAATGTGGTTGCGGGCTAGAGACAGTGTCCCTGAGTTTCTCCACATAGGCCTCTGCTCAGTGTCCTTCCCATCTGTTGCTGAAGGGGAAAGGCCGTCATGACACCTCAGGGCAGGGCGCTAGGGCCGAGAGGAGTACCAGGAGGGAGGGGGCTTGTACCGGGCTCCTACCTTGTGCCGATGCTATGTGCCTATGTGCTCATTTAATCCTCAGGTGATCCTGAGTCACTGGGTCAGTCCCAAATTTATACAGGGCTCAGAGAGAGTATGACATGTCAAACCTTACACAGGGACTCCCTAGCTGGACCAAGGCTCTGGCCCAGAACACGTCTGTCACCTCTAAAGCCAATGCTTTTCATCCTGACCAGGTAGTTCAGTTGGTTAAAGAATCATCCCAATACACCAAGGTTGCGGGTTGATTCTCAGTCAGGGCACATACAAGAATCAACCAATGAGAGCATAAATAAGTGGGACAACAAATTGATGTTTCCATCTCCGTGTCTGTCTGTGCATCCATTGTCCACTGGTCTCTCCGTGTCCACTGGTGAGAAAACAGACGCTCAGAGTCCAGGCCATGGAGTGAGTAAATTGCTACTATGATTGGGCCTTTACATCTACCTGAGTCTTTCCCCCTTACTGGGATCCAGTTTGGTTCAGTTCAGCACTCACTGGCACTTTCTCTGCCCGCTTTGGAGTGGGTGAGGTCTCTGCCCCCACAGAGGTGTAGCCAGAGAGACTTGGGTAAATCCAACTAGAAACTACGTGTCCCCCACCCCACCCCCCAGCTGTGTCCAACATGCAGTGTGAACACACGAGAGGGAGGACCCTGCCTAGGAGGAAATTTAACCTGAGCCTTGCCCATGAGCCCAAAAGAAAGGGCTGATGTGTGTAATGTGCTGAGGCAGAAGTCCCAGCACAGTGAGGGGCTTCGGGCACGTCTCTGAGGCTGGACTGTGAACCTCAAGAGTTGGTGGGGGAAGACGGGCCTCAGAAGGTGACGCTGAAGTCAGCTGATAAAGACCCTGGGTGCTGTGTTAGGGGGTCTGCACTACTCCTGGCAATGGGGAGCCACTGTGTCAGAAAATGAGGGCAAAACCCATGGGTGACCAGGGGAGGATTTGGAAGACCATTCTGACAACTGCAGGGAGGGGTTGAAGAGGCTGCCAGATCGTTTAGGTAAAAAATAATGAATCTTGAACTAGGGAGTGACATCAAGGGTAGCAAAGAAAGGCAAAGCACAATGAACGTGGAATCAGAATGCTTATGCTCCAGTTCAGGCTTCCTGGTTAACTAGGACGTTGGGTGCGTCTCAGGGCCTCTGAGTCCTCGTTTTCTCAGCCATAAGATATGGATTATCACACCAATATCACAACTGTCAGGATGGAATAATAATAATAGGTGCAAAGTGTTCGTTTCTAAACTGCAAGTTCTATACAATCATAAGAGAAACGTGATGCTAGACAAAGGAGAATGGCCAGGCTTGTAGGAACCCTAACAGGTGAACCCATCCCACCAATGCTGGTTATATTGGTACCTTGATGTTTCCCTCCAGGCCGCTCCGTTTCTTCTGCTCACTGAGGTTCTGACGCTTCGGGGGCCTGGGTGGGGGGCCTTGGCTCTCTGAGGCCGGTAACTTCCGAAGGTGGTAATAGAAGGCATCTGTCAGCTCCTCCACTGTGGCTGCAGGGAGAGACCCAGCTGGCCGGTAGGGATGCTCCTCCTCCACGACAGTCAGGTCCAGCCACCGGGGAGGGATCTCGAAGTACATCCCAGGCTCGGAGTCCAGGCTGACCAGCAAGAAGGGTTCCGTGATCTTCTCCTCGAGCCGCAGGCCGGGGAAGAGGGGCAGAGGGTCAGCAGGGTGGCTGCTGTCCTTGGTCACCACCTTGACCTCACAGGGCAGTGAGAACTGGGCAGTCAGATCTGCCAGGTTATATCGCCGGGTGTCACTCATCTCCTCCACGAAGCTGCCAGAGAAGTAGAGAGGCAGCACAATCTGTTCTTGGTCCTCTGCCTCTTCTTCGCACTCCTCCTCCCCAGCCTGGTCACTGAGCCGATGACACATCAAGATGTCCATGTCCCCGCCGTGAGACCCATGGGCCTGACCGGCCCCCAGCACCTCCAGCCTGTCTCCCATAGCCAGGGAAGTGAACCCAGGGATCTCCTCCTCATCACCCTCACAGTCCTTCATGGCCACCACCCGCAGTGGCCGGCCAGGCTGCAGGGCACCTAGAAGGTCATAGGCTGTGGTGAACTCCCTTGGCCGTCGCCGCAGTTTCCCGTGGTAGGCTCCAGAGACCATGAAGTATCTGGGCACCTTCCGGCCCTTGGTTGAGGCCAGGACCCGCCAGGGTGGCGAAGCCAGGCCGTGGATGCAGAGCCCCTGGCCTTTCCGCAACGAACCCACCCATGGGCTGAGGAAGATGGGCGGCCCCTCCGGGACTTCCAGGATCTGTGTGTTCAAGGGGAAGGGGCCTCCCCGCGCCAGGACCTCGCTCAGCAGCAGCGGTTGGATGAAGTGGATGTGTTCAGAGGAGGCGGTGACATCCTCCACGTCGACCTCCAGGGTAGAAGGGATGCTGACGATGGTCCTGCGCACTGTGGAAGGGGCAGAGGTCAGCTCAGGGGAGTGGCCACACGCCACCTCAGCAGTGCACTCTCCAGCCCCAGCAAAGAGACCTGTGCCGGCTGACCTCTCTCCCGTTGTCTTTCCTACCACCACTGTCCCACCGTCCCAGATCCCTGGGCCACTCTTGCCTTCAACCTCTTTCCTTTTAAAGTTATTTTAGAAAGTTTTAAACGTTTATAAAAGCAAAGAGACTAGTGTAGTGACCCCTATGTACCCACCATCAACACTGAACTCAAGGCCCATCTTTAATCTCTACCTCCATCTATCTGTTTCCCTCCACGGGATTATTTTGCATCAGAGCCATCACATCACACCATCTGTGACTGTTTCCACGTGCACTTCTAAAACGAGGGGTGATTAAAAATTTAACAACCTCACCACAGTGTCATAACTACATTGAAATAATAGTGATTATCTGAGGCCCTGACTGGCGTAGCTCAGTGGATTGAGCGTGGGCTGCAAACCAAAGCATCACAGGTTCGATTCCCAGTCAGGGCACATGCCTGGGTTGCAGGCCATGGCCCCCAGCAACCGCACATTGATGTCTCTGTCTCTGTCTCTGTCTCTGTCTCTGTCTCTCTCTCTCTTCCTCTCTTCCCTCCCTAAAAATAAATAAATAAAATCTTTAAAAAATAGTGATTATCTAGTAATTCCTTAATATAGATATCCAATCACTACTACTTTTTAAATTTTAACTGAATTTTGAATGTAACTTTTTAAGCTGCCTTTCTAAGTCCTTCCTGGATTTAAATAAAGAGAGGAAACCAAGTCAAGATAAACAATGAGTAAATGACCCTGGGCAACTTGTTTCCTCTCTGGATTAGTACCCGGTGCATAAACTCAAAGGGTGATTGTGGGTATGAGGAAAGCTGGCGTGTCTTAAGGCTGACCAACGCCACACGGAAGATGGAGTGGGGCACATCGTCCCCATTTTGCAGCTGAGAACACAGGCCCAGGGGGATGGCGATGACTCCCCTCAGGTTGCACTGTTGGGATTTTTGCTTTGTGCCAGGAGAACTGATCATTGGTTGAAGCTGGGAGATGGGGGGCGAGGGGGAGGTTCATTATACTGTTTTGATTTTCTCTTCAAAATACTTCATGGATTACCTGAGCTGCCTCATTATCCAGCCTGCCAAGCCCCACCCACCACTAAAACCCGTGGCTCCCCAGACTGGTCTCTTACTGCCCAGGGCTCTCTGGGAAGGAGCTAACCTCAGTACCTGGGAGGACATGTTCAAGATGAGCCTCAAACATCTTCTACTAGAAAGCAAGAAAAGCTATTCAAGGCCACGAAGGTATGTCAAAAACATTAAGGAGCCAATTTGAAAAGGCTCCCATTGGCCAAAGTTGAGATAATTTATTCAAGCTGCCCAGTCCACAGTTTCAGTGGATTGGGACACTGAAGACATTTCATTGTGAGTTCATAATGATTTTTTTAAAAAACCCTAAATCACCCACTGAAGGATGCTAAGGAGCAAACTCAGTATTTTAAAAACTAGTTAAAAAAAAAAAAAAAAGGCCCTTGTTGGTGTAGCTCAGTGGATTGAGTGCTGGCCTGGGAACCAAAGGGTTACCGGTTCGATTCCCATTCAGGGCACATGCCTGGGTTGTGGGCCAGGTCCCCAGTAGGTGGTGCTCAAGAGGCAACCACACATTGATGTTTCCCGTCCTTTCTTTCTCCCTTCCCCTCTCTAAAAATAAATAAATGAGATCTTTTTAAAAATAATGTTATTTCTTAGTCCTCGGCACCGGCTGGTGGCAGGGTAGGTGACACAGGTAGAAGAACCTAGTCAGGTCTGGCCAGCTGGAGACCAAGCCTGAACAGGGGTGAAGAATGGTGCCCAGGGACCTCTGCACACACAAACACAATGCCCTGTGTGTCCTGTACAAACTGGAACAAAGAGTAAGTGAGGAGTTTTCTCTTAATGCAGTTCCCCCATGAAGAAGGAATGACAGGCTCAAAACATCACCATTGCAATTTCTAACAAAATCATGGATCCAGGGAGTGTTTGGCAGCAGCCACTCACATCACACTGGCCCGTCCTTTGTGTTATTTGATCTACACCCCACGGCAAGGCTGATGCTCGAGTCAGTCAGGTTGGTGGCAGACACAGAGTCGAGTGGGGATTCCTTGCCCCACACCTCACATGACTATGAAAACTGCCCCTTTCGTCTGTTAAGCCTCTAGAGCTAAGTGCCTGTGTCCAGGTGTGTACGAATCTGGAACTAACACAGTATGCCTGAGACTGCCCATCCCAGAAAGACAATGCCTACAGTGTTAGTCCTTGGCTGGCATACAGGAATGTGGGTTTGGGGAGGGGTCCCCACCATTCCATGGTAAGAGTGGATCACTGTACCCTGACTGGGTCACTCATTTGGTTAGAGCATCATCCCAGTACACCAAGGTTGCAGGTTCTATCCCTGGCCAGGGCACATACAAGAATCAGCCAATGAATGCATAAATAAATGGAACAACAAATGGATGTTTCTTTCCCTGTCCTCCCCTCTCTCTCCCCTTTCCTCTCTCAAAAATCAATAAATTAAAAAAAAATGTTTAAAGGTGGGCCCTAGCCAAGTGGCTCAGTTGGTTGGAGCATCACCTGGTGCATCAAAAAGTTGCAGGTTCAATTCCTAGTCAGGGCATGAATGGGAGGATCAGTGTTTCTCTATCTCTGTCTCTCTCTCCCCCTTTCTCTCTCCCCCAAACTAACAAACATATCCTTGGGTGAGGATTTTTTAAAAAGTGAGTCACTGCCTAGACTGTGCAAACCATGTGATGGAGGCTGAACACCTGCTTTCCCTCTGGGGGTCTGGAATCTGGGCAGGGGCTGGGCAGCAGGGGGCCTGTGTGACCAGTCCCCAGTGAAAACTGTGGGCACTGAGACGCCAATGAGCTTCCCTCACAGACAACACCTCACACGTGCTGTCGCCCGTCGGTGCTGGAGGAATTAACGCCCTGTGTGGGTCCCTGGTTTCCTCTGGGCTTCTCCACATGTGCTTTTCCCTTTGCTGACTGTGCTTTGGGTCCTTTCGCTGCGATCCATCCGAGCTGTGAATACGACCGTGTGCAGAGTCCCGTGAGTGCCCCCATTGAATCGGCAGACCTGGGGGTGTCTCAGGGCCCACCCAACGGGAAAGTCAGGGGACAGAGGGTCGGGTTCACGCTCCACAGAGGATGCTGGCGACAAAATCCAAAATGTGCAGAAGCCCACAGGCCAAAACCCTACTCCCTTTGACAGAAAAATTACAAGGAAAATTAAAAAGGGGGGACCTATGGATTAAAAGGGACTTAAGAGACATATCAATCAATGGCAACGTTGTGGAGCTTATGTGGGTCTTGAGGTGGGAAAAATAAAAAAATGTATGAGATAGTGGAGAAAACTGAAACACCGGGTGGGTGTTACCAGCGAGTGCTGGCCATAGGAGTGATTGTCCATGAATTTGGTGTGATGGTGGTACTGTGTCTGTTTAAAAAAAAGCGAGCTTCCAGTCGAGATGGCAGGGTAAGTAAATGTGGTACTCGCATCCTCCCACAACCACATCAAAGTGACAACTCAACTACAGAACAGCCATCATTCAAGACTGCCTCAGATTAGCTGCGCAGAAGTCCTACAACTAAGGACATGAAGAAGCCACATCCAGATCGTGACCTTGCACCCGAATGGCTGGACAGTGTGCAGAAAAACGGAGAGCTATTTTGTTTGGAACTGAGCGAGGATGAAGAAGGAGGCCTCTTCCTTCCTGAGACATCTGTCATGGACCATATCAGGTTCAGTGAGAACAGGATTAGTACTGAAGAGGATGACTACAAAGATGGAAAAAAGCATGAAACCAAATTCAAGTGGTTTACCAATATTTTAAAAAGTAAAACACTTTTACACAAGCACTATAATAAAAAAGAGCAAGAAGAGTGGACCAGTCTCCATTGCAAAGCATGGGTGCAATCAGAAAACAGGAGTTGTCCAATGGAAGTACAAAGACGTGAACATCTATGTGAACCCCAAAGAGCTAATGGTCCCCAGAGCCAAAGAGCAGCTCGAGCTTCTGAAAGTGCTGGCTGGGACCATCCATCAGACCGAGTGGGGCTGGAGAAACACTGAAAACAGGCGGGTGGAGAGAGGCTCGTGGTCCACGGCCAGGGCGTCTGCCCCAAAGAGTGGTCAGACATTAACCGATAAGTGCTGCGGCCGAACGTCCGTCCTTGTTTGCCGAGACACGTGATTAGGGACGCCCACTAGAAAGTGATCCCAGCAGAAGTGCTGCCAGGTTGTCGGCAGGCTAAGGACTGCTTGGCGGTACTTAAGGGCGTTGGACTGCCAGGCACAGTGCTCTTACACACTTCAGTGTCTTTACAAAAAAAAAGAGTTGCAGTTTAAAATAGAGACAGTTTAAAAAAGAAGAAGAAAAGAAACACATATTGGAGTATTTGCGGAGAAATGCTGCAACACGTGGGGCCTGCTTTGAAACAATCGGGTGTGCGGGGTGGGGAGGGTGGAGCTGAGAGATGAGACAACAATGGTGGCGTGGGGTACTGGAGTCGTGGGGGTCTGTTATGCTCCTCCTTGCTTTCCTACAGGTTTGAAGTTTTGAACAATAAAGTAACTTTAAGATTTTTTTCAAAAACAGGGCAAAGAATCCCCGCTTGGTTCTGCCATCTGTCAGCCATCCTGACCAACTGGTCTGGTAATGCCAGGGGCTCAAACTCTGGCGTCCAGGGAGCAGGGCCCAGGGGCCACTCTTCCACCTCTGCTCAGGCCCGGCCTCCGACCGGACAGACCCTCTGCCTCTGTGTCGCCAGCGCGGCGCTGCATGCTGCCCCCAGCCGGGCCTGGGAATACCCCGTGCAACAGCTGGGGATTCAGGCCGTGCCCTCTGCCACCCCGACACAAGGACCTGCAGAAGCACCTGCTCTCCCCAGAGGCAGGAGAACAGGCCGCTCCTCCTGAGCAAACGGGCGAGGTTTCACTTGGCAACTCTGTGTCCCAGCTGCTAGTAAGCTCACAAACCAACTTTGCCCAATTTTATAAAGTGTCTGGGACCTTGCTCTAGAGTTAGGCTATTTTCCTATCTCCATTTACACCTAATTTCCCATTCTTTAAGACTCTTTATTCTGTTACTCTACATAAACCGTGTAAGCCACCTGGAATCCCTAGACTGTGGCGGGGATCTTCCGTCAGAGCAGCTAGCTGCCCAGGTGCCCCCTCTCCCTTCCCCACCAACCCCCACCCGCCTGTCCCATCCCGACAACTCACTCTGCATGATGGCTTGGATCTCATAGTGTGGCCTCAGGATCAAGGAGCGCCAGGGGAGGGTGGGGCAGGTAAGGAGGAGGCCCTTCAGGGCTGGGTCCTGCAGGGCCTGCAGCAGGGTCCGAGGGGCACCTGTCTGCAGTTCCCAGAAAGGCCCCTTCATGGACAGGGGCAGATGCAGGACTACCACCTGGGTCCCCATGCTCAGCACACAGCGAGCGGAGCAGGTCCCGAGGTACATTTCCACAGCCTCGAGCATGAGGGGCTGTTCCTCAGGCACCACCCTCATCCGTGTGTCAATCCTGCAGGTGGACATGAACCAGATGGGCAGCTGCTTGGAGCTCTGGACTACAGCAGAGACAAGTTCCTCCAGGGTTCCATAGCTCTGGGGGCCGGTGAGGGGGCTGAAGTGGCCTGTGGAGCAGAGCAGAGGGGGTCAGGGTGGGGCAGGCCTTGGCTGGGTCCAGGGCCAAATGTGCCAGGCCTCGGGGCTGGCCGACGAGAACCCATCCAGATTCCCCTGAGGACAGGCGCCAAGGACAGGTCAGCATTTGGACGCCGGGGCCACAGGGCTGAGCAGTGGGAGGCAGCAAGTGACCGCGTGTGAATGGACAGCAAGGAGCCGAGGTGGAGATAGTTCCTTCTGACACAGGGGCACAGACACGGAGGGGCTGTTGCCAGGGAGAGAGGACAGAACGGGGACATGCTCCCCGCCAGAGTCACCGACCGCTGCCGTATTTTCCTACCTCCTGACTCCCCCTGCCTCTGACCTCGCCAGCTTGGCCTCCAGATGCCTCAGGGCTGCTCCAGTGCCGCACACTCAACAGCTGTCACTCCACCCAGGGGCAGCGCCACTGTCCCTCTCTCCCAAACTAGGAGCCCAGGAGCCACTGGCCGAATGAGCTCTGACCACCCCTACCCCTTACGTGTCTGCCAT
Organism: Phyllostomus discolor; assembly: GCF_004126475.2. Taxonomy (NCBI): domain Eukaryota; kingdom Metazoa; phylum Chordata; class Mammalia; order Chiroptera; family Phyllostomidae; genus Phyllostomus; species Phyllostomus discolor. The sequence goes on along the minus strand of NC_040907.2, from coordinate 17,753,754 downwards.
TCTGGCTGCTCTCCTCCCTGCCCCTCCCCCACCCTGTCCATTCTTCTCTTGTCTAAACTGACCCCACAGCTGGGCGTAACTTCACTTCAGGGACTTTCCTGCCCAAAACACGCATCACACGTCCAATCCAGGAAACATCTCGCAAACCCAGACTGGGGGACACTCTGCAAAAGCACTGGTCTGGACTCCTCACAAACGTGGATGTGAGGACCAGGAAAGGCTGAGGACTCTCCCAGCCCGAGGGAGACTCAAGAAAGAGGACAGTGGCCTGCGATGTGTGATCTGGGACTGGACTCTGGATCAAGGGAAAAAACTGCTACAAAAGACATCAGCAGCCCTGGCTGTGTAGCTCAGCTGGCTGGAGCACCGTTCCAATCCACCAAGGTTGCGGTTCGATCCCCAGTCAGGGCACAGACAAGGATCAACCAAGGAATGCGGGAGTAAGTGGAACAACAAATCAATGTCTGTCTGTCTGTCTCTCTCTCTCTCTGTGCCCCTTCTACCCTCTCTCTCTAAAATTGATAAATAATTTTTTTAAAACTATACCCCCAAAAAAGAAGACATTATTAGGGTAGCTGATGAAGTTTGAATACAGACCATGGTCAGACACTAGTATTACATCGATATTACGTTTCCTGAATTTGATCATTAAGCTATGGTTCTGTGGGCAAATGTCCTCGTTTTTAGGAGACACTAAATATTAGGAATAATATTTAGATGTAAAGGGCATCACATCTGTAATTTACCCTCAAGTAGTTCAGGACAAATATATACACATACACATACATGTATAGTAACACATATTCATGTATAGGAGTATGTATGTGTGAATAGAGAGAGGAAGAGAAAGAGAGGAAGCAACTGTAACAAATGTTTAACAGTTAGTGAATCTAGATAAGGGTATACAGTAGTTTTATCAAGTCTTCTGTAAATTTGAAACTTTTTCAAAATAAAAACAAAATCCTCCAAACACAAAATAACACACATCACTTTCACGTTTCAAACCCTCATTGGCTACTCGGCACTTTCACAGCCCAGACCGACATGCATCTGAGCCCCGCACAGCGCCCCACACAGCGCCCCGCACCTCACCTGGCGCCCACAGCCGCGCCCATCCTGTCTGGGTGAGCGCAGCGACTGCGGCCGAGAGCCGGCCCTCACAGGGTGCCTGCTCTGCGCTTCACTGCACGTTTCACGCATGGCAACCCGTTTTAGCCTCACATCAAGCCTGAGTAATTCCATCACAGAGAAGGAAGCTGAGGCCCAGAGATGTCACAGGAAGTGGCCGAAGCCACAGTTAGTGACAGAGCAGGATCCCCACCTAGGCTTCGGCCTCGGCTTCGGCATCAGCCCCCAGTCCACCTCACCACATGCCTCCTGCCATACCTGAGTGGCATGGGGTTTCTGGAGCCCCTGTGCGCATGCTGCTCCCTCTAGGGATCCTTCCTCCAGCTCAGGTGCCACCTCCTCCAGGAAGCCTGCACAGACCGCCCTCCCCCCTCTACTGCCAGAGGCCCCTCTTAACTTGTGCTGACTTCTACTGTTGCCACCTCTCACGGCCACCGTGGGAGCCCCCGCTGGAGACAGCTGCCCCGGTTCATCCTGAACCCCACACCCCTAGTCCCTGGCACAGGGCCGGCCATGCAGTGGGTGTCAGTGAATGTTTAGCAAGAGAAGGTGTGATTGAACACAGAGACGGGCACTTGGACAAAGACCTGGAACAAAGAACACCCCAGCCGAAGGTGATCAGGGAGACGGACCGGGAGGGGGCGTGGCCACGCCAGCATCAGGCATCCTCAGGCCACCCTGAGGACATCCTGAGCCTGGAGGCCAAGTGGACGTGAGAGTCGCATGTGCTAACCCAGAGGGGCGGGAGTGCGTGCAGGAGTTGGCGAGCCCACGAGTGTGTCCAAAGGGGTGCCTGGAGGGTGCCAGGGCGCTTGGGGAGACAGGGGTGCCAACCTTACCCTTGAAGTTGGGGTCCAGCTCTATGGTCTGACCTGACCCCGGGTTCTCACAGACGACCTTCTGGAGGCGGAGCTGGGTGACCTTCATCAGGTCCCCTGTGGAGAGGCAGCACTCATTCCCGGAGATCTCGTAGATGGAGCCTGCGGAGACACAGACGCCGTTTCCCCGTGCGGCCAGGGCCAAGCATGGGCGGCCACACCTGTGCCCTGCTCGGCCACACCTGTGCGCACGTGTTTCTGCCGCCTGGAATGCCTTCCCCTATCTTTCCCTACCTGATGGCCACTGGCTCAGCTGTGCTCCGTCAGCATAGATGCCACCTTTGCCTTCTTCTAGTGCTGGGTGTACCCTTCTGTGGTACACTCTCTGGCCCTCTTCACAGCCCCGCGCCTCCTGAACTCAGCTCATAGGGCAGGGCTGACCCACCTCAGCACCACTGCGGCCAGCACAGGCCTGGCCTCTCGGTAGGAGTCCAAGTCATGAGTGGGTGAATGGCCCCGTGACTCCCATTCCCTTATTGAGGTTATTCAATCAGGCCCAGAGAGGGTCAGTGGCCACCCCAGCTCACACAAAGCCTGACACCCACTCCGGTGCTTTCTTCTCCAGATGAGTTGTTTCTAAAGGACGTGCAGGCGAGAACAGAGGGCCACTGACAGCATGTGCTCCGCAGGCCGGGTTCTGGGCCCTCGAAGCAGTGTTGGAAACAGGGAAGTGCTCGGTAGAGATCTCTCTCATGCACGAGTGTGCCGGCTCCGTGTCCTGCTGACGACCGCCGGGAAAGTACAGGTGGGCGAGCCTCGAGGCCACCTGACCCACCCCACCCTAGCCCAACCCAGGGCATCCCCAGCAGGGCCCTGGGGTGAGGAGGACTGAACTGAGACAGCGTCAGTCCTGTTGACTGAGATGGCGTGGAAGGGAGCCATGGTTCACGTGTGCAGTGGAGCAATGACCGGCCGGGGTGTTGCAATCCCTCGGGCATGCGCCATGCAATGTGGCAACAGCGCGTGCTTATCTGAAGGGTAACATCACCTCTCAGAGCAGCACGGTGGAGTGATATCATCCACACGCTTGTGGAGGTGGCACGAAACAACGTGAGCTAACAAGAGGCTGATGCAACACTGCATCGTACAAGAATACATAAGCAAAGGCCTGCGGACGGGCAGCTGAGACGGCCGATGGATGCTCCGTTGCTCCTATCGACCTTGCCCTAGCTGGCTCGGAGGCCACCGTAGACTCTGCCTTGTAAGACACTGACCAGCCATCTCCCAGACCAGACTTGATAGGGACTCTTGGGACTCAGGTTCATTATCCCCCAATTCTCTTGTGTGATGTTATTGCTGGTTGCTTCTGAGTGATTATTACTGCTACTAGGTTAGTATGCATTTGGACTGAATCTGTATTAATACAAGCTGAGTGAATAGCGCAGTCACTGTGTTGTTATTCCAGCTTCCTGGTGTTGCCTGCAGAGCTGGTGGGAGTATTGGTGGCCCGGCCCCTCCAGTCCGTGACGAAGATTGGAGTCTGGCTTACAGGAAAGACTGTATGTAGCGTAGACACTCGTAAGGTTCGAGTATCGCTCGCAACAACCCTTCACAATGGCCCTGAGAAAGTGCTATTTCCCGTACCACCAGGAAAATGTACACAGGCTCATAAAACAGTCTGACTACAGTTTTATGGGGGCAGGGCCCAGGGCTGGTGAGGCTGGGGGAGGTGCTGTGGTCAGTATTGCATATGCGTCATTGCATTTATGACCCATGACTGCCCTCAAAAGCACAGACATTTCCCTCGCCTGAATGAGGAAACTGAGCCTTGGCGAGGCCCCATGGGTGGCCCAAGACCAGAGGTAGGAAGAGACCTCACTGAGACTTGAGTCCAGGGTGCTTGCCTCCAAAGTGGCAACTCCTAACCCCTTCCAAGTGTCCAGGCCGGGTTCCTGCACCATCGGTGTCACAGTCTCTCCCTCTACGCTCACCCCCGCCTGCACACTCGCATCCCTCTGGTCCTTCTCTTACACTAACTTCCGTCACTTCCCACCACCCAGCTCAGGCAGAATGATGAAACTCAGATATTAAGACACACAGCAAGCAGAGGGTGTCGGGAAGAGAGCAAACGTAGCACAGGTGCCTGTCGGAAGCCCCAAGAGGTAGAGTCCGAATTTGAACCCAGACCCATCAGATCCCCAAATGGATCTGGCTAGACCCGCTGTGTGGTGGCCTGTCCTGTCCCGTCTGTGGCCCTCCATATGTCTCACCCTTGGTCTAGGACACCCTTGGGGCCTCAGAATTCTGGAAGCTGGTGTGGCGATGTGAGGGAACGGAGAGAGGGGACAAGATGGCCAGGGCAGCCATGCATGAATTTGCTCTCTAAGGAGGGAGCTTCCCTAGCCCCACCCAGCGTCTTGGTTCCCTCTCTCCTCCTCCTCCTTCCCTATTCTGCCTTCCTCAGCTCATCCCTCACCATCAGCAGCCTGCATTTCCCATCTGCTGAGCAGCCATTCTGTCCTCTCCCTTCCACTGCCCGCCAGTCCCTGGCCCCTTGCTCCTTCAGGTAGTAGCGAGTGACCGAGACCCTGCTGTGCACTAACCACCTGTGAACAAGGCAGGCTGTGGCCGGGGGAACAGATGTGCCGGCCTGTAAGGAGCAGAGAGCGGGGAAGGCTTCCAGGATGAGGGGCCATTAAGCTGAGGACTGAAGAGCTGATCAGATCAAGCACTGTCCACTGCCGAGCAGAGCACAAAGGTGCGATGGAGGGACCGAAGGAAGCTGGCGTAGATGGGTGTCGAGGGGAGCAGGAGGCTACACGGAGCAGAGGGCTGACCTGGCACTTAAGCAAGCAACAGCTGCAAGTCCTGAGCTCCCTAACGCTGGAGCCCCGCACAACCGCACCTCAATCAACACGCACAGCGGTCCCACCCCGCCTGGGCTGGGCTCCACCCCGCCGGGAGTCGGAGCTCATTACTACCCAGGTTGAATGTAGCCCCAAATCACACAGCAGTGGCAGCGCAGGGATTCGAAGCTGGGGCGCACTGTCCCGGGCTTCCAACGCGCCGGCAGCGCCTCTGCCCACACGCCCGGGAGGCCCTGGCCGCCACGGCGCTGCGGGTCGCGGGGGGAGGGGGGGAGGGTCGCCGCCGCCCACTCACCCTGGAAGTAGACCCCCGAGCAGACCCGCAGCACTCGCGGGAGAGTGGCGGGATCCAGGGCGCAGACAAAGTCCTGCAGCGGCACGGGCTCCATGGTCCGCGAGGCTCCCTGGACGTGGACTGAGTGGCCGGGGCCCGCGCTCCCGCCGGAGCCCCGCCCCGAGGGGTGGGGCCGCTCGGCCGGGCCCGCACGCCGAGCTCTTGGGGTGAGCCGTTTCCCTCTCTCGTCCCCAGTTTCCGCATCTCTAGAATGGGTTGCAGTGCCTGCCTGCCACCTTGGCGGCACGACTTGGATCCAGGTCAGGAAGGCTCTGCGTGAGTGAAAGCAGGTCCCCGCGTCTGCAGTCGTCCGTGACGGACCCGGTGGTGCAGGGGGAGGACGAAGCCCCGAGGCGCCCTGCGCCGGCTCCCTAGCCCCACACCCCCGCGGTCCTCCCGGTTACAAGGGAACGCGGACTGCCTGGTGTCGCTCTGGGTCCCCCGGAGGCGCACAGCCCTGCCCTTCGGCTCCGAGAAGGAAGATAGAGCGTCGCGGTTCCTGAATCCTTCTGGACGAGCCGTGGTCCTGTGCTGACTGGGAGCTCCTTACCTCTCAGGACGCTCCTACTCCCTGGACAATTCTAGTTGAAAGGTCTTCTTGGGCTAAAGAGAAATCTGCTTAGGAGAGAGTCCACCCTCCTGTCCTGACCCCACAAGAACAGATAAAGCTTTTATATTTCCCTGTCCCTCGGAGTCAGATCCACAGAGGCTCAAATCTCACCTCCTCCTCTTGCTCGTTATATAACTCGAGGCAAATCACTTTGATTTTCCCAGTTTTAGTTTCTCTAGCTTATCTCACTTAGCTGGTTGTGAGGATTAAATGAGATGATATAGGGCCCTGGCTGGTGTGGCTCAGTAGATTGAGTGCTGGCCTGCGAACCAAAGGGTCACTTGTTGGATTCCCACTCAGGGCACATGCCTGGGTTGCAGGCCAGGTCCCCAGTAGGGGGTGCTCCAGAGGCAACCACACATTGATGTCTCTCTCCCTCTCTTTATCCCTCCCTTCCCTTCTCTCTAAAAATAAAAAAAAAAAAAAATTCTTAAAAAGTAATAGAAGACTTCTAATCAGAATAAAGAATGTTTAAAAGACAAGAATAAACCCTAATTAAAGACATTTGACAAATAAAAAGAAGACATTCTTTTTCTACCACCCAAATATATTTACTACTAAAATTTTGCTGTATTTCTTTCCACTCTCTTCTGCCTGTGGGTTTTTTTTTTAAATTTTTGATTTACAGTAAAGTTGCAAAAATAGTAGACATTTCCCATCCAGCCCTCAGCTAGTTTCAAATCCCCCAGTGCCGCAGTCTCACATTACCATAGCGCAATTGTCAAAACTAAGAAACCAGCTTTGCTGAATTAATGTTAGCTAAACTGGAAACTTTACTTGGATTTTTATCTGTTTTTCTGCTGATGACCTTTTCCTTTTCCAGAACCTCACCCAGGATCCCAGATGGTGTTTTGTCATCTGTAACTAACACGCTCTCAACTTTTCCGTGTTCTTCTCTTGACCTTGACAGTCTTGAGGAGCACTGGTCAGGCGTTTTGCAGAAGAATGTCACTTAATCTTTTTTTGTTTTTTATATATATATATTTTATTTATTTATGTTTTAGAGAGGGAAGGGAGGGAGAAAGAGAGAGAGACAGAAACATCAATGTGAGGTTGCTGGGGGTCATGGCCTGCAACCCAGGCATGTACCCTGACTGGGAATCGAACCTGCAACACTTTGGTTCACAGCCCACGCTCAATCCACTGAGCTATGCCAGCCAGGGTATCTTTTTTTGTTTTTTTTCTGATGTTTTCCTCATGACCATCCTGGAGTCTTGGATTAAGGGGCATGTGCCCCTCTCACCACATCCTCCCTGGGGCACGCGTGGCATACCACATGACTTCTCACTGTGATATTAACCTTGATCGCTTGATTAAGGTGGGGTTTCCAGGTTTCTCCACTGGAAAGTCGCTAGTGTCCCCTCTCCATGTACCCTTTTGTTTGGAAACAAGGCACTGGGTGCATGCATCATGGGGTGGGGGGGAGGTAAGCTGCACCTCCTCAGGGGGAGGGTAACCAAATAAATTACCTGGAATTTCTTTGTCAGAACGATTTTCTCTTCTCCCCACTTATTTATTTATTCAACTATTAATTTATGCTAGCATGAACTCATGTATATTTATTTTATACTCTTACAATCTAATCCTACGTTATTTAATTTGTTGCTCAAATTGTTCCAGCTTTGGGAGTCCCTCCTGGCTGGCTCCTGGGTCCCCCTGCCGGGACCCCTTCCTTCTGTCCCAGAGCGCATCCTTACTGTCTGGTGCTACAAGAGGCTCCAGGCTCATCTTGCCTTTTTCCTGCCCCAGCCCTACGTTTCTCCTAGAAGTCCTTGTTCCTTTTATTGGAGAATGGTGTTCAGGAGCCACGACTGGGTCACTGAGAGAGCGCCTTCCCACTGGGCAACCTATTATTTTTGTTGTCTTTTTCTTCTCTTGCGTAAACATTCAGAGACATGACTGTGCACCCCAGGACCCAGCCCTCACCTTCGAGGAGAAACTCTTGGGCAATAACACTCATGGAAAATCGCAACTTCCTTTTTCTCATTGCACCTATATCTCGTGAGAATTACCGCCAGGCTTCTGGGCACAGAAGCAGACCTACTGAAACTAGTAGGCAAAAGCCTACTATGACAGATATAGCAAAACCATTTCCTTGCCATTACAGTTTGCAGTCTCTATTTGTGCATGCAATTGCTATCTTAATAATTGGCTAAATCTCTCAGCAATTAGAGAGTTGGCTTCCTGGGGGCAGAGGCTGGGGTACCAGACTGCTTTGCTCCCCAGTGTATCACACAGAGCCTGGCATATAGTAGATGCTCAATAAATTAGCATTGAGACTCGTTGAATAAACAGGTGGAAAATATTTTCTTGGGGTAGGTTCCTGAAGTGAAATTCCCGGGTCAAATGGTGGGATGGTTTTTACAGCCCCCAAGGGTGTATTTCATTGGTGCTGAAAGGCTCCCGAGCCTCCAATGAACCTGGTAAGATAAGAGAGGAGCGGAGATGAGTGGAACCCAGAGGTACGCAAGGGCCCTGGGCCCAGGAGGAGGGTCTGCTAAGGGGAGGGGAAGGGACAGAGGGGGCATTTCTGCATGTTTCCAGAAACATTAACAGATGTGATTCTCTGATCGTGTACTCCACGCAGACCTTATACAACCATTTGTTCATTTATTCTCCCTACAAGCAGGCAAAACAAACATTATTATTCCCGCTTTACAGATGTGGGAACTGAGGCTCAGAAAAGTGGAGGGACTTGCCTGAGATCATGCACTGAGAAATGGAGATGCTAGGATTTTAACCCAGCTCCGCTCGGCTTTTCCTGCAGGCTGGAGAAAGTGGGAAGTATCCCTCTCTTCTCCATGTGCAAGTATTTCAGCAGACCATGCAACTGGCAGATTTCTGCTCAGTCCAGCTTTGCCTAGAATTGTGGCAGCGGATGAAGAATAAAAAGACAGGCTTTGGAAACAGAGCTGGGCTCAAATCCTGGCTCCTCCACTTCTTAGCTGTGTGATCTTGGGCAAGTTCCTTAACATCTCTGAGCCTCAGCCCCTCTCTGTACAATGGGGAATGCCGGGAGCTGGGGTGTTGGCAAAAATAACACAGGCACACGGGTACACGCTGGGTGCTCAACCTCACGTCGTGTCATTGCTACTGCCAAGGGCCTCCTGTGCCTCTGACATTTGTCTGAAATTTAAGATGTCATGTGCTTTTACTCATCACTCTGCTTTCTGTTTCAGGAAAATAAGATTCTGAGTGGGAAACTGTCTTCCTTGCTGTTGCACAACATGCAAATGGAGGAACTGGAATTTGAATTTACCATTGCCCAAGCCCTTTCCACTTCCGCACACTGGGAGCCCCGGCCTGGTCTCCACGGTTTCCTAAGAGCTGAGCAGGGTATGGAGAGGGAAGCTCGGGCTCACACAGAAGTGGGAAGAGGAGGGTGGAAAGGAGACCCAAGAGGACACCCACAGCAACCCAGAGTTGGGGGTCCTCCTTTTGCCCACCAGTCTCTATCAGAGTTTTTGGAACTGAAGGTGAAGGGTTCCGGGCCTCCTCTGGGCAGCCACTGGTCAGAGTAGCAGGATGACTCAAGGTGACCGGGGACAGGTGCAGCTGCGTTGGCGCCATACACCCTTGTGCGTGGTATCCTGTGGCCTGGTACTTTCCGACAACATACCAGGGGGTGGGGTGGCCCTGCAGTACTTACCTCCCCCTTTCTAGGAGGAAAGTATGTGTTTCAATATAACGTTGAAACGACACTGGATGGTGGTTGTTTCAGTGACTTGCTGTTCACTTACATGTCCACCAGTTTGGCACGTTGGTCCAGTGCAGTGGAAAACACACCAGCAGTCAGGAAGGTCAAGTCCAAGATTTGGGAGAGATGTGGAGAGTACCTCAGCTCCAGGGGTGAGTGAGATGGGCCGAGGCCTGACGCCCGCTGTTTGCTGGTCCCCACATGCGCATCAGTCCCCACGGCCTGGAGGCTTCCCTGCTGGCTGCTCTGAGGGGACCTTGAGAAATGTGCCCTTTCACAAGTCCCACAGCAGTCTAGCAAACAAGGATACTGGGTGAGAGGGCGCCCGGCCGGAGTGGATGCACACCCACCCGTGGGCCCTGAAGCTGTGCTCCCTCTCCCTCCCCAGAGCTGCCCTCTCCCTGGGGGAGCAAGAGCCAGCCTGGTGCCAGAGCCCCCGGCAGAGACCTGTGCGGAAAGCCCGCAGGATGAGCCCAGAAACCCTCCCTCCTGGGAACCATAGGGGCTTGAAAGACAATCTGTTGTCCTTTCTGTTTTCTAGATTTCTTGTTTATAAACAGAACAGCTCCCTGCCAAGGATCCCTGAGACCATGAGGAGACAGTCGGGGTAGCAGGGTGGAGGGGTTGGCTCCCTCCCCTCGAAGATTTTCCCTGGAGGGAAAAAGCCACTTCTGGAAAAAAAAAATATTCAATATCTTCAAGAAGTTGAGCACGTCTGGTTGTAAAGTTTCGAAGGACCGACTTGTGCTCTGGTGAGATGGGAAAGCGAGTGTGCCGCTCTCTGGCGTTCTTGACCTTGTGAATCAGGAGCAGACAAAGAACCCTTGTGTGGGGAGGAAGATGAGAAGGAGGGACAGGGGTGAGGAGAGGTGGGAGGAGTGAGGAACAGGAAGGAAAAGAAAGCAGAGAAGAGGAAGAGGAAGGAGAGGGTAAAGAGGGGAGGGAGGGGGGAGTGCATGCGGAGCTTTGGGAGCCTGCAGGGTTCCCCGGAGAAGCTCCCACAGTCTGGACCCAGGTCGTCTGGGAAGGCACAGAGGGGTCACTATCAGTAGACTTGGCTGCTGAGCTGAGGAGGGCTGGTCAGGAGCTGCTCAGGCCTGGGAACAAGGCATGTCCCAAGAGCAAAGCTAAGGGATGAGTAAAACCGGAACACAGAAAGAAAGTGAAACTTTTGACCATGGGCCTGAAGAAGTGGTTTTGAGCCCAGAGAGATGTTTACCCTGTACCTTCTAAGTGGGAGAGAGTGGAAGTTGAAAATGTGTGTGTACTTCTCTCCCGGAAGGAACTTCAGCACCTGCATGGCTGGAGCAGAGAGAAGGAAGTGGGCCCAGTTCTGGAAGTAGGGGTGAGGCTCTGAGCTCCAACACTACAAAAAACTCTGTCATTTCTGGGTTTGGGGAAGTAGCTAGGCCTTTTCAGCAGAGGTTTAATGAAAAGTTATCTATTTCTAAAAATATGAAAAATGGAGTTACCATATGATCCAGCAATCCCACTTCTAGATATCTATTCAAAAAGAATTGAATGTTGCTCTGGCTGGTGTGGCTCAGTGGACTGAGTGCCATCCTGCAAACTGAAAGGATGCTGGTTCAATTCCCAGTCAGGGCACATGCCTAGGTTGCGAGCCAGGTCCCCACTAGGAGGAGCATGAGAGACAACCACACATTGATGTTTATCTCCCTCTCTTTCTCCCTTCCTTCCCCCCTCTCTAAAAATAAATAAATAAAAATCTTTTTAAAAATGTTTAAATCCCTTACAACGTAACAGGTGCACAAAGACAAAGAAATATGGCCCAAGTAAAAGAACAGATCAGAGTTCCAGAAAAAGAACTAAGCAATGAAGAGATAGCCAATCTATCAAATTCAGAGTTTAAAACCCTTGTAATCAGGATGCTCAGAAATAGTTGAATATGGTCACAAAATGGAGGAAAAAGTGAAGTCTATGCAAAGTGAAATAAAGAAAAATGTACAGAGAACCAACCATGAAGGGAAGGAAACCAGGACTCAAATCAACAATTTGGAGCAGAAAGGAGAAATAAACATTCAACTGGAACAGAATGAAGAAGCAAGAATTCAAAAAAATGAGGAGAGGCTTAGGAACCTCTAGATCAACTTTAAATGTTCCAACATCCGAATTGTAGGGGCACCAGAAGTAGAAGAGGAAGAGCAAGAAATTGAAAACTTATTTGAACAAATAATGAAGAACTCCTTCAGTCTGGCAAATAAAATAGACATCCATGAAGCTCAGAGGGTCTAAAGAAGTTGGACCCAAGGAAGTACACACCAATGCAAAGCATAATTAAATTACCCAAGATTAAAGATAAGGAGAGAGAATCTTAAAAGCATCAAGAGAAAAGGAGAGACTTATTTACAAAGGAGTTCCCATAAGACTCTCAGCTGACTTCTCAAAAGAAACCTTACAGGCAAGAAGGGGCTGGAAAGAAGTATTCAAAGTCATGAAAGGTAAGGACCTACCCTACACCCAAGATGAGTCTATCCAGCAAAGCTTTCATTTAGAATGGAAGGGCAGATAAAGTGCTTCCCAGAGAAGATCAAGTTAAAGGAGTTCATCATCACCAAGCCCTTATTATATGAAATGTTAAGGGACTTATCTAAGAAAAAGAAGAAGATCAAAAGTATGAACAGTAAATCACAAAAAACTCACAACTATCAACAAGGGAATCTAAGAACAGCTAGAACAGGAACAGAATCACAGAAATGGAGATCACATGGAGGGTTATCATTGGAGGGGAGGAGGGGGGAGAATAGGGGAAAAGGTACAGGAAATAAAAAGCACAAATGGTAGGCACAAAATAGACAGGGGGAGGTTAAGAATAGTATAGGAAATGGAGAAGCCAAAGAATTTATATGTATGACCTATGGACATGAACTAAGGGTGGGGGGGACTGCTGAGGGGGTGCAAGGCAGAGGGGGATAAAGGGGAGCAAAAAATGGGACAACTGTAATAGCATAATCAATAAAATCTACTTTAACGACAACAAAAGAAGACTCTCTTGCACAAACAAACCTTCCAAGGATGGATTTCTATTGACAGAACTAACGTGTTCTATATATATATATATATATATATATATATATATATATATATATATATATATATTTTTTTTTTTTTTTTTAGAGAGGGGAACAGAGAGAAAGAGAGGGGGAGAAACATCAATGCTCAAGAGAAACATCCATTGATTGCCTTTCATACGCCCCCAACCAGGAACCTGACCCCGCAACCCAGGCATGTGCCATGACCAGGTATCAAACCGGTGATCCCTCGGTTCAGTCTGGCATCATTCCACCGAGCCACACAAGCCAGGGTGAGCTAACGTGGTCTTAATGTCCCACAAATCTCCATATGGGACAGAAAAACAAGACAGATGCTCTCATGAAAGTTCTTACTTTGACTCCATCACATCTGATTCTCCCTTTTTTTTAAATTTATTTTTTTAAAGAGAGAGAGGAAAGGTGGGGGAGACATCGATTTGTTGTTCCACTTATTTATGCATTCATTGGTTGATTCTTGTATGTGCCCTGACCTGGAATCAAACTCTCACTCCTGGTGTATCAGGGTGACGCTCTAACCAACTGACCCAGCCAGGACTGATTCTTAAATTCATGTTTATGATGCAGCATAGTAAGCATTTTTGTTTCTGTAGCTTTAGGGGAGAAAGGACACCCCCTTTCCATCTTTTGAGGTTTATTCTCATAGCAGTTGTTAATTAGGAAGATTTTCATTCTTAGGGCCAGGTGTTGGAACTTTATTAGTTAATACTATAAGAAAGAACAGGCCAGAGGAGGCCAAGTTCCATTGTAGAACTAGAAATAATTCCATTATTTAACCATACTGGGGTTTAGAGCACTTGATGCTTTTCAATAATATTATACTTTGAGGTCAGAAATATCTTCCTAGAAGATGGAGAGTTCCTGTTTCTTCTTCTCATTGTAAATGTGTTTGGGGGGAGGGTGACTTTCAAGAAAAAATGGGAAAGAAGACCCCTCTACTCCACCTTCTTGAAAAGGTGATCACTTTTCATGTTGTATTGTACTTCTCACCATGGGACCTTTGCATATGGCATTCCCTCTACCTGGAATGCACACCACTCTCTTGTCTGGGTAACCATGCAGGGGAAAAAAAAAACATTCCTCCAGAGAATTTCCCCTCACACCAAGTAATTCCCTGCAACACCAGGTGGGTATCCTATAGCTCAACTCAATCCTGATACTATCTACCTACAGACAGCATCAGATTCCACAGGTTAAGGGCTCAGTCCCACAGACTGCCTCACATACACACGCTTCAGATGCCAGTCACAAACTCTGGTTATTACCTGTGCTTCTGACCAAAAAGCTATAGTCTGCAGGTCCCAATGACTCCCTCCTTTGGTTCAGTTAATTTTCTAGAGAGGCTCACATAACTCAGGAAATACCACCAATACCAGTTTGTAAAGGGATATGATAAAGGATGCAGATGAACACCTAGATGAAGAGACGCCTGGGGTGAGGTCTAGGAGGGTGGCGAGTATAGGAGCTTCTGTCCCCGTGGATTTGGGCGCGTCTCCGTCCCAGTGCATGAATATGTTCACCTACCTGCAAGGTCTCCAAACCCTGTACTGTCGGGATTTTATGGAGGTTCCCTCACATAGGCATAACCAATTTTTTTTACTCTTTTTAAAGATGATACATTATTCCTGGCTGGCGTAGCTCAGTGGTTTGAGTGCAGGCTGTGAACCAAAGTGTCACAGGTTCGATTCCCAGTCAGGGTACATGCCTAGGTTGCAGGCCATGACCCCCAGCAACCTCACACTGATGTTTCTCTCTCTCTCTCTCTCCCTCCCTTCCTTCTCTACAAATAAATAAATTATTTTTTAAATGATACATTATTGATTATGCTATTACAGTCATTTTAATTTCCTCCCTTGGCCCCTCTCCACCCAACACACCCCACTCCCTCCGGTAATCTCCCCACCACTGCTCATGTCCTTGGGTCACACATATAATTTCTTTGGCTACTTCATTTCCTATGTTGTACTTTACATCAATTCTATTTACGTCAATAGCCCATGGCTATTCTGTAACTACCTATTTGTACTCCTTAATCCCCTCACCTCCTCACCCTTCCCCTCACACCCCTCCCATCTGGCAACTATCCAAACCATCTCCTTACATATGATTCTGTCTCTGTTCTTGATATTTATTTGCTTAGTTAGTTTGTTAGATTCAATTGTTGATAGATATATATTTATTGCCACTTTATTGTTCATAGTTTTGATCTTCTTTTTCTTAAATAAGTCCTTTTAACATTTCATATAATAATGGTTTGGTAATGATGAACTCCTTTAGTTTTCTCTTGTCTGGGAAGCTCTTTATCTGCCTTTCAATTCTAAATCATATCTTTGTTGGGTAGAGCAATTTTGGCTATAGGTCCCTGCTTTTCATAAATTTGAATATTTCTTGCCAATCCCTTCTTGCCTGCAAAGTTTCTTTTGAGAAACCAACTGACAGTCTTATGGGAACTCCCCTGTATGGTAGCTAACTGCTTTCATCTTGCTGTTTTTAAGATTCTCTCTTTAATATTTGGCATTTTAATTATGATGTGTCTTGGAATAGACCTCTTTGCATCCATCTTGTTTGGGATTCTCTGTGCTTCCTGGACTTGCATGTCTATTTCCTTCACCAGATTAGGGAAGTTTTCTTTCATTATTTTTTTCCAAATAGATTTTCAATTTCTTGCTCTTTCTCTCCTCCTTCTGGCACCCCTATGATGTGAGTGTTGTACCACTTGAAATTGTCTCATAGGCTGCTTACACCATTCTCCAGTTTTGTTTTGTTTTTTTTATTCTTGTTTCTTCTTCTTGTTTTACATGGTTGATTTTTGCTTCCTTATGTTCCAAATCATTGATTTGATTCTTGGCTTCATCCACTCTACTGTTGTTTCCTTGTAAATTTTTCTTTATTTCAATTTGTGAATCCTTCAGGGTTTTTAAAATATTTTATTTATTTATTTATTTATTTTTAGAGAGAAGGGAAGGAGAAAGAAGGCAGAGAAACATCGATGTGTGGTTGCCTCTCACACATCCCCTACTGGGGACCTAGCCCACAATTCAGGCATGTGCCCTAGAGTGGCAATTGAACCCGTGACCCTTTGGTTTGTAGCCCTGCACTCAATCCACTGACCTACACCAGCTTGGGCTGAATCCTTCATTTTTGACTGGATCTTTTTTATGCTGTTGAAGTCCTTACTAACTTCCTTGAACATCCTTATAACCAGTGTTTTGAACTCTGTATCTGACATATTGGTATGACATATTGGAAATGGTATTTCCATTTTGTTTACTTCTTTTCTGGAGTTTTAATCTTTTAAAAAAATTTTATTTAGGCCATGTTTCTTTGTCTCCTCCCATTTTGTCAGCCTCTCCTCTACATGTATTAGGCAGAGCTGCTTTGACTCTGTGTCTTGGTAGTGTGGCCTAATATAGTAGGTGTCCTGTAGGGTCCAATGGCACAGTGTCCCCTATCACCCAAGCTACGTACTTGGGGTGTTACTTCTGTGTGGGCTGAGTATACCCTCCTCCTGTAGTTCAGCCTTGATTGTTGTTGGCAGGTCAATGGGAGGGATTTACCTAGGCCAGTCAGCTGCAAGGATTGGCTGTAACCACTGACCACTAACCTCTGACTTCCGTGGAGGATCAGCTGTGCAGGGGCAGGGTGATGTGCTCTGATGTGGTCTGTAGCTGTCCACTGGGTGTACAGGCTCTACAGTTTCCCAGGTGGTGCAAGCCAAGGTCAGCCCCAACTTGTATTTTGCCTGGGGCCACCCTGTCTGGGCTACAAAGCAATCTGAGATGGTTGCTACTTGTGCTGAGCTTGGAAATTTACAGGTGAAGCCAAGCTGTGAATCTCGGCTGGCTGCTGCCAGTGCTGCACCTGGGGTCACTTAGCAAGAGGTAGGGGGCTGGGGACTCACTGAGGTGGCCTGTTGCTTGTTTGAGAGAATTTAGCAAGTTGTAAAGCATGAGCCAAGATCAACCATTCATGTGGAAAAGTGTCTGTTAACAGTTTGGGTGGGCCCATAAGTTGAGTGGGATGGAGTTTCAGGGGATCTCCAGGGCGGGTCATACAGTGTTAGCCAGGTTGATGGAATCTCAGATATGGCACCAGCCTGCCGACTCTGTGGCTCAATTAGGGAGGGTTCAGAGAAGGGATGATGGCCTTTCTATCTGGGAGAAAGCCGTCCCCCAACTCTCGCCTTGATGGCAGACCCTTCACTTCCTCCCTGTATGCCACTAGTGCCTTTCAAGCTTCCACCCTGGTGCTGGAGCTCAGAGGGAGTTATTCTGAGTAGATGAGTCCATGTGTGGTTTGTTAAGAGGAACTGCTTGAGATGCCAGCAGTTTCTTCCACCAACTGAGTCCCAGCTGGGTTTTGCAGCCAAAAGTTATGGGGACTTATCTTCCCATCACTAGAATCCTGGTCTGGGGGACCTGGTGTGAATCTGGCACTCCTTTCTCCCAAGATATCTCTCCGGAACTTTTATCCAGCACACATGGGTGTGGAACCAGCCTGTTCTGTGTCTCCACTCCTCCTACCAGTCTAGATGGGTGTGGTTTCTTTTTATTTTATTTTATAAAATATATTTTATTGATTATGCTATTACAGTTGTCCCATTTTCCCCCTTCATTCCCCTCCACCCTGCACACCCCCTCCCACCCACATTACCCCCTTTAGTTCATGTCCATGTGTCATAAGTTCTTTAGCTTCTATATTTCCCATACTACTCTTGCCCCACCCTGTCTATTTTCTACCTACCATCTATGCTACTTATTCTCTGTACCTTTTCCCCTTCTCTCCTCCTCCCACTCCCCTGTTGCTAACCCTCCATATGATCTCCATTTCTGTTCCTGTTCTATTTGTTTGCTTAGTTTGCTTTTATTTTAGGTGTGGTTGTTAATAATTGTGAGTTTGCTGTCCTTTTACTGTTCATATTTTTTATCTTCCTTTTCTTAGGTAAGTCCCTTTAACATTTCATATAATAAGGGCTTTGTGATAATGAACTCTTTTAACTTGGCCTTATCTGAGAAGTGCTTTATTTGTCCTTCCATTCTAAATGAAAGCTTTGCTGAATAGAGCAATTTTGGATGTAGGTCCTTGTCTTTCATGACTTGGAATACTTCTTTCTAGCCCCTTCTTGCCTGCAAGGTTTGTTTTGAGAAATCAGCTGACATTCTGATGGGAACTCCCTTGTAGGTGACTGTCTCCTTATCTCTTGCTGTTTCTATGATTCTCTCCTTCATTTTAATCTTGGGTAATGTAATTATGATGTGCCTTGTGTGTTCCTCCTCGGGTCCAACTTCTTTGGGACTCTCTGAGCTTCCTGGACTTCCTGGAAGTCTATTTCCTTTGCCAGATTGGGGACGTTCTCTTTCATTATTTGTTCAAATAAGTTTTCCCCTTGTTGTTCTTCCTCTTCTCCTTCTGTTACCCCTATAATCCAGATGTTGGAATGTTTAAAGATGTCCTGGAGGTCCCTAAGGCTCTCCTCATTTTTTTGAATTCTTATTTCTTTATTCTTTTCTGATTATATGTTTTTTTCTTTCTTCTGGTTGACTCCATTAATTTGAGACCCAGTTTTCTTTCCATCACTATTGGCTCCCTGTGCATTTTTCTTCATTTCACTTAGTGTAGCCTTCATTTTTTTCATCTAATTTGCAACCAAAATCAACCAATTCTGTGAGCATCCTGATCACCAGTGCTTTGAACTGTGCATCTGATAGGTTGGCTATCTCTTGGTTGATTAAAAGTATTGGCTCTGGGGCTTTAATTTGTTCTTCCATTTGAGCCATTTTGGGGGGGGGGGGTCTGGTCAAGCCTGTTACGTATAGGGGCAGAGCCTTAAGTGTTCACCAAGGCGGGGCAACCCATTTGCTGGGTTATGTTATATGTGGGGGTGGGGTCAGAGAGGGAACAATGGCGCTAGCTCTGCTCTCTGTCAGATTTCAGCCCCCTCTGCCTCTTCCCACAAGCCAATTGGGCCCTTTTGGTGCTGGTTCCCCGGTGGGTGCACTTGCAAATGTTCTAGGACCCTGAGGGTCTCTCCAATGAACTCTCCTGTGAGGCTGGGAGTCTCTCCTGGCACGTCCACCTCCACAAGTGTTTTCAATCAGTGCTTTAAGCTTTATTTCCCGGCGCTGGGGCCCTGGGTTGCACGGTCTGTCTCACTGCCCGTTTTCACCTGGTTTATCTGCGTGCGAATGTATAACTGTGGACAGCCAGCTGCCTTGTGTGCCTCAGTGGGTCTGCTCATTGCCTCCCATGCCTGGGGTCTGCCACCAGGGTCTGCTAGCCTGCTAGCCACTGCCTGAGCCCTGCACACCCAGGTCTGCCAGCCACCACTTTTTTCCTGCCGGGACCCCTCTCCACTGGCTGCTGACTCCACCCCTCTTACCAGTCTGGATGAATGGTTGTCAGACTTCCATACAGTTCAGTTCTCTGTCTGTTCTGGTTGATTTTTGTTTCTAAATTTTTGTTGTCCTTAATTTTGGTTGTGTAAGGAGAAATGGTGTGTCTACCTATGCCTCCATCTTGACTGGAACTCTGGATGTGGTTTCTTTAATTCTGCAGTTGTGTGGTTATGAGACTTCCATTAAACTAGATTTCTGATGGTTCTGAGTGATGGTTGTTCTATAATTTAGTTGTAATTTTGATGTGGTTGTGCAAGGAAGTGAGCTGTGTTGACCTATGCCGCCATCTTGACCAGAAGTCCTCAGCCATGACCAATTAACTCAGTTTCCCTCTTTCCTCTCTGGAGAAGTGGGAGTGCAGAGGCGGGAGGGGAGCTGAAAATTCCACAGTTCTGATTATGGCTTGATGAGCCGCCATCCAGGAGCCCACCCAGAGTCACCTCAATAAAACAAAAGATGCTTCTAGTGCCTTTTCCCCCCTCCTAGTACTATTATCACTTAGAAAAGTACCAGCCTATTTTAGAAGTTCTGTGCCAGGAACCAGGAGCAGAGACCAATTTTTTATCAGTAATCTTTATTTCTTTAAAAAAATCATTTTGCTTATTTATTTTTTAGAGAGAGAGGCAAGAGAGGGAGAAAGAAAGTGAGAGAAACTTGGATCAAGTTGCCTCTCTCACCTCCAAACTGGGGACCCACAACCTAGGCATGTGCCCTGACCAGGAATTGAACCAGTGACCTTTTGGTTCACAGGCCGGTGCTCAGAAATCTTTTTCATTCTGAGTCTCTACTTAAGCATCACATCCTCAAGAAGACCTCCCTGACGCCCCTTCCCAGACAAAGTATGGTTCCTTATTATGCCCTTGCACATTGTGTGCCACGAACCCCTTCTCCATAGCCCTCCTCACACTTACAATGCTACGTTTGTTTATGATTCTTTATTCTTTTTTTTTTAAAGATTTTATTTATTTTTAGAGAAGGAAGGGAGGGAGAAAGAGAGGGAGAGAGAAACATCAATGTGTGGTTGCTGGGGGCCGTGGCCTGCAACCCAGGCATGTGCCCTGACTGGGAATCGAACCTGTGATGCTTTGGTTCACAGCCCACAGTCAATCCACTGAGCCATGCTAGCCAGGGCTATGATTCTTTATTCTTAACATCTCATCCCCAGCGGGTTAGATGCTCTGTGAGGGCTGGGCCATGTCTCTTTTTCGCTTATCTCCACAGAGCCTGGCATTTGGTGAATGATGATGGGAGGATTCTGGGATGTGGCATCTGCCTCCTCCCCACCCAGCCCCACACCTGCCAGGATAAGCCTCCCTGGATGGGGAATCCGTAGCCCTGGGTTCTTGGCTTGTCTCAGTCACAGCCTCTTTGTTGTGAGCTTGAGTCAAGTAATTGTCTGAGTCTAGGGCCTACGCCCCCACTGTCACGATTCCTTGGCCTGGCTTCCTGGGACACTGCAAAACTTGCGTTCAATGTGAGAAGTGCGGCAAAGAAGCTTCCGTGCCAGGCCTGGCTGTGGGCAACAACAACAACAGCCGCTACCACCCCTTAGCTTCAGTTTCGCCAGCTGCAATGAAAAGGGATTGAGTACAAAGTCCAAGTTCCCTCCCCCAGCCCAAAGGCCCTGCCACATAGCCCACAGGAAACACATCTGCCCTGATGTCCTCTGTTCCCTCTGCTGCATCCGTCCCACCCAGCCCTGGCCTGGGCATTGCACAGGCTGAATGTTCATACACGGAGAGGAGATGGGAAGTTGAATTTTCATACATGGAGAAGGCCTGGGGGTCTGGGGCAGTGAACTTGGCTCACCAGGCACGGTGCTAAGTGCTGTACATCCCATTAAGCTTGTAGCACCCTGAGATGTAGATTATCTTGTTCTTTCCATTTCACAGGGGGGGAAACTGCCACCCGAAAGGCTATGCGGTACACCCAGAGCCCAGCAGCCAGGAAGAGACTGAACCAGGGTCCTGGGTTCGAACCACCCCTCTGGGCTGTACAGAGCAGGAAGCCCCTGGGGCAAGTTCCCTTTCTCAGGGGACTCTCTTGGCCCAGCCCACAGGAACTCCCCACTCTCTCCTCACTGCCCTACTTCCCCTAATAGCCTGGGAGCCTTGTCGGACCATGACTTCAGTTTGAGGTGACACTGGGTTTGAGGCACAGCCTCCTTCTCCTAGCTGGGAAAGAGGATAACGACCCCATCACCCAGCACCTGGTGGGGCAGGATAAAAGGCTGGGGAACAGGTGTTGTGGGGGCGGAGAGCAAAAGAGCTACATGATGCATTTCAGCTCAGTGTCATCCATATTTCTGGCCCACTGCAGCTAACACGACAGTCTGCTCTCCTGGCGCCCAGGTCGGGAGAACCCAGTGGGTGAGGGTGCCTCAAGCAGACCTTCCTTCTGCAGCCTGGGCACCAGGGAAGGCCGCCCAGAGAGAGTGACGAGCTGACCAGCTAACCGAGAGTGAGCCGGAGACGACGGGAGGGCAGCAGGGAGAAAGCACATTGAGGAACAGAAGGAAGTTCCAAGTGGGAGCCCCCTGGGAGGCCCAGCAGGGAGTGAGAACTGTCCCTGGGAGGCCCCAGTAAGGAGCTGGCCTTTGACCCAAAGGTTTTGGGGATGAGTCCCTGATGGATGTGCGTTTTCAGCAAGGCCCTGTCGGAGGTGTGGAAAAGGACTTGGCAGGAAGGGAGGGGCGCTCATGAGGCCAAGCCAGTGCCCAGAGGGCAGAGGAGGGAAGCCCTGCCCGGGATGCTGGGCCCAAGGGAAGAGGAGCATTTAGGAGGCTGAATAGCAAGTGAGGGATGGAGCCCAAGGGTCTGGATTAAGGTCCCCACCTGGGGCAAGTCTTTGGAGGATCAGTGGTTGGGACCACTGGGACAAGGAGGGAGTGTGCTAGCCTTTCCCCCTAGTCCTGCTGTGTCCTGCTGATGTAATATAGTCCCTGGACTTCCTCTGGTGGCCACCCGCTTCAGCCCCAGTCCCGAGCTTTCCCAGAATAACGGGCCTGAGCCCCAGGGCCAGCCTGCCATCTCCACCTCCAGGTGGGTGAGGGATGGCGAAGGTGGGGCAGGCTGCAGTTGTAACTGGAGATGCTGGTTTGGGTGGAGACTTTGTCAATGCCCTGCTGCCAAAGGCCACCAGAAACACAGGGCAGCTAACAAACGGGGTGACTTCATAAGAGGGTGTCCGAAAGCACTCATAGGGTCTGGGCTTGGGTTCTATGATTTGGGAGGGTTTAAAGCAGCAGGGCCTTGCTCTGGATTGGATGCTGTCTAGAAGGAGGGGCAATTCTGTGACTGGGGGTCTTCACAAACTATCTGGGAAAAGGGAAGACCAGACCGAGGCCGCAGCTACCATTAGCAAGAACCAACAGCTCTCACGCTAGCCAGCATGGGGAGAGCTGCACCAATTTCCTAGGTTTGCCATAACAAGCCACCACAAACTGGATGGCTTCTCACAACAGAAATCTATTCTTTCTCTCAGTTTGGAGGCTGGAAGTTTGATATCAAGGCATTGGCAGGTTGGTTCCTTCTGAGGGAGAGTCTGTTCCTTGCTTCTCTCCAGCTCCTGGTGGCTGCTGGCACTCTGCGACATTTCTTGGCTTGTAGATGCATCACTCCAACCTCGGACTCTGTCTTCACATGTCTTCTCTGTGTCTGTGTTTTCTCCTTTTCTGTCCCTTTGAAGGACATTCATAATTGGATGTAGAGCCCACTCTAATCCAAGACGATCTTACTCAATATCCTTGGGAAATACACGCAAAGACTCTTATTCCAAATGAGGTCACATTCTGAGGTTTCAGGCAGACACGTCTTTTGGGACCAGAAGTCAGCCCACTACAGGGAAGGCTGGTCCTTTTGGTGGTTTTGACAAATTTCATGTGTTTTCTATGTTCAGACATGATTCCGGAGTGGTCCTGTTTGTCTCGATCCACCAGGGTCACAGAGTGCCCTTGTGCAATGTGATGTTTGGAGAAATTGCTTACACTCAGCCAGGGAACACTGAGGCCCAGCCCGAAGTGCCAGACGAGCTCCTGGGGGCCAGGGCTCACTTTTCTCTTTCTCACGTGAAGTCAGTGAGGGAGGGAGCTGTGCTGACTTGGGGGGGCGGGGCGGGGGGGGAAGGGTGGGTGAGGAGTCCAGCCCCAGGGGCAGGGCGGGAGTGTGCCTTGAGGGTCGAAGGACCAACCAGACTCTGGGCGGCTGCAGGTCAGGAGCAAGAGGGAGAAAGGTAGGAGGGGAGAGCAGAGAGGGGGAGGGTGTGCAGTGGAAGAACTGCTCTTCCTCTGATGAAAACGAGGGGCCCCTGGAGCATCCTGATCGGAGCAGTGAATACGACAGACCAGGGTCATTAGCAGGCATTTCCATGGACTGTTGGACTGGCTTGGTTTCAAGAGCAAGGGGAGGAGAGGAACTGGAAACAGCAAGATGAGGCCACTCTAATCAGATGTTCTGCAAAGCGGAGCAGAGAAAGGGCTGGGGGGAAGCTGAGGTCCCTGGTGGGGAAGTGGAATCGAATTAAGAGATGGTTTTTGCTGTTTCCTTTTAAGGTGAGAGCAGTAAGAGTGAGTTTGACTGCTGCCCCGAGTGATCCACAGCAGCAGGGGGCGGTCTGGACAGCGTCAATAGGAGAGGGCATGACCACAGGCGAGGCAGACAGGCTCCAGTGCCCAGGTGGCAGCTTGGCTGGGCAGGGTGGGCAGGGGGCGGAGGGGGCCAGAGGGAGGCGGGCGGGGAGACTCGGCCACCAGAGGTTATCTTCTCAGAGCCTCCTTCCACATCTCGTCTGCGCTTTCCCATAGTAAACCTGCCCCCGGGCCATGAGGCAATAGTGTCACCCAACCTGGCCTCGGTGTGGAGACAGCACTTACGGCTCCACAGACCCCTAAAGGGGACCAGAGATAGTGACAGAAGTAGGAAATAGAGAGGGAGAGAAATCAGACCCAGGCACATCAACTCGAGTCAGGAGCTCCCCTGTGCTGTGCATGGTCCAAACTACCAGTGCCAGGGTGGACCCTCTGCTGACCGCTTGCCAGCTGTGTGACCTTGGTCCCGGCACTCCTCTGGGTCTCAGGTTCCCCATCTGTAAAACAGGACACCACCAACCTCCTATCAGGGCTGTTGGGAGAAAGAATTAGGGAGATAACACACGTCTGGACCGAAAGCTCGCTGTAGACAGCGTTCCTCGTCTGCCTTGCACAGCCCCACCCCAGGCACACACGCGTCAACACAGCGATTCCAAGGGTGGTAGCAGGGCTCCTCCTGCTGGCTGATTCTGGAACTGCACCTTTGCCCCTGTTCAGAGGTGGACCGTCCCAGTCTATTCCCTAGTACAACAGGCAATGATTTTATTCCGCAACAGATGCCAACCAAAATCAGCAGGTGATAGCTTCCAGTGGTCTTGGCAAGGTGTGGCAGGGCCATGTCTGGCCACAGAGGTGGCAAGAAGAAGCCCCTAAAGTAGCCCAAGAAACAGGTCAAGGAGATGGACAAGGAAGATAAGGCATTCAAGCAGAGGCAAAAAGAGAAGAAACTTGAGGAACTAAAGCAAAGGCCTCGGGGAAGGGCCCCCTGGCCACGGGTGGAATTAAGAAATCTGGCAAAAAGTGAGCTGTTCTCGTGCCTGGGGCAGTGGTGACCCTTCATTCCATTCCCGTGCAACGTCTGGATTCCTTGTCGCAGCTCTCCTGCCACCTATAGCTGGACCGAAGTGCTGTCTGGAGCCTGTTGCTCATTTAAGAGTAAACTTTTGTAAGAAAATAATATAATAATAATAATAATAATAATAATAGTCATGCAGTGACTCATCTCTTTAGTTCTTCTCGCTGCCATTTCAACCTTAGCTGGGAGTTCAGAGTAAACCCAGCCCCGAATACTGTCACAGAGCGTTCGTTCTTCAGTCTCTGTTCCATCCAGAATTCTGTACCACCCGGAAGTAAACCAACTCCTCTGAAATGGCTGTTTAAAAAAAAAATCAGTAGGTGAGCACTCCAGAACTTTCCCATCACCCCCCTCATCATATGCTGGGGGTTTTAATCCACCCCGCCCCCTTTGGTCCTGCAACAGCCCCTGCATGGAGTACTCTCCCCTCCACCATGTGGAAACACAAATGTCTCCCTTCTGGAATGTTCCATGACCTTCACCGCCCTTCCTTCCTGCAGACAGAACTACTGGAACTTTCTCTTCCATATGCTCTTACTTCTACTGGATTTGCTAAATTATGTGAGAGCATTAAAACACCTGTCTCACCTGAGGCCAGGTGATTGCCTTATTCATCCACTGCCAGAGGGATTTAAAACATCTGAAACCTCCCCAAGGAAGTCTCCCTCACTGTGGGTGACAGGTGAGGGGTGTGTGTGTGTGATGTACTTTGGATTATCCGATATTTCTACATGAACATATCTTTTATTTTATTTTTTAAGGAAAGAAAAATCCTTTAGTGGCTTCCTGGTATTTTCAAATTCCCCAGCAAAGCTTACAGGGTGGGGTCTGGCCTCCGCCTTTGACTCCTCCCTCCTTCCACCCACCAGCACCTCACACCTGCCTCCATGCCTCTTCACACTGGTTGCCCTCCCTGGTGAATCTTGGTCCACACTCCTCCACAAGGCAAATCCCTACTGGTCTTCAAAGCTTGGCCCAACTGTCATCTCCCTAGAAGCCTTCCTGACCCCCATGGTCATGCTGTCCTCACCTGTCCGGCCCTCCACTAGAGCTCTCAGCATCGACAGCATCGTATATGCTCCCTTGAAGGAGGCAGGCCCCCTCAGGCGGGGGAGGGGTAGTGCGCCACCTTCGTGTTCAACCTGTTGAGAGAAGTCAGTCCCCGCTGCCATGGTTTGCTCTCAGGCAGAATGAAGGATCCAGACAGAATCTCATAAATCCTTCAGACTCTAAAATTCTATAGTTTGCAGAGAGTAGTTACCTTATTTTAAGCAACCGTCACCCGACAGAAGATGCTGCGCTGGGATCGCCTGGGAAATGGGCTGTTTTCTGTCCTTCTTCGTGGGATTCACCCTCCTCTCCCCACCCCCGGGCAGGGGCACATGGGTTGTCCTCTCCTTAGCCGACGGCCCCGTTAGTGGGCACAGGACTTCGGGGAAGCTCATGGTCGCTTCCCATGCAGGGTGGACTGTGTCCTAGGGGGAGAGGCTGTGTCTCAGCAGCATCATGCTCATCTGCGTGACAGTCATTTGCCAACACCTGTGGTGAGTAGGAGGGTCGATGTCTAAAGCTGCACTAAGGGGAAGAGGCAGCTGAGCCGCCTCCCGCAGAGCTCACCTTTGAGGGGCACGCAGACATGACTGGGGGAAATCAGAAACATGGCGCCAGGCAGGCCAGGTTTCTTTCTACACGTACATCCCTCCTCACATCACGTAACTACCAAGTTCAGGCACTCCTGCTCCCACTGATGTCAACTGGGCCCTTGGAGGAAAAGATGCATAGATTTGCAGGCTTGGATAACCTCTGCTGAGCTTTCTTTGAGGCACTGATGCCAAGTTTCACCCTGCAACGCAAATGCTGGAACCCGATAATGCAAGGGCACGAGCTCTCCCTAGGAAGCATGTCTTTCATTATCCAAACTAAGTCTAAATCCTGTCACGTACCTTCCAGTACATTGTTTGGAAAACAATTAACTTCAAAACAATGCCCAGCTACAATGAATAAAGCTACAGCCCGTTGCACCCAACAGCGCCCCAGCCGCAGGCTGCGCTCACTCACCCTTCGCCCCAACCCGTGCTGGAGGCTGTGTGAGCCTGTGCCCTGGATTCAGACTAGTTTCAACCCCGACTTCACTACAGTGGGATCACGGGGAAGTTTATTTTGTCTCCGAGCCATATTCTCATCTGTAGAATGGGGATAAAAACAGTACTCGACTTGGGGCTCTGTGAACTCAGTGACACGCTGTAAACCAGGGGTCCTCGGCCTCTCCTCCCCTGTGGATGCCACCCGTATTACTGCTCGTCCACCTCCTGTCTCCCCCCCACCCATCCCAACCCCACCTGGGTCGGTGGAAAAACTGTCTTCCATGAAACTGGTCCCTAGTTCCAAAGAGTTGGGGGCCGCTGCTGGGTTGGCAGGGTGGGTAGGTGATCATTGTGTCACTACAATGAGGGGAAGGTACTCTCCTAAGATGAGGACCCTCACTCTTACAGGAGCCGATGGAGAAGTCAACTTCCTGCACACTTGTGACTTTATGGACCTTCCCGTTCTTACCAGGCTGCGCCGGCTGCAAGTCCACTGTCTGCCCAGGGGTCTGGAGCGGAGCTGGCACCTCCGTCACAAAGCCATCTCCGTGCATAATCCCGGCTACACACCGAGTGCACTTGCTGCAGTGACGCTCCAGCAGGCAAGACACTTCCATTCAATCCAAACTCCAGCTGGAACCCCTTCTAAACGTACACAACTTTGGCTTCCTTTTGCTCCTGTGCTACCTGAGCTGCAGCTTAACAAGAGAGCAGGTGACCGGGCTTAAACCATGCCCACACCAGGACAAATGCCCTGAAGCCCAGTCTCCCAATGAAGAGCCGCTGCGGGCACCTCCTCACCCGCTCGGCTCCATGAGGCTTCCCTCTGGGGCTGGAGTCTCTAATTGGAAGTCTCGCATTCGTCAGGGGGCATTTCCCTGTGTGGTAATAACATGGGGACAGAGCACCACCTCCCAAGCCCTCGTGTCGGTGGGGATCGGTGATGGTGACTGAATCACAACTGCACGGGAATGACAAAAGTTACATTTAATTTACAATGTAATAAAGGTTACAGGTAAAAAGCTACACTTAAAGCGTGAAAAGGCCTATTACACAAATGTACAAATCTCTGTACAAAGCTCACATCAATGTTTCCTACCTCCATCTCCTACGTTTGTTAGCCAGGACTAGCCTCAGCGCTCTGGGAAATGAGAGCTCTCAGTCAAAGGGGGGAAGAGCCACTGAACCAACTTCTAAAAACATCCTTTTAGAGACATCCGTTGCTTGCAAAGTTAAATCTTTTTTTTTAATTAATTGGAATTCTTCTAACTGGTCATATCCTTTGTAAGTCGCCTTCATTAACACACTTGAAAAGGAAAAGTACAGCCTTAGAGTCAAGGACAGTACTCCGGAATCAAACGAGAAGCTTCTGCAAGTAGGGCACTCAGGTTTGACAAGAAAAACAGGTAAAGTTCAAACAAGTCGTAAGTGTAAAACTACCAACCCGTGTTTCTGGCACTGGCCTCAGCCACAAGCAAAATGTCCTCATTCCAATAGAAAGAACACAAGAGAAAAGCCTAACTACTGGACCTCAAAACCACTGACCAGGGAAACATTTTGAGTTTAAACTTGAGCTTAACTGAAGAGTACTAAACCCTTTCTGATCAACCTCAGACCCATGGCAACCGTTTTGCTCTGTGGGACTTACAGGGATAGTATGTTTAAATTAGGCTGCAGCACCCACAAGGCTGATGAGGTGATGGTCACCTCCCCACCTCTGAATTCAACCCGAGGGCCTGGAGTCTCTCCCTAGGGTATGTGACTTTAAATAAAAATGATCCTAGAAAGAGGGAGGAAAGGAGGAGGTAATGAAAGGCCTGGGAGAGAGCCAGGGCAGTCTATTTAAAAGGATGTATAAAACATTTCTCTACACCACAGGTGTTCTGAAGACTAGTCTTTACGGGCTATTTCAACCCCACCCCAAGTCTTGATATTACATGGTTAGGACCCCAGGAGACATTCTGAAAGACGATACTGCACACATGGAAAGTTTTTCTCCCTAGTTCATTAGCTCCCCCATCGCCCTTCCACCCAACTCCCACCCAATCCCACCCTTCTCCATGACCAAAAATATCAAATCAGTAAGGAAGGAGTGGGCTTCTTGCCCGGCCAAGCTTCTTTTGCATATTTCTTCTTCTTGGGTTCATTGACAGCTTCAGGGTTATAGACGACAGGGTTTGGTGCAGGATTCATGGTCACTGCTGATGGCACAACAGGAGTCAAGTCCACGTCAGGGGCAAGGTTCGGGTATGGCATGGGCAAACCGCCGATGAGTGCTGTCCCGTGGATGCCGTGGGGCTGGGAGCCGGCTTCACTGTGCGTGGGGGGCAGACCTCCATAGAGTCCTCCACTGAATGCAAAGTTCTGTATGCGCCTGCTCCCCGACTCTTCCAGGCCCAGGGAGCCGGCGCCCTCCACTCGCTTCTTCTGTGGTTCACAAGGAAGAGAGGAGACAAGAGGTGAGACACAGAGTGGTACCAATTAGTTTTTTTCTATTCTACTCCGAAAAGAATTTTGGGAGGCCCCTTTTTGTTTTATTTCCCAGACAGTCTATTTCACTGTCCTGAAACCTCAGGGTTTACAGAGACTTTACAGTGGCCGTGTAATGTGCCGGGTCCACACAAGATCTTTACCACCCGAGTCACACCGAGAAAATGAGGACAGAGTGTGAGCTTTTCCTAAAGTAAAACATATCTATCCAGTTTAAGTGATCATTC
Source organism: Phyllostomus discolor (assembly GCF_004126475.2). NCBI lineage: Eukaryota > Metazoa > Chordata > Mammalia > Chiroptera > Phyllostomidae > Phyllostomus > Phyllostomus discolor. The sequence continues at coordinate 17,724,376 of NC_040907.2, read as the reverse complement.
TTTATCCTTAGGCTGTCATACTTCCCCTCCCTCTCTTTGTTTTTAAAGATTTTATTTATTTATTTTTTAGAGGCAGGGGAAGAGAGGGAGGAGAGGGAAAGAACCGTCAATGTGCAGTTGCCTCTTGCACACCCCCTACTGGGGATCTGGCCCGACAACCCAGGGATGTGCCCTGTCTGGGAATCGAACCAGTGACCTTTAGGTTCACAGGCTGGCACTCAATCCACTGAGCCACACCAGTCAGGGCAAAAGTGATTTTTTTTTAAGAGTGAATTTTTAAACCAGACCACATGAAATGTCAATTTCAAATACTGTTACAATGTGCTTCCTACCTTCACTGGAACCACAGCCGTCTGTACCATGTTCCGGAAGCGTCCAACTGAGGGATCCACATCCTCTGCAAAAAGACACGAGGGAAGAGTTAGGTTGGTACTCTACTGGGAGCATTGAGGTATGTATAGCATTCGCTGCAAACAAAGCAATCACAACAACTCATATTAAAACAGTAAAATCCAGCTAATACTTCAAGTGTTTACTGGGTGCTGAGCACCGGTTAAATCTTCACAAGCCTATGAGGTGAACACCACTACAGTAAACACTTAACTGACAAGAGAACAACTCAGGCCCTGGCAGATGAGGCTCGGTGGACTGAGCTCCAGCCTGAGAACCGAAAGGTCACCGGTTTGATTCCTAGGCAGGGCACATGCCTGGGTTGTAAGCCAGGTTCCCAGTTGGGAACACGTGAAAGGCAACTGTTTCTCCCTCACACATGAATGATTCTCCCCCTCTCTGTCTCTCTTCCCTTCAAACAAATAAATTTTTTTTGTTTCTTTCTAGAGAGAAGAAGAGAGGGAGACAGAGAGGGAGAGAAACATTCATGTGTGGTTGCCTCTCACATACCCCTAACTGGGGACCTGGCCTGCAACCCAGACACGTGCCCTGACTGGGACCTGAACCAGCAACCTTTGGTTCACAGGCTGGCACTCAATCCACTGAGCCACACCAACAGGGCAAATAACTAAAATCTAAAAAACAACAACAACACTCCTATAAATTCCTTTGGAAAATAAAGATTCATTATTTAATTTGAATAATTAATACCTGATTGATTTAAGCCTGACTTTTCCACGTTAGGGTGCCTCTAAAGAATATACCTTGGAATATTCACTAAACAACCAACCTTCGTTCAACGAATGAACAAATGAATGGCTCCCGCATGAAAGAGGAAAAGACAACCAGATTCAGGAAGGACACGAGGTCTCTAAAAAAGGCACCCTCATCTTTTCTCCTCCCCACAGGAGCCCTGTTCCAATCATCCCTTCAGCAAGGAAAGCTGAATGAGGCACACGAGCGACGGGAGCCTGGCAGGGGTGGCTACCGGGGGGGGGGGTGCCCCCCACGGGCGCACGAGGCCTAAGGCTCTCTGGGGGACCCTGTTCTGTGCTTGCTGAATGGTGGTCAAGCCTCTCATCCTCTCCTCATTCTCCAGCCACTCTACTCCTACACAGAGGATACAACCACTCCAGGAGACCCCTGTTTCTGGACATGTACCAACAAATTCCCTGCTAAGTCGACTTCAGGGTATAGGAAAGCTTGCATGGCTAGAAGGCCGACGCTCTGACAGGCGATGGAGGGATAATGGCTAACAATTATCAAGAGCTTACTGAATGCCAAGCACTGGTCTGAAGTATTTTTACATATCATGCATTTAATCTCCTCACCATCCTGTGAGGACAGTAGTCTTTTAAGTTACTTGACCAAGGTTATGCAAGTACCAGGTAGAGAGGGGGACTTCCAACCCAGGCCCTCTCATTTCAGAGCCCGTACTCTTTAACCGTTACACTGTGCTCGGCCTGAGTGCTCGGCCTTCATACAGCTCTGGGCAACACTTCCCCAGGAGAAAGACAAAGCACATCAGATGCTGGTCGTCTAGTCCAGTAATTCCCAAGTTATCAGCTATTCCTTAGTGCAAGGGCTTGTTTTAAACTAGAAATGTTTAGGTCCCACCTCTAGAAACTCTTACTCCATAGGTTCTGGGCCCAGAATAAGCTTCCGAGATTGGTCATCCCGCCCCTGCCTAAACATTTCCCTCGGGCATTCACGACTTCTAGCAGTAAGCCGGACCACTGCACACACCGTCTAGGGAAAGTAAACTGGTCCCTAGAATGAATGCCCCGATCTCTTTCACAGGAATCCTGTCAACTCTTCTAAATATAAGAAGGACTCGATGTTGTTATTGTTGTTTTAATCCTAAGGATATCTTTATTGATTTTAGAGAGAAAGAAGAGGGGGAGAGGGAGGGAGGGAGGGAGAGAGAGACAGAGAGAGAGACAGAGAGAGAGAGAGAGAGAGAGAGAGAGGGAGAGGGGGAGGGAGAGAGACAGAGAGGAGCATCAATCAGCTGCCTCCATGTATGCCCCCCCCAATCGAACCCACAACCTTTTCGGGTTCAGGATGATAACCCAACCAGCTGAACCACCCAGCCGGGCTCCTCATTGCCTTTCACACTGAACCAAACACTTGCTACTCACGGACTCTGGTTCTGCCCACTGCTTCCTCCTTAAGGCCGGCCCTGCACAGATCCGACCACAGGGGCCACGCCTCCTCCCTCCACTCTCCCCAATGCATGGTCCCTTCCCTACGTTCCAGCATCCGGGGGACTAAGGGACTGTTCTCCATACCTATGAGTCTCCGCCTCCATTTAAATAATCGGTATTTTGAATCTAAATGCAGGGTTTGAAAGTGATTCTCACTGCATTTCATTTTGGGCATTAATAGCGACTTATTAGTCTGGGATCCCTGTTTCTATCCATTGAGATTTATGTTCAAACAAAGATTTTTGAATCCCAATTCCATCTTCACTGTATAAACTATAACTCCCAGCTCTATGTCATTCCCCTACCAGAGTGCTTAAGATACAACATGAACCCGGGGGGAGGGGTGGGGAGAAAATGCAGACAACTGTAACTGAACAACAATAAACTAATAAAAAAAAAAAGATACAACATGAACCCAATAAATAAATGTTAGACGATGGAACAAACTGGTAAAGTTAGTGGCCGTCCCATTTGATGTTCTTAGCTTACTGACATTTTCAGACAAACTTTCTATAAATTTACTCTCCATCAGGCAGGCAAGTCCTCAATGCGGTTAACAGCAGCAGCAGAAGGTTCTCCAATCTTAAGAGTTACCAAGCATACACAGAAGCGCAAAAAGACAATCACGCCCTCCTTAGAGGTAAAGAGAGCAAAGACCTATGCTTACCTTAACCCTTCACTATGACCTGGACACACTTGATCAGCAGAGGAAAATTACGGCCTTGCTCCGTATACCGAGTTACATGGGCCCTGCCGTCAGCTATTGCTCTCACACCGCAAGTGGACAATGCTTGGGTGTTGAGGGTGCCGCACCAATGAAGTACAGAAACTCTCTCCTTAATGTAGCAACCTGGTATCCTAAACCTTGTGAGAGACACCGCAGCTGACCTGTAGGTTATGTGCACCACTCTCTGAGACCATACTTTTTCACCAGAAGAAACTGGGAAGATGCCCACCTGGGTTGATGATTTCATCATCCTCACTGAAAGTCACCCGTGAATTCTTCCTCTTCCTCTTTGGTCTCTGAATATCCAGATTCCCCTCCTCAATGGTGAGGGTGGAGATGCGCTTGTTGTGGGCAGTGTTGAACTCTGTCAGGTTCTAGGCCAAGGTTCACACAGGAAAGACAGGAGTCAGTACACAGAAGATCTGAAGAACATATTCCTACATAAAGGGCAGGAAGGCATTAAGGGCTAACTCTGACTTCCCCAGGCAGACGAGATTCTCTTCTCTATTCAGAAAAAACTCATTACTGTCCCTAGATTGCTAATATTAACAAGGTACCTTTGACAGAATGTGAGACGCCTTCTTAGACTAGTGGGGCAGTGATATTCAAAAGGGGGTGGAGGCTGTGAGCTGAGAACAGGCTGTCTGTACAACCATCTTTGAGTCGAGGTTTTGAGCTTTTTTTTCTTTTAAAGAAAGGCTATCACGTCTTTATGCTGAGAATTAAAAGAATATGACTGCAAAGAACTCCAAGAATTGTTTTAAAGTAACAAAACAGAGACAAGAAAAGACAATTCACAGCTTCTTTCTTTTAGAACTCACAAGGACACTGCCAGTGCACTTAATGTTTGGCATTAACGTGCTGTCACTCCCCCATTCCTGCGTATGGCCCCATTTCTATTCATAACCATCCATCCATCTCAACGATTAACTTGGCCTCAGCACCGCTGTCTGCCTCTTCCCAATCCTCTGGACTCGCTCCAGTCTGCACTGCAGCTTGTGGTGTTCAAAATGCCTTGAGAATGAAGATGCAGACAGACCTCACACATTAAATTTAAAAGACAGAAAAGCATGGAAGAAGCCTGGAGGAAAAAGGGGCAAGAGTGGCTGCCATCAAGGCCTCTGGCTATGAGGCTACTTCTTTGTAACAAAATAACTTGCAAATTGTAAGATTTCCTTAAGTGCTTTTCTCCCTAAGGTCTGGGAAACTGCCTTAATGCACTAGAACAGTAAGCGCAAGTGGGTGGTTAAGGACAGCCTTGCGTATGCTCTACCTGAATAGACCAGCCACACCAAGGCAGGGACAGACATGTAAAGGATGACAGCCACATCACAAACTATGGGGGTCAGCCTCTAGAAAACTTTAAAATAAAATACTGTAAAAATCATAGCATTCAGGGCAGCCAGGTTCATAAGAACAAGAACAGTCTAGTTCTATTCAGAAGATTCCTGGGTTATTTGGACAGCGTCAAAAAAGCTTCAGTCTAAGTCAATGCTGTCCAGTCAAACTTTCTGAATGATAAAAATGTCGTCTACCTGTGCTATTCAGCACGGAAGTCACTAATCACATATGACTACCAAGTACTTGACATGCAGCTGGTAGCTACCACCATGGACAGTGCAGCTTTGGGAAAAATTTAACTCCCAGCCTTGGCTTCTAACATCCAGAGAAGGTGCATAAGAAAACCATGAGTGTCTATTGGCAAGAGACCTAGTCTCCTTGTCACCCCTCGTCATACAGAACCAAACACACAATGCAGCTCTCCAACGTGTGTCAGTTGACCACACTAGTCTACCTAAGTGACAAAGGCCCATTACTGACCTCAAGAAGATCTCCTGGTGCTAAGACATTGGCATTTTAAGCTACATACTGCCACCGGAGTCCCAAAAGACAAAACAATGACATAGACGTGGAATTACATCAAGTTCGGTTTCCTCCTCTGGAAGCCCCAGTAAGCCCTTGAGTTCATCATCCTCTCCACCCATCTTCTCATCTCCTTTCACAGCCGATGGCAATGTCTGAGGCTTCTCTCGAAGAGTGTATGCCCTTGTGGATGCACCAAATGAGACTGTGGAATCGATGGGAATTTGCTGAGGCTTGTGAGGTTCCAATCGAATGTGACCCAAGAAAGTGCCGTGTGCTGGGAATAACCAAATCAAAAATGTAAGAGAAAAAAAACCAACCTGAGTTGTAGAAGGGAGAGCAGCTCCTCCCAGCATATCAGTTCTGCTTTTTAAAATGAAAATGACACTGGGTCCACTTTGCATCCCTTGTCATGGGTCACAATGAAAAGGAAAACTCCTTCACTGGGTCTTGAATCTCTTCAGTGGAATTCTTACACATCTTCAGACCTGCTGTCACCCCATATAACAAACACCACTGCTTGCTCTCTGCTGCCAGGTAGGCTTGGCTCCATTCTGGGCCCAGCAGGAATGGCTCCAGCCCAGCAATAACCATGCCACCCACAGCAGGAGACAGGCATCGCTGTGGTCTGACCTCTCCAGCCCCAAGTCTAAGGAACACAGGCCCTGGCGGCAGTTATCCTTGGGTTTTCCCCAGGACAAGACAAGGAAGTTGGCTGAAACAGGTGTAATATGAATGCCAAGGCAAGCCAAAATCCTACTTCAGAGTCTGAAAACTTTTCCATGTCTGCATTCTGCGTATTATAAAAACGGAGAGAAAAGATGAGATAAATTTGCAAGTAAGTACTTGTGAGACATGGCTCTCCAAAACCACTATATAGGCAGACTGGGCTGGGGTCCGTGTGGGGATGTGAGGAGGGAGAACATGGGCAGCCCAGGAAGCAGGATCCTTTGAATTCCACACTGTACCCATATAAGGGGAAAAGGAACAAACTTCAGGGCTCCATGTGGTTAAGTCTCAATTGCATCTTGGGCAAAGTTGAAAACCTTATTGGTTGTAGTATGTTCATGAAATTAAAATTGATATTAGTAGGCAAAGCAGAATATAGCTGGAGTAAATAACCCACTACAAGAAAATTAAACTGTTCAAAAGCATTTTTTTTAATGTCCTGCACCACTATTCTATTACACTAATGGAGCTAATCACAGCTTCTGCTTAAACTGGACCACAATTTATCAAGGTCCTACAAATACTTGGACTCCCGCGGCCCCCAGCTCCCGGGTATTTTTGTTGTTGTTGTTGTTGTTGTTCTCTATCTCTACCAACTGCCTTCTCCAGCGCAGTCCTCCCCAAAACCTTCCCCTCCAGTCACCAATTATTTCAGGAAAATAGGCGGTATCGCAGGAGTTGAGAAGGGCGGATTTAAAAACCAAACGTAAACTTCTTCCTTGATCAGTAATAAAACTCAACTTGGAAACTGAAGAACCCAGAGGGCATTTTTTCACTGCCCAAAAGGAATGTGTGAGATGGGGATGGATGGGGCGTCAGTTACTTACTACTGTTGAGATCTATTAGGAAAACTCTCTTCAGATGCTTGTGGTAGACCAAGGCAGCGTGGACCCGTGAGCAGGACTGGTGGTCAATGGTGAAGTCACACAAATCAGGGTTTCTCCCAAATAAGTAATACTTCTTCTCATCAATAATTAGTTTCTAAATAAACATTAGATTCAATATTACTCAAATCATTTCGACAGGGTTTAGCAAACATTCTTCACATCAAATAAACAGAGGATTATGAATAGATAAAATTCCTTGCCAAGGTGAAAAAAAAATTATTTCCTGTTATTCTTCAAGATAAAGAGTACAGAATAATTTACTAACATTTTGAGGGATAGAGGCAATTAATCTTCTCAAATACAGTGGTCAAATGTCTAGTGTTGATTAAAAAAACCTGTCCTGCCCTGGCTGGCGTAGCTCTGTGGATTGAGCGCAGGCTGCAAACAGAAGCATCGCAGGTTCGATTCCCAGTCAGGGCACATGCCTGGGTTGCAGGCCAGGGCCCCCAGCAACCACACATTGATGTTTCTCTCTCTCTCTTTCTCCCTCCCTTCCCTCTCTAAAAATAAATAAATAAAATCTTTAAAAAAAAAGAGAGAGAGAGAGAGATTTGGACAGATGGAAACGGCCTGACTTCAGAGTCTAAGCTCTTTTAATCATGTTATATATTTTCTTCACTCTACCTGCATCAAAAAATGCACCATATGGCAAAGAACATTTTAACGAGTGAACAAATACTATAGACGCACTCTTGATTTTTTTTAAAACACCTACCCAGTTTCTTTCAAGCTTTGCCTTAAGGCTCAATTAGTTCAAGCTAGTGGTATAGGTAAGTGGGTCACCTCTGGGAAACCCTGTCCAGCAGAGTGCCCCATCTGCTGCTGGCAAGGCTTGTGCCAGGTCCATACTATACTGCTGGGCAGCACCAAGAACTAACAGCCTACAGCTCAGTAAGACAATCATCCCTATGTCTGCTTAGACCCAAGTTTTAAGACTTGCGTTAAATATAAGACATTGCTTCAGAATTGAGAGAACTCTGAAATTTCAACATCTTATTCTCTCTGGGTAATATCTGGGCAGGCTGAATCTCATTGCATTTTTCATTCATGTTTATACGCACACAGATTATGCCCTCACAAAATAAAATTTGCTAACCACAGTCCTCACTGACTACTCTCAAGGAAAGAGTGTATAAGACCACCAGCTCTTGGGTTCTAATATAACACTGACCAAATTGCTATAATTCTGAGGTGTCAAACACATAACAGAAATATAGATGTTTGGGGGGTGGGGGGGAGCACGAAAGGGCTTTCAAATTAAATGTATACATTCATTAAAGGCATCTCAATTATAAAAACATGAACATGTAGTGGGAAAATAGTATGTCTTAGAATTAAGATTTGTTAACTCCTGGACGGTGTGCTTCTTCTGTTCAAGTAAATGAAATAATGCACTGGTCTTTTTCAATAATCACTAAAGCCAAAATTTCTTGATTAACTATGGCTAGTACCTTTATCCAGTTATGCCACTGAGTTATAACTCAGAGTGTGTCTTTATACACTGAGCTTAAAAGACTCATGGCTTTTGTTTCAATATTGCAGTTCTTAAACCCAGCTATCACAAGCCTTTGACACAAGGCTAGGATGTAGATAGTTCAGTTAGTATCAAGTGTTTCCTAAATCCTTAAAAATAAGCACATCACAGATCTATTCCTCTCAGAAAAAGCACAGTGATGTCTAAAGATTGTAACTTGACAATTGCGTGGCAACTCAACACACCTAAGAGCAACGAAAGACAGAGAACACTATCAGCTAATGGAAACAGTAATCAGAGGGATGTTTGACAACTGATAGCACTTTGAAAATATAAATTATTTCACAAAGGAATATGATATTAAGGCTAGGCCTCCTCTTCTGTTTCTTCCTGTTGCACACTGGAGCCTTATTAAATTCTAGTAACAAAACAGATTCTTATGTCTTCAAAGCTTCATGCTATTTAGCAATAGTACTTTATATCTGTGAAACAGTCTACAGTTAAAGAGGCTTTACAGATATTTTAGAAAAATTATTTCATTGAATAATGTTGTTTTGTAACTTTTAAGACAGAAGAACTCTACACAGATGGTGAATTACAGAACTGTACACCCGAAACATATCATCTCATTAACCAATGTCACCCTAATAAATTCAATTATAAGTAAAATAAAATAAAATAAAAAGATAGAAGAACCCATGACAAAGGGGCTTAAGTGACTGGCTATGGGCATGATGAATAAAAAAATTCATCACAACTCATGCCTTAATACTTTGTAAAATACCAGGGTATTTCTACAATATTCTGAAGTGACAATATATTTACAGAACATCATTCAGAAGATCTCACAGATAGCTTTTCAACCATGGAACAATGTTTTTACTATATACACTCAGAAATGGGACCCTGAACCTAAATTCTATTCGAGCAAGCAAACATAAAAGTGGTCTAAGAGATAGAGACTCACAACTCCATGGTCACAGCAGGCTTAATCTCCATGCTTGGCAAATAAATAGCGCGCATAAGAATTCAACAAAAACAAAACAAAACCATACACAACCTATTAGCTAATCAAAATCTATGTTCTCTTCAAGTTCTATGGGGTGTTCATTCCAGAGACTTGTAAAAAATCTGGAATTCTGCTAAACAACTTCTTTACACTACTTATTTCAATTATTATCATGGAATTTTTTTATGTGATGTGTCTTTCCCACCAAATAATTTCCTTGAAGGAGGAAACCACGTTTTATTCACTGTTGAGTACAATAACTGGAACACAGTAAGCACTCAATGTTTTGAATAAATGAATAAATTTCACCAACATTCCATTCTCTTCATTCAAAGGCTTGAGCCTGAATATCACAAAACAACTTAAAAGTTAAACTTAATCTACATCATTCACTTCTTTTTCAGTTATTTCATATTTTCAATTTATTTATTTATTTATTTATTTATTTATTTATAGACAGGGGAAGAGAAGGAGAGAGACAGAGAAACAGTAATGTGTGGTTGCTTCTAGTGTGCCTCCTACTGGAAACCTGGCCCACAACCCAGCATGTGCCCTGACTGAGAATCAAATCGGCAACCTTTTGGTTCGCAGGCGGGCGCTCAATCCACTGAGCCACACCAGCCAGAGACATTATTGCATATCCTGCACCTTCCACACAATTCCATGTACTTACAGAGAGAGAATTCACTAAGTTATAGGGCTTCCAGTTTGATTAGGGTCTATAGGCCCAAGCTCTATTAAAAACTCGTCATTTAGAAGGTGAGAGAAGTCACAAAATACGGAGTGTCTGTGTGAGATATGAGGTATGAATGTGTTATATCACCAGGTGCTTTTAATAGAAAAAAATCAGGATGAACAAAAGTAGCACTGCTGGAAAACAAAGCACAGGAGAGGGGGTGGAAAAGTGAGCCACCGGCAAAAAATCTTTAGTGTGGTAGGAAAAAAGGGAAGACATGTATTTCCAAACCTCAATTAGTTTGTCTCCTTTGACTACATCCAGATGTAATCCAGGTGGGGGTTTACCTGCCCTGAAAAATAAGAAGGAAAAAGCATTTTCAGGATGAGTTCATAAATGCTACTTACAATTATTGTCCCATTCAGCACTGGAGTTCTCTTATCAGCCTATAATTAGTTCATGTTTCAAACAGAAATGTCATCTACTTCACTGTTATTACAGCTCCTTTCTAAGTTTGACACTTACTTCCCCAGTGATTCAATTGCTCTAAAACAGATTTTAGTGGATCTGTATTTAGAGCAGCACCAAAGAAACCTATATTTTAACACTGGCTTTCTACCTCAGAAAGAAAGCGGCATAGAGTCCAAGTACTATAGCTGGGGTAGTCTGATCATTTGAATTTGAATCTCAGCTTTGCCACTACCACTAATACCATATAAAGGTTGAATAAATCCATTGGTGTTTTGAACTAATCAAGAGCAATGCCATCACAGAATAAGCAGACCTCTGAGACCGAATCACAGGTACATAATTAGGGAATCCAGGCAACCCGATATCATGCCCCTAAAACCAGGTAACGACAAATACAAGAGATGGCTCTTACCCTTGAACAGGTCATGCTAAAATGGCTTTTCTAAGGGAACTTTTTCTCTATATTCCTATAACCACAGTATTCAAGGGGGACACACAGGACAAAGCACCTAACAAAGTGCCTGGTGAGTAACAGCCTGAGGAAATGGTAGGTCACCTGTCTACTATAACTGTAAGTTTACCGTCCTGGTCCAACTTCTGAAATTGATGCAGCAGGGAACCAAAACTGACACAAAATTTGTAGAGTAAAATAACTGGGTGTTACGAAAAATGCAAAGACATCCAGAAAACGGCCACATTCACTTGCTTCCTATGTTTGCTCCTTTGAAGTTTGTCCTTACATTTGCATTCAAAAAGTGTGTATGTATCTGTTCATCTAATCGAAGAGGCAACATAGTCATCTCACAATTCTGTGCTGACTCCTCTATGGCAGTTGCTGAAGGGACAGTGCCTTGGACAAAGGCCCATTTTGTCTGGGAAACAGGAAAAGCAATGTTACATCCAAAACATCCTTTCTGAACTCCTACTAGGTGCCTGGCTGAGGCCTAGGAGCTAGGAACATAAAGATGCATCAGAGAACCCTCGTCCTTGAGGATCTCAACAGAAAAAGAGGCAAAGATTAACACATAAACAATATACACTGTGGAGAGTTGCAGCAGAAATAGAGCTCTAACTCAGATGGGGCTTCTGGCCAGGCAATTCATAGTTATTCATCCTGTACTCTACTCAAAGACTAAATTAAATTATTCCATTTTTCCCAAGAACTTGAGAATGGATGAAACGGGCTCCTTGCAACAATTACTGATGCCCACTTATGTCCGGCTTCGTGCTGGTCGCTGGGAACACAGGGGTACGTCGGAGCCATCCCTGCCCTCAGGGAGCTCCCAGGCTCGAGAGACAAACACGTACCGGACCAGGCATGCCGCACGGCAGGGGATGCGGGGCTCTGAGGTCGGGCTAGGGCCGGGACGCCGGCTCGTGCGCGCTCGGGACAGAGAGCAGCGGGGCAGGTAGGGTGCTCTACTAGAGCACTAGTCAGTCTGGAGTTGAGATAAGTTCAGGGCCACGGCCCCGAAGCGCTCCGACAAACGGCTCACGGACGGAGGGGCTGCGTAAGCGAGCGCCTCCGAATCCCCCAACTCTGGGTTTCTTCAGAGCCTGGGCCCGGGCTGCCGGTTCCTCCGCACGCCGCCCGGCCCGACGAACTGTTCTGCCTCATCAGTCCCAAGGTGTCTGAGCCTTTCGGCCCGCTGCGGGAAATAAGCCGCCCAGCCCGCTCTGGCCGGGCCAGGCCACTCCACCCTGGTCGCCCCGCCACTCACCAAGTCGGGCAGTCGAACAGCGGGAGGCTGGAGCCAGAGTTCGCGGCTGCCGCCATCTTGCGTCTCCCCCTCCCATTTGGCGGGCTCGAAGCACGCCGGGAAACTGGAAGACTCAGTGGGGAGAGGCGGCATCCCAGTATCCTGTGCGTACGCACGCGAGCGCGCACGCACGCACGTACCGGGCGCTTCTAGTGGCGGTGTGGACTGGGATGTGATTTTGAGGTGTGTTTCAGTGTTTGAGACAGTTATGCTTCTCTGGAAGAGTCTCCGAAGACTAGAGTTTTCCGTAGCTGGGAAGTGTCTGAGGAAAAGGTGCTTTTAAGGAGAGGTGTCGGTCTCCCCATACCTCTGAGCTCTTAAATCTTCCCACTCCATCCTTGCTACAGGCTTGCACCCGAATCTAGAGTGGAAGGAGCTAGAGCGCAGAGCTCAGAGATTGCAGCGATCATTCATTCTGTTTCTCTTCCGGCACTTCTCTGCAGAGCTGCAAGGTCACTTCCCCTTCCTAATCCAAACCTGGGCCTCGTGGGCTTCGTTCGGTAAATTAATTATATGGGAATCCGCTTTAGAGGGGTCAGATATTTTGCCATGTACAATGCGATCCCGTGTGTGACGTGCACCCCACGTCTTTGGCCCAAACTTGCAAGAAAAAAAAAACTTACAATTTTTAAATTCAATTGTTTATTTATGTTTAGATACTTGGGTTTTTTTGTATTATAAAGGAATTTTAGCATTTATTTTGAACATATTTTATGTAACTAATTACAAAACAAGAACAGATACTGGTGTTTCAGGTACTACCCATGCATAATATGCATCCTTATTTTTCCCTCAAAAATTTGGGCAGAAAAGTGCACATTATACATTGCAAAATAGTCTGTTAATGAAACAAAGTCTAGACAAGCTAGAGCCAGGAACAATTTGACCAGAAGACAGGCATTCAAATCTTCAATAGTAATCAAGCTGTGGCCCCGTTGGATTTGTAAGTTTTGGTTATGGTGACTAAATCATGAAAGGAAACACGACTCAGTCCTACCCTGGGTCAATGGCTGATTGAGAGACTATCAGCAGGGCCCCTGGTTATAATGGCTTTGTCTGTTGGGTGCTTGCTTCTTTGGGCAAGTATGTATTTTATATGGATCATCTCATTTAAATCTTCACAACACTCTTGAGATAGGTATTATGATCGCTGAGCAGAGGTTCAGAGAGATCGAATTGCCCAGCCTCATTCTAGAACAAAAGGTAAATGGGATTCATACCTAAATCTGGATGATGGCAAAGGCATGCTCTTTAATCAGCTGTCCTGCACAATTAGATGTTGATACAATCATCTTTATTATCACATACTGATGCCGTTTTCACTTTTGTAGAAAGCATGGATTCTCTGACCTATTGTTTTTTTCAAGATTTTATTTATTTATTTTTAGAGAGGGGAAGGCAGGGAGAGAAACATCAATATGTGCTTGCTTCTTGGACCCCCTCCCCCACTGGGGACCTGGCCCACAACCCAGGCATGTGCCCTGACTGGGATTTGAACTAGCAACCCTTCAGTTTGCTGGCCAGCACTCAATCCACTGAGCCACACCAGCCAGGGCCGTTTGTTTGTATTTAAAGAAATTAATTGAAAATCGTTCACCCAGAGTTACTGCACATGATCAGGGAGTTATTTCTTTTCTTGATTCCCTTTTACTGGCCCTCAATTTTAAACTGAACCTTGACCTGTTCAAAGATTTTGCACTCAATGACATCTCCAGGGATCAAGATTTAACTGCAACATAATAACTTGGATTTTAAAATTATCAACTCTTAGGCAGGTAGGAGAATCACCTTTTCCTCTGGCCTTCAAAAGCACAATAAACTCATCTAGCAAGGATATTAATCGATCAGATGACTTATCAAATGACCTATAAACATTCTCTTATCCAGCTTGTGATTCCAAAGAAAGACTAGACTGAATGGGGAAAATACAAATTCTAAACCTGGTTTCAAGTAAACAGACTATGGCCCTCCTTTTGAGCATGGGAACATGATTCTTGAGAAGGAATTAAATAGTCTCAAAAGTGTTTTGAGTGTTAACAGAAAAGGACAAGTTTCTTTTATTTACAGAGGTTGTGTAGGCCTTGGAGGTTCTATGTCTCTTTAAGGTGTGAGGTGCTATTAAAGCCATTTCTAGCTATGAGTGACCTGATAACATCTACGTCAACTTTGCCTTTCAATCCTCAACTTCCTTGTGTGGCCCACTATTTAATCCCTTCTATTGCTGACTATCCAACCCAAGAAATTGAAAGCTGTATTCTTACCCTTGTAATTCTTTACTCCTTGGTCATGTTTTCTGCTTTCAGCACAGCTGATATTTACACTGGCTTGTGATGTGAGGGCACCTTGCACTTACCTAGGCCTTATAAAGCAAAAGGCTCATTGTTTGGGCACCAATGATGTCAGTATAGATGAGCAAATTGGAGGGCATCAGTCTAGGGTTTAGACTCTAGACCCTTAACCTTTGAAATGGAAAGGCTGATTGGCTAGCAGCTTTTGGGTTTTGAACAAAGACAGATTAATTTCTCAGACATTGAGACTTCCTTAGAATAGAATGTAAGACATTAGGAGCATATTGATGTCAAAAAACTCTCTTTTTTCTTACACTTTATTTATTTTTAGGGAGAACGAAAGGGAGAGAAAAGGGGACACATGGACACATCAATGTGAGAGAGAAACATCAATAGGTTGCCTCCTGTACGTGCCCCAGCAGGGGACTGAACACCCAACCAACTGTGCCACACAGTTCAGGGCCAGAAATCTTTCTTAAATACAAAGTGATCAAAAGGAGACACAAAAAACAACTGTGTATACATATGGCACAAGCAGGAGGCTTCATTTATCTTGGGGATTAATGAAAAGTTCACAAGGTACTAATAAAAGGATGTCCATGAAAAATTGGGTGAAACTGCCACCACTCCAGATTTTTAGAGAAAGCTTCATGGAAGAGGTGGTGAGTAGGATAGTTTGTATCAATGATGCATGCAGACAGTGTCTAGTGTTGAAAGGTGTGGTTTTCAAGTCTGAGTGCTTGAGATCCAGTCCTGGCTCCATCATTCCTAAACAGTGCACCTATAGGCAGGTTATTTACCATGTCTTGTTTTCCTAATCCATAAAAAGGGGACAAGAAAAATATATGTCCAGAATGATTTTGTGGGTATGAAATATTAAATACAAAACATCTGCCCCAGCCGGTGTAGCTCAATGGATTGGGCGTGAGCCTGCAAACCAAAGCGTCGCCGATTCGATTCCCAGTAAGCGCATGTGCCTGGGTTGTGGGCCAGGTCCCTAGTGGGGGGCACGTGAGAGACAAACACATTGATGTTTTTCTCCCTCTCTCCTTCCCTTCCCTTCTCTCTAAAAATAAAAATCTTTTTAAAAAAAACAAAACATTTAGCATAGTAAACTGCTGGTAGCAAGAGCTCAAATATTACCCCACAAATGACCATTCACATGTAGAACAATCCCTTAAGCCTTTCAATTCATGTAGTAGACTGCCATTCCTGGCCTCAACTTCTTCAGTTGTGAAGTGATGGGACAAGTCTAAATGAGCGAGCAGTTCAGACGTTAGAGTTGTCATGGACCAGGAAAAAATTATAGGACTGTTGATTTTTATTGTGCCAATTAAGTAGGTTTAAGAAATGAAGATTGCCAGAGTGCACTTTCCCTTTCCACCAAGGACTGAAGATTGTGCTTTCCAGGCTGAGCTGGAATGCAGGTGCCTTGCCAGGGAGGAGCGGAGCAGAGCAGGAGCAGACTGGCGTGAAGCACAGCAGACCTTCATGGAGCAGAGCTGGGTGGAGAAGGGCCTGGCCCCAGAGCTTGTCCACAGCAGTACTGTTTTCAGAGCTGTGCTGTATTGCAACTGTGCTGTTTTGCATTGAATCAAGTTTCCTTCTTTACCATATGCTCCCCACACCCTCAAAAAACTAAAAAAAAATAAATAAAAATGAAGACTGCCATCTAGTATCACCACCTTTTCATTATAATCTTGAAATACCCTTGTTTTAAAAAATTGGAAGGTGCCCTGGCTGGGGTAGCTCAGTGGATTCAGCGCAGGCTATAAACCAAAGGGTCGCAGGTTTGATTCCCAGTCAGGACACATGCCTGGGTTGTGGGCCAGGTCCCCAGTGGGGGCCACTCGAGAGGCAAACACACTGATGTTTCTCCTTCTCTCTTTCTCCCTCCCTTTCCCTTTCTAAAAATAAATAAAATCTTAAAAAAATAAAAAGTTGAAAGGTCATTACCTCAGCCTCAAAGATAGTACTTTAAAAAGCCTATTATATCACTTTTCTCATGTCTCTATGGACTGGTAAAAGCTTGGTCCTTAATCATAGTCCAACATTAAAAATTCTATTATTTCAAGTTTATCTTTAAAAATTAAGTGCTACATTGTCAATCAAACTTCATTTTGGGTATTTAAAATGAACTATTCACCTGCCTTAAAAGTAAGATCAGAGGCTGGGAATCAAAAACCTTTCAAACTATTTCCTGGTTAAATGGAGATTTCAAAGTAGTTGTGTTTCATAGCACTGGAAGGCAATACTGAAAAAATCTCTGAAACCTAGAGATACTAGGAATCAGGACAGACTGAAAACTGAACTGGGTCTGGTCCACATTTAGTGACCAAAAGCAAAAGCTTCACTCCCATGACTGAGGCCAGCCTCTGAACAGAAGAAGAACAAAACTGCAAGGAGAAGGCTGAGGGTGTTTTACTTTGCACCGACTGAGTGATAAGTTCCCTTTGATATTTTTGCTCAATGGTAAAGCAGCGTGTCACCACCCCTTAACAAAACAAGACAAACCTACCCTGGAAACATCAGTCTAGCAGCTAACGAGTTCTTGTTCTGGAACATTCCCAAAGAAAGTAGCCTGGCATTTCTACTTTACCATATACAGTACTACAGTTTTAATTGACTTAAAGAGGGAATGCCAGATCTGTCCGGTACTTCTCGAACCTTCCACAAAAGAAAAGAGGAAAAGGAAAGGAATACAGAAGCAAACAGAATGTGTATGTTTAGACCAAACCCCTATGGTCCTTATAATCAGAGAATTTCCCAACTAAAAGAGAGCTGTTGCTAAAACTTGGGGCCTATGGGTTAGATGAGCTTTCCGAATACCTACAGCAAGTAAATGGCAGAGCTACGATTCTCTAGGCCTTCAGTACCCAAGTCTAGTTTTTGACCTCCACTCCAGTGGTTCTTAACCATGGCTGTACATGAGAATTAGCTGGACCTTTCAAAGGCCCTTATGCCTAGCCTATATTCCAAATTAACTACATTAGAACCTTTTGGCAGGGGTACCCAGGTATCAGTAATTTTCTAGTCTTTAATGTGAAGCCATGGTCAAGAAATATTGTCCTGGACCACGGTGCCCACAATAATGAAAACAAAAACAAAAACAAAAAACCACAGATAAGGATTCTATGAATAGGTTTTTAGGATCATCTGACCTCTTTGCAACTGCCACAAATTCCAGGCCATTCAAATTCTAGGCCAAGGTCATATTTGCTACCTACGGTCACTATTACCACCACCACTGGATTACACAGTATTACAGAACAGAACTACAGTGGCTTCATTTTACCCAAACGCAAATAGCTTTTCACAATCAAGACTTTTTATTGCCTGGAATGTTACAAACAATGTATCCAAGTCTAGCTATAATTTGGAGCTGAAGGGGCATGGGTCATAGAACCAAGGAATCAGCTCTGAAGTTGCTGCCCGGGCCACTGTGACTCCCCAGCAGCTATGCATCCTGGTTTTCAAGGACGGGACCGCAGCAGCCCCATTCCACCCCCACACCAATCCTCCCGATCTCCAGTCTTCCTGCAGGTCTCAGCTTTTCAAGAGGACAACACATGACCTAATAACTACCACGTTAGGAAGGTAACTCATAAAAACTTACTAGGAAAGTTTTTAAAATGTTTATTTGTATTAAGTGGGTAGAATGGTGCAAGAGTGCAAAAAAAACCTTACGCATTTGGGCCCTTGTTTCCCTACTGTTCACATTAGTTTAGTAAAAGAAGGTTAAGGAACATGAAAAGGAATGGAAAAAATTAATATAAATATACCCATGGTAGTCAAATCCTCTAATTCACTTAAGGACAAACTGAAATTCTTGGCCCAATTCACATTTATGTGAGAGCTTAAAGAAATCACATTCCCTTTCACTGTGCTAGACCTGTGAAAAAGGGAAGTGAACAAATATTTATATTACAAGACAACAATCTTTTATTGAAACATTTTTTTGTCTAAAACTATGAGAGATTAATTCCTTGTTCATAAATTAAGTCTAACATCACTATTCCAAACCAGTATTATTTACAAAAATGAATCTTTCCTTTGCCTTATCGCCAGGTTCACAGCACTAAATTTTAAAACAACTTCAGTTTAGCTTTTAAAATCTTCCTGCCATCAAATACCCAGCAACCCTTATAGGGCAGGGCGGTGTTTGGGCTGCAACATTCATCATTCACCAGAAATGCAGAACCACAACTGAACGACACCACCAAAAAGATTAAATCATTCTACACAACTCCTAGTGGCTTTCCAAAAGCATGCTTTGTCTAATTATCCCTTTCTATACAGGCAGGTGGAGAGGGACACCTTGGAATATAGTAATGCTAATTAAATTAGTCTCTTCAGACAGTAAACATGATGGTTTAGTGTGTGTATGGGTGAGCTGCTGTGGATGACATCAGCAGGTAATAAAGCAAACTTTATACCCAGAGTAACGTGTACCTCAACACCTGGTAAGCTCACCTAGATGCTTCTCATTTAATCTGGACCACATGTGCAATTTTTTACTTTCTAGTCAAATACACTGCCAAAATCTTTCCAAGCAGATGGAGAATAGGCTTCTTAAAAATTCAACTTAAAATGTTAAATAATAAAAACTGCTGGCTTCTTTTACGTTTCTGACGAATTCCAATATGCTGGGTGCCAGAAAGTAATTATATCTCAGTTGCTAGTAAAAAGGTAAATCTTGTGTACACATAAAAAGACAATTTACAAGACTGTAGTGTCACCTGTTAAAACAAGAATATCTAGAATGAAATTTTCAGTAAACATTTGGGATAAAGGGCAATCAGAATAGAAGAGAAAGCAAAATACAAATCAATTCCTAATTTGAGAAATCAGTACAATGTATACATAAATGGATAATTACTGCCTCTAGAGGTCACTAATTCCAAGGACTGGTTAGTAGTTTCTAACTAAATAATTACAGGACGTTCTGATATATGCTCTCTTCCTGTGA
Source organism: Phyllostomus discolor (assembly GCF_004126475.2). Classification (NCBI taxonomy): domain Eukaryota; kingdom Metazoa; phylum Chordata; class Mammalia; order Chiroptera; family Phyllostomidae; genus Phyllostomus; species Phyllostomus discolor. Next base: position 17,704,926 of record NC_040907.2, on the reverse strand, counting down.
TCAGTTTGTTCTGGCAGACTCCAGCAAGCACTTGCCCTTGAAAACAGTTCAGCGGGAGAAGGCTCCGAAGCAATCACTTTCCATAAACTATCCACATAACAAGTGCGAAGACAGCAACAATCACTGACAGGACAAGCACCAGGATACAGATCTTCTTGCGAGATTTTTTCTGAGAAGAGAAATGTGTGCAGCAGATACTCATGAAACAAGTTAAGAATTTTTTATTCCAAGAGTGCTTCATAAATCTGCCTCCTGGTTATTCGAAATTGACTCTCTCCATGAATAAATATGCAGAGACCTGCCCAAAACCTTAACAGTTACCACAGCTAGGCAGTAGTGCAACTTTGGATTCCAGGTTCCCAAATACAATTTAGCTAGGCATTATTTGCAATAAAATAACTTATTTGTGCATATGTATATTAATAAAGGTTTTATACCTATTATAAAATGTTATGTTTGTTATAAAAAATACAGACAGGCAGAAAGAAAATAATCACCCACAGATAAAGCTACTGACATTTTGACTATATTTCCTCCTGATCTTTTACCTAAACAAACTGTTATTTCATATAATTGGGATTATACTGTATGATGTTTGATGTTTTTCTCACTTAACATTTTAGCATAAAATTTTTGTTATTATAAACCTTTCATAAACACCTCTTTTAATTCCCACATAACACTGAGTAGATGTAGATGATTTACTTAATTATACCTTTGCTGTTGGATACTAAAGTCATCATTCAGTTTTTAAAAGGAAACACTATTATTAAATACAAATTTAAGAATATTCCCAGGTAAAATACAGCTATCCTAGGAAATGGAACAGGAAAAATGACTGAAATGCTAGTTATTTCTAAAAAGCCATGCAACACCACATTGAGAAGTGAGATGAACCTCATTCACAGTATCTGTACACAAAGGCCCAGATGAGTCATAAAACCAGTTTCAACTGGTATGTAAAAGAATGTCACGTTGTAGAAAGTAAAGCAATCAACCCCTATTTATTCACAGATTTAAAAAAACCCAAATGATAAACCCCTACTTATTCATGGGTAAACAGCCATCAGAGGTGATCCTACATCCACCCTCTACGGCAAAGTCAACAGAAAGTGTCTGCAAAGTCCTACTTTGTATCAATCGTTACCCTAACTGAAACAAAGTTCAACTGTTTAGGACTTAAAAGTAGCCTTCAACCAGATTTAGGTATCAAGCTAGCTTACGGGGGTTAGCTCTGTAGCCAACAGGCTTTTAAATAAGTTTATTCAAGGTCTGATGTCTTTTTGTAGATCTCTCTGCAAAAGAAAATACTAAAAATGGAACTGGGACTGCAATTACATCTTCTTGCCTCCAACTAAAGCCTAAGCAAAGGGCTGCAACTGTTCTCAGTGTGTTAGCTCATCACAGTGATTTCCCACCAGTGCGCTACAATTTTTAAAACATGCAACACCTGACTATTTAGTCAGGGGCACTGACCTCTTTTCCCTTAGTCTGTCAAATAAAAAATGACAACCAAAACAACAACAGCCATCCAGTGTGAATGAATAAAAATTACACTTATTGAAAATCACTAGTCTATTCTGATGGCCCATAAAGTCTGTGGCACAGAGTGACTTTCTCGGGTACCTTCTTTTACCTGATAGTAAGCAGCTCGCTGTAACTGGTCAGTGGCTCTTTCCACATGCACCTCTGAGCTTTCCACATTGGCTTCTATGCTATCTGCAAAAAAGGAAGGCAGTGGACATTTTACCAAACTCTGGTGTTTCAAGACTGCAAATTCAACAAACTTCTGATGGGTCCTGGTTTCACCACAGCCATTCCAACTATCCAGCCACGATATCAAACATTACTAACCCTGTAAGAAATAGCCCTATTCTTTGGAAATAAACACTGAAATGTGTAGGGGGAAGGGTTATGAAGTATGCAACTTACCTACAAATGGTTCAGAAAAAGTTATGTATATACATTTGACAAGAAAAAAAATTATAAGGTTTTCTAAATTAAAACTATAGCAGCTGCAGAGTAAGAGAAAGAGATAGTTACTCTGTTAATAGCCATGGACCAGCTCTGACAAAAGACTGCTCATATTTATGTATATCTGTTGGAATTTAGTTTTAATTTCCAGATGGCTATTTCTACAATTATCTAAAAGAGAGAATAGCCAGGTGCCATAGAACCCCAGAAGCCTCGGCTTCTCATTTACATACGAACATTCCAACCTGCTGCCCACAGCTAATTCACAGGAGTGGACACTTCTTTCTTGGGGACTGTACCTACCCCAGAACTGACCTTGCTTCACCTTTTCCCATCCCCTTTGTCACAGCTAATGTCATCCTTTCAGAAGGGCTTCCATCTTTCTCCCCACTATCGGATACATAAATGCTGGCAGAACTCCAGGATGACGAATGTGCTATCTTTCCTACCTAGCCATGCTGCTGGGGGTTTCAACTCTATGCCCCAAGACTGGTCTTTTTTTGCTAGCAGTGGCCTAATAAACCCTTTTCTTTTAAAAAGGCTTTCAGCCATGGAAATTATTTTTTTTTGTTTGTTTGACACATTATATAGAGAGAAAGAGTAAGAGCAAATAAAAAGCAAATGAGGTAGAATATTAACAAGAGGTAAGTCTGGGTAAAGATTACAAAGGAGTTCCTTGTAGCATTTTTGCAATTTTTTATGAACTTGAAATTATTTCCTAATAGAAAGCTTAAAAAAGGACTTACTAATCCCAGAATTGTGAAAGTTTCTAGAAATAAAGTTGGGAAGCTCACAGCTACTTCCCTAAATAGCAGAAGACCTACCACGAGGCTATGGCAAGTAAATGGAGCTGAATACCCACTGAGGCTTCACTTTAACTTCGACATTTGACGACGTAAGAGAAATGCTAAGAAACCAAACTTAATAATTTTTAAATGGCATTCCTAAGACACATTTTACTGACTTCTCTGCACACAAATATTACTAACTCACCTTGAGTTAAAGGTACTAATAATACATACCAATCAGGTCGCCTTGGTCATGGATCATCATAGCTAAATCTTTAAATATCTGATTGACATCCAAAATGTCAGCCTAAGGAACACAGAAAACAACTAACATTAAGCAAGATGTTAGAGATTCAGCTCCTCTACTTACCTAAAGTTAGTAACATACCTAAAGCTATTAACATAACACATGTGTTTTTAAGGCTTATAAATCATATGTAAATGTTATCTACTATTAACTATTACTTACTTGGTCTGCATGACAACCCAATGAGACGTGTATTGTCTCCATACTATAGAAGAGAAAATTGGGGCTCAGAGAGGCTTAATGACTTATATACTAAGGACTCACAGCTAGCAAGTGGCCAGACTGAGAATTAAAAGTTCATGATGTTTTAGTTATGTTACTATGCCTCCTTTATATTTAAATTAATCGTTCAGTAACTCTATTAAGTAAGTATCTTTGAGGATAATGGGGCTCAAAGAGGTTAAGTAACTTGTCCAGTCACGTGGCTTGTCAGCGAGAAAATGAAGCATCACAGCTAGGATTATGTCTCTAAAGCCCATGCTCTTTTTTAACCTTAAAGACATTTGCCATACTTGGGACAGTCCGCTAGTTGCTGTAGATACAAAAGGGCTTAATAGCTGACTGGGACTTGAGGGGATTAGCACACACAACATTAATAAGAAGGGCTTTATGTGGGAAATGACTAATAAATGGTATATAGAACATTGCCTGGGGCAGACTTTGCAGAAGAGGTAGGACTTGAGTTGTGCCTTATAGCTGAAGAGAAACCATATAAACAGAAAGGTAACTGTGTTATTAGAGCAAACAGGCCCAGCCTGGTTATAACATAAATATGATATATATTTGGTCTTCATCCCATTCCCTTTACAGAGCTCCTAAAACCTGTGGAACTCCCTAAGTGATCAGAGAGAAAGGCATCTTCTGTTATTTATTCATAACAAGCCCCATTCAACCACACCAGAGTTTATTCTAAAGACTTGACTTTTGAGGACCTGACTGGTGTTGCTCAGTGGGCTGGGCATCGTCCAGCAAACCAAAAGGTCGCGGTTCAGTTCCCGATCAGGGCACAGGCCTGGGTTGTGGGCCAGGTCCCTGGTTGGGGGCATGTGAGAGGCAACCGATCGATATTTCTCTTGCTCATCAATGTTTCCCTCCCTCTCTTTCTCCTTTTCTTTCCCTCTTTCTAAAAATAAATAAAATCTCACCCCCCCCCAAAAAAAAACCCTTGACTTCTGGATAGCCCCTAAGGATGGGGGATAGTTGCCAGGGGAACCAACCTTGTGATTAGGTGGTTGGAACTTTTAGCCCCAGTGTGGGGAGGGGAGGGGTACTGGAGGTTGACTCAATCTCCAGCGGCCAGTAACGTAATCAACCAAGCCCACGAAATGAAGCCTCCATAGCAGTCCTGCACGTGGGGCTCTGAGAGTCCCGGGCTGCTGAACACATGGAGGTCCTGGGAGAGCTGCACACACAGAGAGGGCGTGGAAGCCCCGTGTCCCTCCCCCCACACTCTGCCCTGGCGTCTCTTCCATTTGTCTATTCCTGCGTTGCATTCTTCTATGATAAGCCAGTAAGCTAGCCAGAAAGTTGTTTTCCTGAGTTCTGTGTGCCACTCTAGCAAATTAATCAAAACCAAGAAGGGGGTTTGGGAGCCTCCAAGTTAGAGCCTAGAGCCTGTCAGTCAGAAGTACAGGTGACAATTTGGACTTGCTACTGGCGTGTGAAGTGTGGGAGTGAATTCAACCTTCGGGAGCTGGTGCTAATTCCCGGTAGATAGTGTCAGAATTGAGTTAAATTGTAGGATAACCAGCTGGTGTGGCAAAATTGCATGATGTGGAAAAAAACTTTTGGTGGCCAGAAGTGTCAGAAGCGTAGTGCGAGAGTGCAGGAGACACGCGGGAGTGTGTTGTTTTCCCATCAGAACAGGGCTGGCGTGTCAGACATAGGGAATAACTGAACATGGAAACCGAGCCTGGTTAAGGACTGTGGAATTGCTTCTGTCAAATGCGAAGTGCCCCTTCCATTCCTGACGCCCACTAGCTACAGTGCTCACCTTAGCTCATTGTGTCTCACTCCCTACTATAACAGTGTTTCTGACGTTAGCGAGCCAAGTCGATGATTAGTAGCAGTAGGTGAAAAAAAGAAAGATACGGTATCTTTGAAGGAAATTAAATAATCAAACTTGAGGATGAACTGCCTCATTTAAGACCAGATACTGATGGGATCCAGGGCACAGTGGGTCTCAGCCCTGACTGCATATTATCATCTGGAAAATTAAAAAAGAAAAAAGAAAAAATCCATGCCCAGGGCCTCTTGTGATTTGCCCAGTTTTAACCTACAAAAGACAGGAGGTTCATAAAGTCCAAACTAATAATTGGTATGTAGAGAGCATGAGAGCTAAGGCATTAAAAAACTGTCCAAGTGATTCCAATGTGCTGTCAGGGTTCAGAGCCACAGGTGAGGGTCAAGGAGGAGTTCAAAGTTTCTCCTCTCTACAACCTTCCTTTCCCTACCGCCCCTTCAGGGATGGCAGTCTTCTGGTGTAAGGATGTTTTACTGGTCACTGCGCAAAGTTAAAGTGGGAAACTCAGGTAAGAAAGGCCCTAATATCTCTCTTTCAACTGCCATCTAAAAAACTGTTCTAATTTCTCCACCCCACTGAAGTGATATCCACGATTTAGGATTAGACTTCGGGATGCACAAAAACGGAGCAAACCTCTTGGCTTACCTTTATTTGGAGCTACTCAGACTAAGCAAAGGGGCTCCCAGTAGAGCCCCACCTAACCCAGGGACTGGCACTGAGGTTTGGGGGTAAAGTCTCCATGAGCAAGACAATATCTGTTTGCCTTGCTCTGTTCTCCATGCATATTCTCATGGACACCATAGAAGACATGGTGACTGAGAAAAGGAATTGCGTATTCTTGGGAACCGTGGCCAATTACCACCATAAGAGTAGCTCAAATTCACCACTGATTACACTGAAACATAATATCCAAATCACACAGTGACTCACTTCATGTTTTCTCATAATCACTGAGAGAAAACCCAGGTGGATTATACAGTGTAGATACATCAAGTCAAACAAAAAAACATGACCTCTCACCTCCAGCTGCCGAATCGCTGTTTCCCTCTCTTTAATAAGTTCCAGATCCTGTTCGGTGATGGCCACTTCATCCTCCTGGCTCTGCATCTGGTTCCATTCCTCGTGGCTACAGGGGGACAGGCAGTCTAGTTCACTCCTCCTCTCCAAGGTGCGCATGAGACACCTACAACATCTCTACGGCCACAAGAGCCTACCCAAGGACAAATCCTCCGGTATCGATCAACACAAGGCCCTTTGGGGCTGCACTCTTCATATCCAGAGGCAAAGGGCCCAATAACACCAAGAAAACAAAGTCCCAGCTTTCACGGCCGAGACTGGGATGAGGCAGAATTATGAGGGATGGGACTCCCTGCTGTTTCCATTTGGGGGTACACTCTGCAGTCTTGCTAGGGCTTGCTAGACAAGGACAGTAGGCAGAGATTTGAAGTCAGTGGAGCATATACTGGCCCGTTCTCTTCCAGGGCACTCTCAAAGTGCTAGCTGTGCGGCTATCTCGGGCACTAAGTGGAAGGAGAAGAGCAGGCTAAACGACCTGGCAGTCCAACAGAATGACCCCTCCTGGTTTTCAGAGATCTTGAGATTATGCTTTGGGTTAAATACCTCTTAACAGAAAACCAAAGTAAAAAGTTAGTGAAATGTTATAACTCTTCGGGTACCCTATTTAGGAGACAGGCACGGCATACATTATGCTAGACATGAAACACTTTGAAAATCCAGTATTAAGCATTTTTTTCCAACAGTATGCATAAATCATGTCATCTTGACATTATTTTAAAAATTTCCTTCATGTGCTGGAGACAGAAAGCTGAATACTACAGCACCACTTTGAGGTGTTCATAACGTATTCTGTGACTTTAAGCAAAACAACACATAGAGGCTAGTTGATATAAACAAGAATTAAGTTCCTAGGGCATCTAGTCAAGGTTATAAGGAAATGACATTGAACAAAATGGTGTTATTTGAGGACCTACTATAGCTGATACAGTTTGAAGAAGTTAAGAATGGAGACATTTTTCAGATGTGAACTGCTTTCTCTTTTAATACTCCTAGAAAAACGAGTTGTCTCCATTTTAGAGATGAGTAAACAGAGACCCAATAACTTTGACAAATTAAAGATAAAATGATAAATCTCAATTAGAGATAAAATGTTTAGACCTCCTAATCTGTAGATTTGTGGCTCACTACTTATTCCTAATGAGCCAGGCTCTCTCCCCAACACAGGCATCAGGGGATTCCTGGAATTTTTATTCACCTTGAAAGTATTCCTCACATAATTCAAAGACCTTGGGAAAACCCACGGTTTTGATGTTTTTGTTTTATTTGGTGGATTATAAATTACCCACACCAGGTCTCCCCTTGTTTTTTTCACCTTTTTTTCTCACTGATTTTTAAAATTAAAAGGAACAGAATAGAATAGAACAGAACAGAACAGGACAGAATCCTATCTCGACTAGCCAGCAGGTTGTCTGATGATTCCTTTACCTGTCAAAAGAGACGAGCTGCTCCTCTCTTTGCCTCTCTTCTGCCTAGAAAGCAGAGGGCATTATTGCCGCTGATATCCAGAAACATGTCAGAGACACACAAAACAATAGCTTCCTTTAGCTAGAGTGTAAAGAAGCTACATCCCTTGGCTCCACCCGGATCTACATAGGAAGGCACGGGGCTCTAGCATCTGTCTTGACTAGGAAATGGGGGAGAAAGCAAATCTGCCTTCCAGGTTGGGCTCAGAACAGAAACTACACTAGACAGGATGGAGAGAATATGGGCAAAAGAGAGGATTAAACGTGATAAGGGCCCTGGCCGGTGTGGCTCAGTTGGTTGATTGTTGTCCCATAAACTAAAAGTTTCAGGTTCAATTCCCAGTCAGGGCACATGCCTAAGCAGTGGGTTCAGTCCCAGGCTGGGGTACACACAAAAGGCAATCAATCGATGTTTCTCTCCTTTCCTCTCTCTCTAAAATCAATAAGCATGTCTTCGGATGAGGATAAAAAAAAACCCTAAAGAAAAAAGTAATAGTAAATGATAACCAATTTAAAAATTGGAGGGAGGTAGATTAAGGGAAAGTTGAAATCTTGAAACAAATTTTTAGAACATATAAAGATTTTTAAAAACGGCCCTTGCTGGTGTGGCTCAGTGGACTGAGTGCTGGTCTGCAAACCAAAGGGCTGCTGGTCCGATTCCCAGTCAGGGCACATGCCTGGGTTGCAGGCCAGGCCCCTGGTGGAGGGGCACATGAGAGGCAACCACACACTGATGTTTCTCTCCCTCTCTTTCTCTCTTACTTCCCTTCTCTCTAAAAAATAAGTAAATGAAATCTTAAAAAAAATATATTTTTAAAAATGGACACTTACAACACATTAGGTACTTAAGTAGCAAACTCACTTCAAAAATCAATCTAATGGATGTGTTTAATTTTATAATTAAGAAACTAGAAAAAATGTTAAAAGAGGGATCTATTCCCATTTTTAAAAAGCTTTCCTAGGATAAAAAAATTTTTTTCAATTTTCAAAATTCTGCTCATGCACAGGAACACTGTGGGATTTAAAAAAAAATGTTTACTTTATCCCCAGGTTGAGAAATAAAACACCACTAGTGTCCTAAAGCCGAGCTGAGTGCTCTTCTCCAGTTACAACCCCTCCCTCTCCTTTAGAGTAACCATTATCCCGACTTTGTGATCATCATTTTCTTGTATTTTACATATGTAATGATATGCATCTTTATTTAATATTATATTGCCTGATTTTGAATGTTACATGAATAGGATTATGTTGTCTGGTTTGTATTCTTTCATGCTTTGATTAGATCATACCAGATTGTGCCATATCTGTCCCTGATGCTGAAATGTAACTGGTTTGTTTGTTTTCTTTGCTGTATGATATTATAGTATATGAATATGTCACAATGTATTTATCTATTCTACAGTTGATGGGCATTTGGATGTTTCCAATTTTTGACTACTACAAATAATGCTGCCATGAACATTCCTGTACATATATCCTGGTACCAACATACAGAGTTTTTTCTAGGGTAGAACTGCTGGGTCATAAGGTATACATACATGTGTTCTAAAGGTATAGCCAAAATGTTTGCCAGTGGTTGTTCAAATCATACTACCACTGGCCAGGCAGAAAAGTTCTTGTTGCATTGTATCCGTAACAAAAATGCTTGGTGTTCACAGAATCTACAAATTTTGCCCTTCTCTTGGACATGAAATAGTACGTCATTTGGGTTTCCATCTGCAATTCCAAAAGAGAGTTGCTGATAGCAAGCTCTCTTTGGCCCTCATTCTGGATATCCACTTTCAATGGGTTTAGAATTCTATGTAGCCAGTGCTGTCCTACAGAACACTGAAGGGGGCTCTCCACTGGCTTCCACTGTTGCTGATGACAGTCAACTGTCAATCTAACTATTGCCTCTTTAGAGTATTCCATTGTTTTTCCCTGGTTGTTTTTATGCTTTTCCTCTTTGTCTTTGAATGTTCTGAAGTTTCTCCTTTATGTACTAGATGAGAATTTTTATTTATCCCTCCTGGGATTGGTCAGCTTCTTGAAACTACAGATTAGTGTCTTTCATTAGCTGTAAAATATTACCACCCATTTTCTCTTCAAATAACTCTGTTCTATGTTTGTTCTATTCTTGCTCTGTAACTCCAATTAACACTGTCAGATCCTCTCACTTCATTCTTTATTTCTCACAATCTTTCTTCCCTGTTTACCTTCTTAACCCCCTTTCCCACATGTTGGATAATATCTTCTAATCTATTTTTTATGAAAACTACCCATCCATGAAGTTTTTAAGTTCCATATTATATTTTTCAATTCTAGAAAATCTTTTCACATTTTCCCAAAGCTTTGCATAGTTTCCTGCTTCTTACAGATGTTTTCAAATCTTTCTTTTATTTCTTTAAACACAGTAAGTACAGCTGTTTTGTAATTCTAATAAGCAGTCTTAGTAAGCCCTAACTGGGTAGCTCAGTTGGTTAGAGCATTGTCCCAGTATGCCGAGGTTTCCATTTCAGTCTCTGGGCAGGGCACATACAAGCAGCAACCAATGAATGCATAAATAAGTGGAACCACAAATCGATATCTGTCTGCCTGTCTCTCAAATCAATAAAGTTTTTTTTAACAGAAGCCTTCATAAGTCTATTTCACCTCACTGTTGTTCCTACTAGTCCTCGTTCAGGGTTGTTTCCTTGTGTACTTGGTTATTTTTAATACTATGCTGCTTGATCACACATCAGAAAATGTTTGAGGGAACTGTTTCAGGGTTGGGATAAAGGTGTCTAACCAGAGAGGATTTCTATTTGCCTTTTCCTGGCACCTAGGTACCCTACCAGTGCTGGACTACTTGAACCTTAAGGCTTTTGCACCATTCAGGTGGTAGGAATTTGTCCAATTTGCCTAACGGTTACTTTGTGGTACAGCTTACAGTCTGGATTTCCCCTCCCTCCTGCTGCCCTCTACCTGCTCAGCTCGGTGCTAATGCAATCTTTTTGCAATCTACTGGGGGATGTGGTCTTTTAGGGCCCAGTTTAATTTGAGGAGCATCTTCCTGTAGATTCTCCACCTCCATGGACCCTGAGCTCTGACTATTATTCACCCTCATGCCATGAGAACATCAAAACTGAAGTTCAAGTTTCTCTTTAGTAAATGTACTCAAGGGCAAAAGCAGTTTCAGTGCTCTGCTTACCTCTATAGGTTCTTACCTTCTCTTAGATTTTGACCTTAAAATATTCATGGCTCATAGGAGCTTTTGAGAACTTGGGCTGTTAAAATCTAGTGTTTGTTAATTCCTTTCAAAGAGAAAGCTAGTCCAAATAACCCAGCCTACTATATTCTAAGAAATAGATGAATTCTTTCTCTTTTTTAAAGTTTTTAATGGAAGGCCAGTATGATAAAAAAAAAAATCACATGTAACTCTACCTGCCATTTTTTAAAACCTTTGTGCACTTTCCTTTCTGGTCTTTGACCATGTAAAACATTATTTCTTTTACACAGGTTATATCAATCTGACATTTTCACAGCAGCTAGTGCCCATATTTATTATTTGGGAGGATGGTAAATAAAGGCCAATGGTCAGAGGGAAAAAAAAAACTTAGGAAAGAACATCCTGAAATTTGCAAAGGTCTTCTTTGGGGAATGAACTTACAGAAAGTCGAGATCCAGCTCTTGCTCTGGCAATGCTCTCCTTTTCCTTTTCAGATACCCTTCTCTGCACAGCCTGGAAATTGTTTAAGGCTGCCGAGAAGTCATTCATGAGGCGTTCCTTCTGAAGTCTCTGCTGGCGCTAAGGAAATTAAACAAAAATTTGAAATTGCATAGTAAGTACAAATCATTTGGTTTTAATACCCATTAAGAGCAATATTATACCCCCTAAAGATTCCCTACTAGCAAAATTACTATGAAATAGGCTCTCTCTTAAATGAATAATTTTGTTCTTCACTAACTCAAATCCCTGGTTAATATTATAGACCACATCAGAATTTTCATTCTGACAAACCTGGGAACTGGGTGACATTTACTTTGTAAGGTAATTTCAGAGGGAAATGCAATTCTGAATTTTGGTTCCCTGGAGACTCAAAAGCAGAATAAATACCTGTGGACTCAAACTGGACCCAACAAGAAATTATTTTTTATTAAAAGGTTAAGACTGTATTCATCTATGCCAAGTTCACAGCTTCTCTGAAAACCACAGAGTCATTTTCCTATGGTGATATTTTAAATCTTTGAGATCCTGCAAACTACTTTGTATAGGTACAAGCTACCTTAAGTAAGCTTACTGATTCTATGTCTCAAAAAAGCACATACTGAGAGCACCTGCTCTGTGCTAAGGTCATAGAAGTAAAAACTCATCCCTCACCTCCAAGAGCTTCCACCACATACTTGTAGATAAAGGATATAGACATACAAGTAAGTCTTGTACAGACATACAAGACATTTGTAGATAAAGGACATAGACATTATTATAAACAACTGCTTATCTAATCAGTACTGCAGGAGTTTAGAGGCAGGTGTGCTCAGTAAGAACCCAACAGGTCAAAGAGGCCCCAAGAGGAGGTGGGCCCTGGAAGAAGGAGTGAGGCGTGGATGCGCAGAGAGAAGGGCTGGGCAAGTCCAGGCAGGAGGACGGTGTGAGCAAAGGCATGGCGGCAGAAACCTGAAGAGGATCTGTAAGGAGACAGATAGTTTGGCTGGAACCAAAGGTTTTTTCCCCACGAGAATAGCTAAAAGATGATGTGGGAAAGGCAGGGAAGGGGCTGACTATAGCAGGTTTTAAAGTGCCAAGCTGATGAGTTTGAGACTTGACCTCTAAAGAACAAAGAACAGTGAAGATTTCAGAGCAGGAAACATGATGGGTACAAAATAACTCATAGCTTAGACAAATGAGTCTGTGATGGTGTAGAAAATGGAGGAGGGAAAAAGTAAAAAAGATTACTGCAACAGTCTAGGTTTAAGGATAGAAGGATGTGGTATCTGTCAGTGATGGGAACACAAAGGAATGAATTTAAGACACGTGATGACTTAGTGAGTGGCTGCAGGGGAAGGGGACAAGGTCAAGAATGACTCAGATTTCACACTTGGGAGGGTGACAGTAATGCTGAAAGCAAATTTAGAAATGAGAAACTTTTTTTTCCTTTTTCTGGGATTTTTATTTTTTCATAAACATTGTAACAGGAGGAGTGGAAAAACATCATTCCTCAATCTCAGTGTCCAAAAATACTATCTTTTAAGTATATTATAAACATTTTCCATGTTACCATACTCTTCACAATCTTGGTCGTTGTTACATAATACTTCATCAAGCTGATCTAGTCAATTTTATGCAAATACTCCTTCTATATTGTTCCTACTTTTTAACTATTATAAATAAAGCTAAAGTGAGCCCTATGGTAAGAGCTAATATTTATACAGTGCTTACCATGTACTTGTACCGATGTTTAAGTACTTAATGTAACAACTCATTTAATCCATGCTGGCACCTATATTAGTTAGGTACTATTTAGTCCCTATTTTACAAATCAGAAAACCGAGACCAGAGGCTGGTTAAGTAATTTGCCCAGGGTCACATAGTAAGTAGCACAGGCAGAATTTAAATCCAGGAATTTGGCTCCAGAGTACATAGTTGGTTTTTGTTGCTGTTTTTCCTCAGGACATACTTGGGTGAGTGGATATTAGGTCAAAAGGCTCACATTTTCTATGACAACATGTATTGCCAGTCAGCTTAGTTAAGGGGTTTGGGTGAAAGGAGAGGAATTCAGTATAAGACAACACATTAAATTTCAGAGGAAGGCCATATATTTAAGAGGAGAACTGAGAACAGGAACTGGCAATACGAGCTTAGAGGTGGGGGCTGGAAAAAGATCTGAGGGTCATGTTCATAAAGATGACAGGAAGCTTATAAAAGTAGATAGGACTCCTGAGAGAGAAAACATCGAGTGAGAAAATTGCAGGATCAATGGCAGAGCTGCACTCAGAGAAGGAGGGTGAGACTCAGGCTTGGGTAACAGAAGATAAGCCAGAAAGGGCTCACCAGAGCAGGGGGACAAAATGGAAGGGACTCACGGAAAAAAGTAAGTTTCAGCGGAGACAGGATGGGCAAGAGGACCAAATGAATCAGAGAAGAAAAGGGAGTAAGAACCAAAAAGATCCAGATTTAGCAGCTAAAAGATCACTGATGCTAGTACATACATATAAAATACTGAAAGTAGAATGTATGGTTTGATGTATAGGACAGTAGCAAAAGATGGGTAATGCAGCTAAGAGAATTACATGAAGAAAGATGTGAAAAGGGAAAGAGAATTCAGCACAACAGGAGGAAGGGAATTATATTTCACCAGAGATAGTGTATTTGCAGATCTATTTCGTGTTTTTAATGATACAAGATAATGGAAGGAACAACTGCATGCATAATCCGAAAATAACTTCTGTTTGATTTTGGAATACATTAGATACATTTTTTTTTTTGGTAGCAGATTTGACTTTCTATTTATATTTTGCTTAGGCTACTATTTAACCCTTAAGTACTTTCAGTACTCTGTTTGCATCAAACACTTAGACCCCTTTTTTCCTAACTATTACCTGCAAGTGTGTATTCCCTAAGTGCACAGCTAGGAGGAGGACAGGGGTAATTTGGGAACAGTTCAGAGATATTGGATGGCAAGGGGGAATTTGCCCATAATTGAAATATCAGCATGAGTTACAACTAAAACAAAGAGCACACAGATGGATAACCAAAGGGTGATCACATGTAGTTTACTTTTTATCATAACTACTTTGTAGCAGGATGGGAAAGCAGCTAGCCTTGGATCTTCTCTTTTGTGCAAGGAGCCCCAAAACTCCAAAGACGGAATATATACTTCATTAAACGGCTTACCAGGTATAGGTTAGACTAGTGATCTTCAAACTGTTTTGATGGTGATGGACACACACAGTAAGAACACAGCATCTTGATGCAGTGCCATATACATAAATATACATGAAACAGGTTTCATGTAACAGTAACACACTCCATTTCTATTGTATGTCAAAATGATGATGATCGCAACACACTAATACTATTTTATGTTCCAGCAGCCACAACTCACAGACAACCCTGGACAGGGAAGTTGTAGGCTTCATCTTCAGAGCCATCAGAGATGGGACATCATCATTTGAACAGTTCAATAATAAAAAGCAATATAAGCTGAGTATCCCGCATGAATGGTACAGAAGCTAAAAGCAAAATGGACTTACAATAGGTTTAGGTAGATGAAGGTTTCTTTTTTCCCTAAAAGAGAAAGGATTTGGGGTAGACCACGAATGCCAGGTAAGAGTTAAGCCACAAAGGAGGAAGCACATCTGACATCAGGAATGTAGGAACAAAGGCATGGCATTTCAAGGAAACCAATGAACCCTATAGAAAGTGTGTGTTTTTAAAGGATTTAAATGGCCACTGAATAAATTATTTAAAAAGAGAAATTTTTTTTCCCTGAGTGTTTCTTCAACCTGAGACCTATGAATGACTCATGGTGGGACATGAAGGTGAGTGACTGCACAATACAAAAGACATATGGCTGAAGTTTATAGATACTGGATACAAAACAAACTAGCATCAAGCCTGAAAACCTAAAATCAAACGTTGAGATTCTCCTTCAGTTAAACCTACTCTATTAATACATTAATGTGTTATTACTAATAATGGCAGCAGCCACCACATACTGAGGACCTACTATGTGCCAGGTACTTTGCAAGATCTGGTGCATGCATTCTTTCTCTTGTCACAGTGGCTGCATTTTCCCATTTTACTGACAGTGAAATTGAGGTTTAGAGAAGGTCTAGCTGCACCAAAGGCGAAGGTATTTTTGTTTCACACGCTGTCTTCCCATTAAAACAATGTCCTTTCCTCTTAAAAAAAAAAGCAACACCAACAAAAAACAGAAAATACCTACCTGTTCTGAAGTAGATAAGGGAAGAGGCAAGGTCCCTAATTCCTTCAGTAATTCATTTGTTTCCTTGGCAAGCTGATTTGTGGAGTGCTGTAACTGTTGCCTGAGAGACAAAGACATGTTTCAGGATTTTCTCATTTCTTGAGAGCTGTTATAGTTAGTATCAGCTTGTTCTTGGAGTGTCTCACAAAGCAGGGAATGCAAGGGCACCTGAAGAAATAGATTACTAGATGCCCAGGTTCACAACAAAATTCCAGAACTAGTACCCAGTCAAATGCACTTCGAGGCTTCTTCACATTACTGAGTAGAAAGAACCTGCCTCAGTGAAACCTGCTGATCAGGTATTTTAACTCTTTGGGGAGAAGAGAAAAGCACATCAGCAGTTCTGGCAGAAATATAAGAGCAACTGCCCCCACAGCTAAATCCAAGAGTTTGAACACACTGAACTCTCTCACAAAACTCTCACACCGAATTGCCCGGGGGCTCTGCAGAGCTACGGTCACAGCCCACTGCCCGGAGACAGAATCCTGGCACTGGCGGTCGGATGAAATGTGCATTCGAAGCACAGCTCCCACCCTAGAGAACAACCTCCAAAGGTCTGCCCCGGGTTCCTGCTTAAAGCTGGGGCTCCTTCAGCTTTACCCTCGAGTCCTTACTGGTTCCTGATGCTCTACTCTCTGGTTCTTCCCTCTAAAAACAAAACTGTCCTATGGTGTGTAAACACATATAAAGAGTAGAGGGGAAAGGACATTAAAGAGGGAAGAATATGTAACATGTTAGGTGGGATTGAAAAGTAGTGGGAATCCAAAAAGAACTCCTGTCAGTCACGGTGTCCTCTGTTATCTGGCCACTTCTACAAAGATGTTAAGGGAGGACAGAGAAACCACACCATTAATTATTAATGTTTTTTTCACTGCAAAGGAGACTCCAAGATAAAAGACAAGGGAGTCCAAAATAAGAGGGAGTCGATCAGGAGCCTGCCCATCCCGGACAGGACTAACGCATCCAGAGACATTTCACGTCTCCCTGGAAAAAGCTTAAAGTAGTAAGTCATTCCTTCACTTCACAGAGTCTAAAACAGGAAACAAAAATATTGTTCAGTATATTTTAGAGATGAATAGTAGAACTTTCAACAGCAGAAATGTACTCAAGAAGGATGTGATAAAAAAAGAAATACCAGTCTATTATTCTCTCAGGCTCCACTGGGGTCCTTCTGAATAAATTTTTCCTAATAATGTGTGCAGTTGGAAATCCACCTAGATGAGATGACCTCTGCCGAGCATTAGGAGTCCTCTGCACACAGGGAGGGTCGCTTAGTCAAAATACAGTTTAAGAAAGTTAGGGGTTCCCTTCTCTCAAGGAAAGAAAGAACCAGAGATCAAGGGCTCGAAGACGCAGAGAAGATCACAGCCCATTACCGTATTTTGTTGCCCCCCCTTCTAGATCCACCTGTTACTTCCCGTCCCACTGCCTCTCGTCCCGGCTTCCCAGGCCTGACCCCTAAGCGTCCGTGCAGCAGTGGCACTGTGTCCTCGATGGGCCCTCACAAAACCCAGCCTTGTTGGGAACCTACTCACAGATTTTCCTGTAGCTTGGTGGAGTCCTGTTTAGTTCCCAGTTGGCTCATTAAATTCTTTATTTGGGCAGCTGAGGAGAGGAAGGAAAAAAGATTTGTTAAAAGAAAAAACAGATTCATCATGAGCACCCTGTCTAAGGTCAGCAGTTTTTTTCCACATCCTGAATAAGTACATGCAAATAATAGAAAGCTTGGTATGATCAAAACCTTGGCATACACATTCCCTTAAATTCTGAGGTTCACCTTTGTCCCATGGAGTATGTCTTTAAGTGGAGGGTGGTGGTTTTATTCATCACCCCCAAAGAACCTCCAAATTTTTCCGGATTTCCCGTGGCACTGGATAACAATTTAATCACACTTAAAAGGGCTTTGAAGCACGGGCTGCGAACCAAAGTGTCGCAGGTTCGATTCCCAGTCAGGGCACATGCCTGGGTTGCAAGCCACAGCCCCCAGCAACCGCACATTGATGTTTCTCTCTCTCTCTCTCTTTCTCCCTTCCTTCCCTCTCTAGAAATAAATAAATAAAATCTTTTAAAAAATAAATAAAAAATAAAAGGACCTTGATACTAAATATAGGCCCTGGCCAATGTGGCTCGGTTGGCGCATCATCCCATACACTGAAAGGTTGCAGGTTTGATTCCTGGTCAGGGCATATACCTGGGTTTCAGGTTCAATCCCCAGTCAGGGCGCATATGAAAGGCAACCAATCTATGTTTCGCTTCACACTGATATTGTTTTTTCTTGCTCTCTCTCCCCTCCCTCCCTCCCTTTCTCTCTAAAAGTAATGAATAAATGTCCTTGAGAGAAAATTATAAATTAATAAAATAAAATTTAAAATAAAATGGCCTCAATACCAAATATCAAAATAAAAACTACAATCCACCAGTACACAATGTTTTACATCAAACATTTTTGGAAAGACATGTATATTTATTATTAATAAAAAGTTACCAATGCCCTAGTTGGTATACCTAAGTGGGTTGAGCGCCAGCCTGAGAACCAATGGGTAGCTGGCTCAATTCCCAGTCAGGGGATATGCCTGCCTTGTGGGCTAAGTCTCCGGTTGGGGGAGTGTGAGAGGCAATCTATCGATGTATCTCTCACACACTGATGTTTCTCTCTCTTTCCTTCTCCCTTCCCCTCTCTCTAAAAAATAAAATTTTTTAAAAATTATTTTTAAAAGTCTGTATCTATGAGACTGTTTCTGTTCGTTTCCTTATTTTGTTTTTCAGATTCGGTTTTTACTAGATGTATATCTATTGCCATTTTATTGTTCATGTTTTTTACCTTTTCTCCTTCTCTCCCTCCCTCTCCTCCTTCTTCGAGAAGAACCTTTACTATTTCATGTAATACTGGTTTGGTGGTGATGAACTCCTTTAGCTTTTTCTCCTCTGGGAAGCTCTTTAAGCCTTTGATTCTAAATGATAGCTTGGCTGGGTAGAGCTATCATCACTTTGCTTTTCATCACTTTGAATAATTTCTTGCCAATCCCTTCTGTCCTGCAACATTTCTATTGAAAAATCAGCTGAGAATATTAAGGGAGCTCCCTTGTAGGTAACTAACTGCTTTTTCTTGCTGCTTTTAAGATTCTCTCTGTCTTGAACCTTTTGCATTTTAATTATAATGTCTCGATGTGGACCTCTTTAGGTTCATCTTGCTTGGGATTCTCTGCATTTCCTGGACTTGTATGTCTCTTTCCTTCACCAAGTTTTGGAAGTTTTCTGTCATTATTTTTTCAAATAGATTTTCAATTTCCCACTCTCTTTCTTCTCCTTCTACTACCACCTGCCATGATGCAAATGTTGGTACACCTGAAGTTGTTCCAGAGGTTCCTTATACTATCCTCATTTAGAGGGCTCTTTTTTCTTTTTGCTGTTCTGACTAGGTGTTTTTTGCTTCTTTATATTCCAAATCACTAATTTGATTCTTGGCTTCATCTACTCTACTGCACTGTCAATTCCTTGTAAATTATTCTTCATTTCAGTTAGTGTATCCTTCATTTCTGACTGGTTCATTTTTATAGTTTACATGTCCTTTTTTATGATGTTGAAGTTCTCATTAAGTTTGTTGAATATCTTATAACTACACTTTGAACTCTGCATCAAGTAGATTGCTCATCTTCATTTGGTTTAATTCTTCTTCTAGAGTTTTGCTCTGTTCTTTCACTTGGGACATGTTTCATTGTCTCCTCATTTTGGCAGCCTCCCTGTGTTGTTGTTGTTGTTTTTTCTCTATGTATGAGGTAGAGCTGCTTCTTCCTGTCCTGGGCTTGGCAGAGTGGCCCAATGCAGCAGGTGTTCTGTAGGGTCTAGTGGCACAGCCTCCCCAATCACCCAAGCTGGGCACTCTAGGTGTATACCTGCATGCACACCATGTACACCCTACTGCTTAGTTGAGGTAAGGATTTACCCCTAGGCCTACTGGCTGTAAGGACTGGCTGCGACCACTGACCACAAGCCACTATGGAGGATCAGCTGTTCTGAATTAAGGGTTGCTGGGCAATTCAGCTGTAATTTTGATGTGGTTGTGACAGGATGCAAGTACTGCATTTACTTACCCCGCCATCTTGACCAGAAGCTTCCTATTGTCTTTATCCACCTACAATAACATTCCTTTGGAACGTCAAAGTAATCTTTTCCAGGCCCCCCAGGACACAGTCATTGCACCAGAGCACCAGACTGTGAGACCACAGAACCCCTTCTTGTTTTCTTGTCCACACACAACACATCTCTGTGTTGTAACTGATAACTAGCCTGTAAAGAAGTATGTGTCTCCCCCTTTACTTTTCATCCAGTCTCAGAGATATCCCTGCTTTGCTTTCTCCCACATCTCTAATCTACCACCAGTGGATTTCACGTAATCCCCCTAAAGTCTCCTCCTTTGATTCTAAAGTATCAAATAAGCTATAAAACCGCCATTCTCTTGACTATTTGCTCAATCCACTGAGATTTTGATTCCCACCAACTGATATCATTGTGGATCAAAAAAACTTTTAATAAGACTTTTTCTTAGAGTGAAATTTTTCGTGGACAGCTTCTAAGTCTGATGAGACACAATGATTAAGCGACATTTTCTAAATGACCTTTGTGTGACTCTGCTCCTAAATGGATGCTACACAGCCTAGCCCTTAGCAGTAAGCACGAGTTATTTCTCCTTAGCCAAAACAAGCACTGTATCATAGATGTTTCAACCTCAAATTTATAAAGTCAAAAATATACAAGTTTATAGCACTTCAAATATGCTTTTATCTCATTTTCAGACCATACTGTTCTAGCAAATATATAACTCCAATTTATAATGGAGATACAGGATTCACTTGGTTACAGGAAGATGTAACCACTATAATTACTGCATTCTGCTAGTACAGCATTCTATAAGGTATAAATCATTTTCCACTACTAATGTGTGGATATTCCTTATTATCTAAGTCAAATGGGAATCAGAATATCACTAAAGCTATCAACTGGCTACAAATTATTTATGAAAGAGGCAGACATTAGAGTTTACCGAGCATTTACTATGTGTCATTGGGCTATATACGGGTACTTGATATGGTATAATAAAAAGTATATTTGATCATTGTCACCATTTCCTGGCAAAAAGCACCTAAAACCCTTGGGCTTTCCTGAGTGATAAGAGCGTCTTTCATTTTTCGTAAAGAGCCCCTTTGGAACACACCAAGTTTATGCTAACAGGTGACTTGGGTGGGGCCTCTAGGCAGCCTTAGATGGGTGTGGCTGGTTACCAGAGTGACCAAGCGATTAGAAGGTTGGAACTTTTAGCCAGACGCACAGACCTCAAACAGGAGGAATAGTGGGGGGAAAGGTGCAGATTAAGCTCTATAAAAACTCATAACTAGATTTGATGAACTTCCCATTAGTGGAGATAGTGCTTGAGCTCAGAGGTGGCAAGGTAGCTCAGAGCCCTTCTTACATACCTGCCCTAGGCATCTCTTCCATTGGCTGTTCCTGAACTATAGCCTCATAATAAACTGATAACCTAATAAGTAAATGTTTTCCTGAGATCTGTGAGCCTCTCTAGAAAGTTAATGGAACCTAAGGAAATGGTTATGGGAACCTCAATTTCTGATTTGCAATTGACGTGGGGTAAAGTCTTGGGGAGTAAGCCCTTACTTAAGCTGTAGAATCTGATGCTAACTCCAATAGTCAGCGTTGGAATTCAGTGAAACTGCAGGATACCCAACTGATGTCTGGAGAAGCTGATTATTGCTTAGTGTGTGGAAAACCCACTTATCTAGTATCAGAAGTAAATTATTGAGAGTAGAGGAAATACAGGAGTGTTTTTCCTTTATGCTTGATAAGTATGATCTTATTTGAACCAACAATCACTTTTTTAAAAAAAAAGATTTTATTTATTTTTAGAAAGAGGGGAAGGGAGGCAGAAGAAGAGGGAGAAAAACACTGACGTGTGAAAGAAACAGTGATGGAATGCCTCTCACATATCCCCAAGTGGGGGGCCGGGCCTGCAACCCAGGCACATGCCCTGACTGGGAATCAACCAGCAACCCTTTGGTTCATAAGCCGGCACTCAATCCACTGACCCACACCACCCAGAGCCCAAATTGTACAGTTCTGATCATGCAATTATGATTGGTTGGTATAGATGCAAATGAGGTAATTATATGCATAGTTTTGACTGAACAGGCAGGTCCCAGTCCCTCGGGAGAAGGACTGAAACCCGGGTTCCCTTGCAGTGGTTGACTCAGACAGCATAAACAAGCAGGATGGGGGTGGGAGGGTGTAGTGCTGAGAGTTCAGGCTGAGGTTCTTCTGGGTAATGAGTACACGAGGAGCTCCTGTAAGCGAATAGCCATTAGACAATTCTTAGTAATAAAATCTGGGCCCTCAGTTGACCATGAGGAGTCCACCGCAGCAGACAAATTACTTCTCGGGGTTCACAAGAGCTACAGAATTCATTCATTCAGAGTACCTACTCTACCCTGTTCTATCTTTGCTCTAGGAGACATTTGCTGTCAATAAGCTTATATTTTAAGGAAAAGAGATAAATAATAGCATATGTCAGGTAGCGATAAGTACTATAAAGAAATAAATTCAGGTAAGGTCTGGAATGATGAGGGGTGGGGAGTAGGTATTAGTTTTTATAGGGTGGTCAGAGAAGAATTCTGACAAGGTGACACTGAGTAGACTTCTTAGAGGAAATGAAAGACCTAGCCATGTAAATATCTGGGGGAAAAGCCTTCTAGCAGAGAGAGTATTAAGTACAAAATCCCCAGGGCAAAAGCACGTGGCGTGGTGGAGGAACAGAGCAGAAGCCAGTGTGACTCGAGTCGAGACTGACAACAGGAGTAGCCAAAGAGGTGGAAGGGCACCAGACTGTATAGGGCCTTATAAGCTAGTGCAGAGACTTTGGATTTTAATGAAATCAGAAGCCACTGATGGGTTTTGAGCAGAGTGTCATAACAAGCAGAATTCAAACCCAGGGCTAATTTCAATGGCTATATTCTTTGTGCCACATTATGTTCTCTCAAAAGGCTGACACTTGAAGGAAATAGAATGTAGTGACAGAGGGCAGGCCTCCACCTCCAGTGTTCCACTTAGCCCCACCTTGCCTATCTGATGCCTCCCTAACTTAATAGCTCTGCTCTACATAGGCTGACGTCCTTGCTCTAGCTGGCTCCCTCCCCAACTTCCTCCCACCTTTGACAATATTCCTGGATCCGCACCAGAGTCCAGCAGTGCGCCAGGCACTCGGTGGGTATATAAGTAATTACTGATTAACTGAGTTAGCCTCCCTTTTATATCATGACACTTGCTTTCAAGATGTGAATGAGCATGAGCTGGCAATGAGACCAGAACTCTAAACCAGACCTGACCACTACCTAGGTGTGTGGCACCATTCAAGTCATTTCATGTTGCTGGGTCTCTTTGTAAGGACTGTATATGATACTCAGGTTTAACTACCATATATTGAATACTTACTATTTGTCATAGTATTTTCTATTTGTGTGGGTAGATTTTTCTTATTAAATCTTTACAACTCTATGAGGACGAAATGATCTCTAAGTACTACCACCACTGCTCAATGCTAAATTTCAATAATAACAAAGAAGCTCTGGTCTCAGAATGATGCTGTGTAACCAAGGAATGTTTTAGCAAGCCCCAGTTTGGCTTAGAGAGGCTCCACCTGTGCACCGACGGGACTGGGCTGCCTACATGCCTCTGGAGAGCAGGGACCACATTCTACTCATTCTTGTATTTGCATAACCACAAACACCCCTCTAGAAAATCACTGGTTGACTACATGGATGTCACAAAAAGGTAGAGCTTACAAAAGTTCAGGGACACATTTCATTTTACTGACTGTCTTTATAAAGTAGAGCATTCTCCTTAGAAAGTATAGAGATATGTCAAAGTATCAAGTTATGAATCATCTATCAAAACTTACTAAATATCCTAGAGAGCAATGGGGATTTTATAGAATATGGGAAAAATCCATGAAAAACCAGCTGTTATTTCTATATTCTCATTTGAGAACTTTTTTCATCTGGTTTGTTTTTTACTTCTTTTGTTGAGATTACCTGAATTTGCGGTGTGTGTAGCAGGGAGGGCGCCGGGCCGGGGACGTGTGGGGTAGGGAGACTTTACAGGATTGTTTGCTAGCTAAGCACCAGACTTAATCTAAGCCTCCACCAACTCCTTCTAAGCTCCTCATTATTAAGGTATTTTCCTAAAAGTTTCCATCAACACCAGGTATTAGATACCCCAAATTTCAAATTATAAGAACAGGAGTTTATTGGAACCCAAAGCCGCAGAATTTTTTGCACACTGCCCTCCATAACTACCAACATCTGGGATTTATTCAAAAATAGTGTCTCAATGACCCATTTATTTTATATCCAAGAACTGTATCCCTTAATAAACCTAAAGCACACATAAAAAATAGAGTACATATATACTCAATTTTCACTTGAATGGATTTAAAATGTCAAAAAGTAAAGTGATACTATTGGGAAAGATTTTTATCAAAATGGATTGAATCTAAAATAGAGTTTTCTGTTTAACTTGTTTACTGAGAAAACTTTTTTCTAAGCATTCTAGTAAATTTGTTGCAACATTCTGGATGAAAATAGGTATCTTCTATAAAATGCTACATAAGGGATGGGAGGGAGAGGTGGAGGGAAAAGGCAGACAGTTGTATTTAACAACAATAAAAAAAAAAAAAAGGAAATGCTACATAATCCTGGAACCCAGATGACCAGGTCAAATATAAAGATAATCATTCAGTTCCACATAAGCAAATTTTTTTTTCTTTAATCTTTATGGGTGCTTTATTCAGATGGCCAGTGATCTGAGATGGCCAATTTAAAATAGGGCTTCAATTTCTCCTATCACTGAATTTCATTTTTTTAAGGCTTGTTTATTTTTAGAGAGGGAGAGAAACATCAATCAGTTGCCCCCTGCATGCCCCCAGCCAGGGACCTGGCCCACAACCCAAGCATGTGCCCTGACTGGGAACTGAACCGACAACCTTTCAGTCTATAGGCCAGCGCTCAATCCACTGAGCCACAACAGCCAGGGTGACTTTTCATTTTTAAAAGCATGTCCTGGCTGAAACTTTTAAAAGACTACAAAGAAAATCAATTTATTGTACATTACAGCTAATGTCCACCTAGGAACTACTCTAAATTGAATACTCTTTATGTTCTTTTAGCTGAGTTTTAAGCAGAATCTGAATCTCCAAATGAACTTTAATCCAAATCAAAGTCTAGTCATAGTGAAAGCAAGTACTATCACAGGTAGAAAAAAAAATTCTCTTCATTTGACATCTAATGCTCTAATTCAGTATATATATATTTCAACAAAAAAACCCACATTATTTACATTAAAGAAAATGTTAGCCTGAGGTGATTATGACAATGATATCACTGTGTCTTATTCTGAAAATTAGGTTTACACTGTTTTCACACAGCTTCAATGAAAATGACCTGACTTATATAAATTAACCACTGTATTACAACAGTAAAGCTCCAAACTAAACTGAACATGAGTACTAATTATTAAAGGTATAATCTTCCACCTAACATATGACAGAATATGTAATGGTTAAGAGTACAGAATTCTGGCCCTGGCTGGTGTGGCTCAGTAGATTGAGTGCCAGTCTTCAAACCAAAGGGTCGCTGGTTTGATTCCCAGTCAGGGCTTGTACCTGGGTTGCAGGACAGGCCCCCAGTAGGGGGTGCATGAGAGGCAACCACATAATGATGTCTCTCTCCCCCTCTTTCTCCCTCCTTTTCCCTCTCTCTTAAAGTACATAAATAAAATCTTTTTTTAAAAAAAGAGTACAGATTCTGAATCACAACCGCCTATGTGTTGTTATTCCTGGTTCCACCACTTCCTAGCTTTTTGATCTTGAGCAAAATGCTCCACTCCTCTGTGCCTCAGTTTCCTCACCCTAAAAATGAGAATAACAAGAGAAGTCTCCTGTGGTGGTTGTGAGGATGAGAGATAATATGAATCTAAATTTAGGACAGTGGCGCAGAAAGGACTCAATTAAGGATAGCTATTATTATCAAATGCAAGACCAAGTAAAATGTACTTAGCAATGATAAAATCAATTAAGTACATACTGAATGCCAACTACACATCCACTGCCGCGCCAGGCACTGTAGCCAACTAAAGAGAAACACAATGCATGGTCTCTCTATTCCCACAAAACTAATAGCGATGTCTCTAGTTGGAATGACAAGGTCAAACTACATAAATTAATTAGAGAATACAGAATATAAGTGTTAAACTGTGAAAAACTGCATGCAAATTCAAAGAAAAAAATGATAGTTAATATTTCCTAAACACTATGTTGCAGGCACTGTTTTAAATACATCAATTACCTCATTTAATCCCCACAACCCTAAGAAATAAATATTAACTCCATTTAATAGATGAGAATATTGAGAAATAGAGGGGTAAAGCAATATGTTACACAGGTAGTAAAAAGCAGGTCTAGGGTTCAAACCCAGGTAGTCTGACTCTTGAGCCTGCTCACCTAACCACTACACTATATTAGGACAGGGAACTCAACCAATACTACCACCATTTACTGAGTGGCTACTATTTGATAGGCACTATACTAGGCTCTTTCAAACAACCCATTTTGATAATTCTGTTCATTTGACAGAAGGGGTAACAGAGAAAAAGGGGAAATAACCTGTTCAAGGTTAACAGTGCACAGAGAACAGGGACTCAGTAACAGATCTACTGACCCCTAAAGCCCATACTTTCTGACTTCACTGTCAAAAGCAAAGAAGGCCCTGGCTGGTGTGGCTCAGTGGATTGAGTGTCAGCCTGCGAACCAAAGGGTTGCCAGTTCAATTCCCAGTCTGGGCACATGCCTGGGTTGCAGGCCAGGTCCCCAGTGAAGGACACACAAGAGACAACCACACATTGATGTTTCTCTCCCTCTCTTTCTCCCTTCTTTCTCCTCCCTCTAAAAATAAATAAATTTAAAAAATCTTTTTTAAAAAGCAAAGGGAGGCTTAGTTATAGGCAGCAGGATTTAAGTATAACTCAAAGAACTATATAATTTGGATAGCTAATGAGGTAGGGAAAGACATTACAGAAAGGAAGAACAGAACCAGCAAATGACAGTGTTTAGGGATGTTAAGAAAGCAAGTCTGCCTACAGCAAAGAGTGAAGAGAAGTAGAAAATACGGTTAATTTGGGTTAAGATGACAGAGAGGATAAAAGCAAGGTAGAATGTTAAGATCTGATAGAGCAAACAACGCAGAACCACTGTAGGCTCTTCGGGAGGTGAGTGGATAACAAAACAGGACCTCAGACGTACTGCTGATGGCATTATCAGGATGAACTAGAATGGGAACAGGGGCACTGGGAGTATGCTGTTGGAATACACACGTTGAGATCATGAAAACTTAAGCGGGTGGCAATGAATAAAAGGCAAGAGGAAAATGTGAAAATAACTTTGAAAAAACCTACAGGATTTCTTGATAATCAGTTTTAAAAGTTCAACTGCTCTTTGTTTTTTTAGTAAACAAAATAGTATCAATAAATTAGCAACATTAAATAACAGAAATGCTGTTATTGCATGCCCTCCTTGGGGCATGCCCATTTGAATCTCCTTTTTGAGTGAATTTTCTTTTTCCTAAATTCTAAGGGCCCCCACAAGACTTGCAACCAGAGCAGCAAAGCGCAGCAACAGCTTGTCCGGGCTAACCCTCTGAATCTGCCCTGAAGGCCCCTTTTCTCTGACCTTCCAGTGAACTGACCGCAGCCCCGCCTGGGCTCATTCTTCCCCAGAACATCTGTAGGGAGCCAAAGCACCCTAGGCTCAATCCTGTGGCATCTTCTATCCTAGGCCTTTCCTTGTTTCACTGTCCCCAGCTTTCATAAACATATCCTCAAAATCGAAATTAAAACAAAAACCAGAAATGCTGTTCTTCAATTTCTTCAGAGTTAACTTGGAGGCTATTAGGTTTTTTTCCTATTTTGCCTCAGCAAATACTTGCTCAGACCTTTCACTCCACAACAGGCAGAGTCAAGCAGTTTCCCTCTGCACCAGACACATAACTGATAACAACTCTTTGTACCGAGCAATGAACCTTAGCTGTACCTATAACAACCCATGCAGTGACCTGCCATATTTCAGGCTGATATGCTCAGCTATTGCAAACACATGTCTGTCACTAAACAGGTAAGGAAAAAAGACAGCTATTCTCTCATATTTCCAATGGGTACAGGTTCTTGCAGGGTTGGATAGATATGGGTATACATCTCTCGGCTCATGTTCAGAATGTGCACTTAGCTATGACAGCCATGGCTTAGAGAGGTTTGGGGGACAGGCACTAGCCTGACAGTACTAACTGGGTAGACACAGTGTCACCATACCAATTTCAAATTCCCAATTCCTCACCAAACAATCCCAAAGGAAGAATTCTAATTCTTATTGCCTAGGGTCAGTAAGATGTGGCAGGTACTACATAGTACAAGGAGAATGCAGCAAGAGTTCCAGGATGGCAGAAAAACCTCATTCATTCAAA
The DNA here is from genome assembly GCF_004126475.2 of Phyllostomus discolor. Lineage (NCBI taxonomy): Eukaryota > Metazoa > Chordata > Mammalia > Chiroptera > Phyllostomidae > Phyllostomus > Phyllostomus discolor. The sequence goes on along the minus strand of NC_040907.2, from coordinate 17,676,779 downwards.
TCTACTACATACAATTTATCAAGCATCAAGACCCTACGTGATATGACCCCTAGCTACTTCCCTGACCTTATGCTCTCTTCTCTAACTGCAATTAAGCCACACTAGCCTCCTTGCTATTTGAACACACAAGAGCTTTGCTCTTGCTATTCCCTCTGCCTAGAATGCCTTCCCCAGTATTCGCAGGGCTCTCGCCCTCACTTAATTCAGGTGTCTACTCAAATGTCACCTCCTCGGAGAGGCCCTCCTTGACCAACTTATCTCAAATAGCACACCCCCCCCCATTCTCTATTCCCTTGTACTGCTTTTGCTTCATAGCACTTATTATTCAATATTATTTATATATGTGTATACATACACTTGTACGCACACACACGCACGCACGCACACATACACACATTATCAGTGAAGGGATTTTGTCTTTCTTGTTCATCACTCCATCCCCGGCATGGAGCAGGCGCTAAAAGAATATTTGTTGAACAGTAAATGAGCGAATCTATCACATGCTTGGGAGTGAGAACAGTACTAGAAATAAATATAAAGATGAATCAAGTCACATCCCATGCTTCAAAGACACTAACAGTCTAGCAGGGAGGGAGGCACATCACAAGAAGACGAAGGTCAGCAGCCTCAGGTACTCCCCATAGTTTCCTATGCAGAGTTAAAAAGTCACTTGTAACTTGAAGTGTTAACTGCTATAAAACTGTAATATTAATTAAAAATTATAAAAAGGCTAATTGCTGATCATAAGAAACAGACCTGATTTCAGATTCAGGTTGCCATGTTAGCTGGGTAATTATTTATCTTTCTCAGCATGTTTCCTAATCTACAAAATTAAAATAATACTGGTAATTACAGGGTTGTTATAAAATTAAGATAATGCATGTAAAGAATTTTTCAGGGGGAGGGGGTACAAGGGAACTAAATGGTAATGGAAAAAATATAATAAGGATTATATATTTTTTAAAAAAGGATTTTTCATACTGCCTGGCACACAGTATGTACCCAAATGTTAGTTATTAGTGTAATTAATGGCTGACTCCAATGTCCCTTGAGCCCAATTCCCAAGCTTAAATCTTATCAATTCTATCACCAAAGAAGCCTCTCCTAACATTTCCTTCCTTTCTGACTGCAGTGTCTCCCTTCCAATTCAACATATTCATACATCTACAACATCTATATCTACATATTCCTAAAGAATTAAATCCAACCCTCCCCTGCCCCCCAGTTTAGCACTTAAAGATCTTCCTATTTGGGTTCCAACTTACCTTTCCAACCCTATTTTCCACTACTTTGTGGAGGCCACCACTCTGGCCAAAGCAAATCACTCTACTTTTCTATATATATCCTATGCTTTCCCGCTACAATACCTTGTTCATTGTATCCCTTCCTGGAATACCCTTCCATTTTTTATCGTCAAAAGTTCAAACTCTTCCTGCCATCTTTCCAGAACTAGCTCAAATGCCATAATGCCTTCCTTGACCCTTCCTGACTGAAAATGATCTCACTCTCCCCTGAACACCTAAATAATGTTATTTATATCTCTTCTATAGCACTGATCCCTTTCGACTTTCTGTATCGATTATGTCCTCCACAGGAACCCTTTCGAAAGAATCCATGCCAGTTCCCACAGTACTTATCACATTGCCTGATACTCAAATATTATGTAGAATGATTTCACAAAGACATATTAAGATTAAATTTAGTCTCAACAGAAAACTTTTGGCTTTGAACCAGACTTTTTAAATCTAACTTGTATTACAGCTCCCTCACAGAGAGAAAACAGAACACAAAGTACTGCTATATTTCCTAGCCAGAGGTCATATTAATTTTTTTTTTATTTCTGGATTAAACAGACCACATACTCTTCTTTCCACTTTTGAATCACCCAGTCTCAATCCCTTCCCATCAGAAACTTCCCACTTCTCAAATTCTACATGTTGTACTTAAATTTAAAAGCAAAATGATACTCTGTTCTTTAAAAATACTGAAAATAACTGTGCTCAGGACCAACTAGTTCTGCCTATTAACAGTATGGCCAAGCTTACAAAACACACAATAACAAACAACAAGGATGATGATCACCATTTTTCCAAGTAAAGTTGCTGCTGCTCTCCTGTTTATAAGGCTGAGCTGATTCCCAGGCACAAGAAATAGCCTATATTTGACTCATTCAGCTGGCCTCACTGACACTACTGTACTTGTGGGGGTGAAGTTTTAAGACAATGACCTTCTGAAATCCACCACCAGCCCTACCATGTCTGTCTTACTCAAGTCCCTGAGTTTCTCTGTGTATCAGATTTGTTCAAGAGTCAGTCAATAGTAAAGGAAAACAAAAGTTTCATCGACTTGAAATACAAAGATATGTGCAAATCTTTTGCTACAAAAGACAGAATAATGTGAATTGAAATGTTTACGGTGAATTCTCTTCGTTAAAACGGAAGTTATCTCATCTCTCAAATACAAGTCATTGTATCTGGTTTCCAAGTTCATTAAAGGAAGAACTGTTTTTTAAGTCACCCAAACACACGCCCTCTCCACTTCCCTTAATTGAAAGCTGCTGATTCCCAAGGAGCCAGAGCTGAGCAGAACGTAAACCTAATGTCTACATCACTAAACAACTACCGATGCAAACTAGCCAAACAGGAAAGAGAGGTGGGGGGCGGTGGCGCGGGGGAGGCGATGACAGGAAAATACTCGGCTGACCACTGCACCAAATCAACTCACGGATCTCGAGGTGACACACACACACATACTCCCACCCTGGGGCTGTCAGGACTGATGTTTTGGCCCCAACATCATGAGGGCATAACTCTTAAGGAGAGACTCAAGCTTCCTTCCAGCTGGGGCTCGGGACCCTCGAGAAGCCTGGGCCTGACAAGACTCGGAGATGACAGCTCGCCCACCCCCAGAATGGAAAGCCCGACAGGTCTTCAGGTGAGGCCTTGGCCGCAGCCCGAGACGGGCTCCGCGTCGCGGCAGCTTCACCCAGGCCTGTCCCTGGGACGCCCCTCGCACCCCAGCTCTGTCCCCCGGCTTACTGGCTTGGCTGATCCGCTGTATATTGCCGCTGCATGTCTGGATGATGCTGCTGAAGTCCCGAAGCTGGGACCCCGAGGTCCCCGGGTTCCGGTACATGTCTAAGGGACCGTAAGACATAACGAGGAGCTGAAACAGACTCGCCCTGTTCGGCGGTCCCACCGGAAGCAGCCACCAAACAGGACCGCAGACTGGGAAACCGGGAAGAGAAAGGGCGGGGAAGGAATTGAGGCTGCGTGCGCATTAGCCCCGCCCCCTCGCAATGCGCACGCGTTCGCCCCGCCCTGCTGTACTGTGCGCCTGCGCAGCCAGAACTAATGTCGGGAACAGTAGCTTAGAGACTGGACGCTCTGGGCGGGGCGGATGCGCGTCGGAGTGGTGGCGTCACACGGTTGGAGCTGGGATTGGATGAGTTGATGTAGCTGGCGGTACAGTTTCTCGCCAGGGCACGGTGACAGAAGGCAGGAATTTTCGATTAGCCAGATGATCTCAGCCCTAACATGTTCTATTCTGAGAATTCAGGCTCAAATATGGGAATATTCGACAATGTTGAAACTCAGATCTTTAACCAGACTCCTGAAATTCCTCACTCTACTTCCATCCTTTGGCTTTGTTAGTGTTTGGGGAGTACTTTTATGGTTTACAAACCGCTTTCATTTCTCCTCCCACCCCTTTCTAATCAAAATGATATGATAATAATTTATCGAGCACGTACTATGTGTGAATTGTCACTGCAATACAGTTGTTCATAAGCTCTTTCACAGCAAGGGACCATGTTGTAACCATGTTTTTACCTTCAGGATAGATAGTAAACATCGATACTTTAAATTTTTCTTCTTTTTAATTGTTGTTCAAGTACAGTTTTTCTGCCTTTTACCCCAATCCCAGCCCACCCCCGCCCCAGCTCTTCCCACCTCCCTCCTGTTTCCACACCCCCCTTTTTATTGTCCATATGTCCTTTATACTTGTTCCTGCAAACCTTTCCCCTTTCCCCCTGAAATTCCCTCCCTCCCCAGTCCCCTCTGGTCACTGCCAGCCTGTTCTCAATTTCAGAGTCTTTGGATATATTTTGCTTGTTTGTTTGTTTTGTTGATTAGATTCCTGTTAAAGGTGAGATCACATGGTATTTGTCTTTCACCACCTGGCTATCGCGATCGTTTCAATGACATAAAGTAACTGAACAAAGTAAGCATTACTGTTTTTCCTTTACAACTGAGAAAATGAAGACCACAGGTTAATTTGTTGTCATGAGATTTGACTGCAAAACCCAAATACTAAACTAGCTTCATTGTCATCGCACTACTTTCCTAAAACGCACCTGCATGTTCCCAAATTCATTCTTCATTTAAAATCCCTGGCAAATGGCATCTTCGTTTATATCCCAAACCAAGATATACCCTCAAATGATTTTAAATCATTTTCTTAAGTCATTTGGAGTGTATGTCCTCAATGTTCCCAAAGAAGACTGCATTTTGGGAGCTTATGATAAATGGAAAGACAAGGGTAGGATTTGGGTTTGAGAGATCAAGATACGGGGAAGTGAAGGGGAATCGCGGTGTTTGCTTCCTGTGTTCTCCACACCAGCCCACCCTAGCCTGCTTTGCGATCTCTGGGGAATGGCAAAGAGAGGAAGAAGCTGCTTGTGGGAGGGGACCCCCAGTGGGTGAATGAGCCTGCATTCATCCGTAGTTTTTGTAAGCTAGTCTATCTCTATTTTTTTTGTTGGAGCATTTATAAGAGCATTTCTTTCTCTATAGAAAGGAACAGGTAACATTTGGGGGCTCTCACTCTGGTTAAAACCCTACCATTTCTTAGAATCCATAGTTTTATGTCATAGCAAATCATGTAAATTGTGCTTTCCAACTGTAAAATAGTCTTAAAACTGTAAAATAGTCTTGAGAATATTTTCATTTACATTGGTCTCTGCAAAGTGAAGCTCAAACTCAGTAAAGGTATTTTTCTCCTAGCAACTGAAGATACAGTGGTGGTTTTTTCATTTAAAATAAATAGTGGTTATCCATCTGTATCCTGTGCTATCTTGTCCTATCCCTTCTTAACAATACATTTGTGCCTTGCAAATACTAGATGTTAAATGAACATTTCTCAAATTTGTACATGAATAATAAAAAATCACTAGCATTTCTTAAATGCCTACCTAGCCAATGCGAACAAATTTTACAAACTTTTATCCGTAATCCCCAACATAAAGCCCATGTGGTAAAGACCACCTGTGGTCTGACAAACTTAGTTTTATTAACTGAAGGCTGTAAGGCAGATGGCACACCAGAGGAGTCATGGAGCATCACACCAAGCACGGGCAGAGATACTTATTCTAGGATTGGGGAAAAGATGGAGTGTGGGTAAAATTTCAAAGAAATGGTGTTTTGATATAGCCTCAAAGCACACCAGGCTGTTTGTAAAGGGATTCTCATCAGGCCTGAGATGATAAAGAGACTGGAGGTCCTGTTTCCTTGGAAACTACAAGGCGAAGATAAATGTGGAATGTTGTATCTGGAAACCCCTTATCTGAAGCTTTGCACCTGGGTTGGAAATTGAGGCTGCTGCTCTCTGTCAAAGTAACTCAGATCCTCCAGGCGAGAGTGGAATATTCCATTCTTACTGATACTTCAATTAGCAACTTTTCTAAAATCTGATTTTAGAGAATAAGGTTTCTTAGCTTTATGTCCTTTTGTTAACTGACAAAAACAGTTTTCACGGTTGGCACCCATCAAGATGAGATTAGCTCCTTGGTAACAGATAAGCAAATCCACGTTCTCTAGAGGTTCTGGGTACTTGCCCGAAGTCATACAGCTATTAAGTATCAGAGCTGTGTTTCATACATATTCTATGACCCAGCAATTCTACTCCTAATTATATACTCAAAAGATATGCACACATATGTGTTCCAAAAACCAAGTATAGGAATGTCCATAGTAGCATTTTTAGGATTTGCTTCTCTATATTAAGTGTTATTGTTATAATTGACATACAATATAATGCACAGATATTGTGTTCAACAAATTTTGACACTTGTATATACTCATGTTACCACCACCCAAACCAAGATATAGAACTTTTATCATTACCCCAGAAAGTTTCCTTGAGCCAAGCTCCTTTCTAATCAATTCCACTTATCCACAGAAATCACTATCTGATTTTTATCACTACACATTAGTTTTGCCAGTTTTTGGACTTCATAGTGATGAAATCATATCTTATGTATTCTTCAGTGTTTGGTTTGTTTCAATTAACATGTTTTTTAAAGATTTTTGAATTTATTTTAGACAGAGGGGAGAAAGGGAGAGAGAGAAACATCAACGTGTGGTTGCCTCTCATGTGCCAACTGGGGACCTGGCCCACAACCCAGACACATGCCCCAACTGGGAATTGAACCAGCAACCTTTTGGTTCACAGGCTGGCGCTCAGTCCACTGAGGCCACAGTTAGCCAGGACTAACATGATGTTTTTGAGGTTTACAATGTTGTATGTATCAGTGGTTTGGTACTTTTTATTGCTAAATAAATGTATAAGACTGAATAAAGACATAAAGATAATTCACACAATAAAGGTGGTCAAAGCCCACTGTCTTACTCTGTTTGGGCTGCTATAACAAAATGTCACAAACTGGGGGACTTATAAACAACAGAAATTTCTCCCAGTTATGGAGGCTGGAGAGTCTAAAGACCAAGGTGCCAGCATGTATTATCTTACGATAAGGGCCCTCTTTCTAGTTCACAGCTAGCACCTTCCGGCTGTGTCCTCATGCAGTGGAAGGTGGGTCGGAAGCAGCACTAGTTCCATTCACGAGGGCAGAGCCTAAGCACCTCCCAAAGGCCCCATCTCCTAACCCTACCATGTTTGGGGATTAGGATTTCAATATATGAATTTTGTGGAGAACACAAACATTGAGACCATAGCACCTACAAAATAAAACTATCTTCATTTATTTAGAGAAAATAAGTTGGCATTGAGTCTATAAAATAGTATGACCAGGATGTGACAGTGACAATACCTGTTATTAAACTATTAGCACCAAGGTTTCAAACTAATACCTTCCTCACCTTCTTGAGATGGCATCTCAAAAACCTCTCGCTCATACCTTATTAAAATTCATCTTGCCCTGGCTGGTGTGGCTCATCGAACTGAGCACCAGCCTGAGAACCAAAAGGTTGGTGGTTTGATTCCTGGTCAGGGCACATGCCTGGGCTGTGGGCCAGATCCTCAGCTGGGGGCTTGCGAAGGCAAATGATTGATGTTTCCCTCACACATTGATGTTTCTCACCCTCTCTTTCTCCCTCTCTTCCCCTCTCCCTAAAAATATGTAAAAATTTTTTAAAAAATTTAAATTCATCCTATATATAATTTTAAATAATCATGATGAATATAAAACCAAGAAACAATGGCAGTGCCCAATATTCCATGAAATGGAAGCCCCATGAGGGCAGTAACTGTTGATTTTCCTCACTGCTGTATCTTCACTGCCTAGCACAGTACTTATAATGAAGCAAGTACTTACAATGGATAAATAAAAATCACGGAAGAAAATGAGCTTATTCTCTGATGGACATGAAAATCCCTATTAGCATAGTTAGGGTTTTAATTTCTTAAGTCCTTAAGCAAGACAAACTGTTCTAAGTTGAAGGGGGTAATAGGATTTATTGGTGAACCAACAGGAAATAAATTAGAAAAAAAACACCTAAAATTATACTTGAGTCAATATGAAGTTTTATTAACACACATTTGTCAAAGTCTGTACAAACCAAAACATTCCTATGTTTTAAAATGTCTGTTATTACAAACATACAAATAAACAAAAGGTGTTACCAAAAGTTAGCTACTCAATTTTATGGTAAAACGTTGTCATGATTTTTAAAAACCAAAATTGCAAGACTGAGGTTTCTTCTTTCCCTTTTGAGAACTTGTGGAAAGTTAGAAAATGTGTGAATTTGCTTTATATTAAGTGCCAAAACCTTAAAAAAAGATTTAGTATAAAACTAAATATGTTTTATAGTCACTTCATGTAACAGAATTTCTCAAAAGTCTTTAAAAAAACAAAAAAATGACTTTTTTCACAATCTTTTCCCCACAGTCAGTGTATATGCATCTGAAAAATATTATCTGACACAGTTTGTCTTTACCTAAAAGTTTCTCATTCAAAAAGTTATAAAACTATTTAGCACTGCCTTCTCCCTCGCCTGAAAGGAAAAATTACATCCCCTGCGAGAGTGATACAGAAACAACACGGCCCGCTGTTCCTCTTATCAGGAGGAAGCCACCCACTTCCACGGCTCTGCCCCGTTCCGTGCGTGGTTCCGCCTGCGAGAACGCTGTCACCACTGGTGTCTGCTTCTGGGAAAGGCCTAGCAAGTTAAACTTGCTGCTGCCATCCGGGGAGATGAGGTACAAAGGTACTCCGCCCTCATGACTGCCTCTAAGTCAAGCACCCCCTTGCATGATGAATGACTGACTCCAAGGGAGTTGATTTTACTGTTTCATGGCACACTAAACATCTCTAACTTCTTTCACAAACATCACATAGAGGACCTGAGAGCATGACAAGAAGCGCAGACTTATCCCCTCTCCTAGGAAAGTAAATCCATGTGCCCGCTTACCAGGTCAAGAAGGGAAAACAGGACATAAACAATTATGGGTCAAGCTAAGCTGCTTCCGAGAAGCACCTGTTTTCAATACATTTCTGTTCAAAGGGAGTGTACAGGCTGGGGTGGGTGAGGAGGAGCGGGGAGAAGGTACAGTGATACCATTTCTTTCAGGCAGACTCCGGGTCCATACTTGAGTAGCTTATACTGACCTGGAAAATGCTTTGTAGTTCAAATATTATCCCATTTTGAATCTGCTCATGTAAAAAAAAGTTCTCTCACAATGGCCAAGTATGACAACTGATATAAGCAAGTAAGGGTTTTGGTTGTTTGTTTTTGTTTTTTGAAGAAGTGGCAGTGTGAGACTTTAAAAGCTGTCACATGAAACAATCAGAAAGGGGTGCAGGAGGGAAATGTCCAGTACAACCTGGACAACCTTTCTCCCTGCCTTTACTTGTAAAGACAGGCTGTTCAGACCACTGCTACCTCCCTAAGAATCTTCTCAAATGCTCTTCCAAGACATCCTCCAAAAGGCACTTAACTCCACACTTATGCATTGAATTATTTCACCTTAACAATCAGTTGTTAAGACTCCAAGGTAACAAGAAAGAAAAAATTTGATTCTTTTACTAAAAGCTAGAGTAGAACTTTTTTTTTTAAAGAGGCATCACTTTTACAAGAAGAACAAGCTAGGCTACCATTATTCCTTTATCAAGAAAGTTTCTTTTTTAAAAAATAAATAAAACTCTGGCTATACATAGTACAAAGTTCATACATAATATACCTGGAAAAAAACCCAAGAGTATACCCTGAAGCAAAAGGTTTATTGGAGAGAGAAAGCCTCGTCCATTGTACCAAGTCTTAAGGTGGCAGTTTTCCAAAGTTCAGAGGGTGGCAGTGATATGAAATTAATGCCAAACTATTTGCTCATGGGTGTGGCAGGATGCAACGATGGACAAAACATCATTCTGCACGTGACACTGAGCAGTAACCACCACAAAAAAGAGGAGGAAAAAGAGGGAGGAAAGAGTAGTTCCGAGAGAGAGACAGAGAGCTAGTAGTTCTTAGAGAAGGTGGGGGAAGGGGGAAGCGAGAGAGAGGACTGGGAGTGTGAAAGGGGGAGAGAAAAGGAGCTGGAAATCGCAAACATTCGAGCATGCAGTCACGACACGGCACAGACCAGGTGTTTCCATCCAGCCCACTGCAATCACATGAAGGATAACAGTAATAAAATAGAGATTTCTTAAGAAAGTTTGCAGTTCCCAAGTCTCCACCCTAACCCAGAAATCCATGTGCTGTTACTGCTGTTACTGCTCCTTGCAGTCTCTCACGGAGAGGTGATAGCTCCTGATTTCTCCGACTTCTTGCTCTTGGACAAGGCAGCTGCTTGCTTCAGGAGCTCTCTGTTTTTGGCCTAAAAAACAATCAGCGCAAGGATGTTTCAGCAGGACAGAGTACGTTTTTCATGCAGATGCCAGGGCAGATGTAGTGGATCAGGAAGAAATGAACAAATTTTATTTTATTTTGTTTCTATTTTTAAATTTTTTTTAATTTTATTTGACTTTTTTCTTTTTAGAGAGAAAGAGAGAGGAAGGGGGAGAGAGAAAGAGAGCAAGACTGATTTGTTGTTCCACTTATTTATGCATTCATTGGTTGATTCTTGTATGTGCCCTGAACAAAGATTGAACCCACAACCTTGGGATATCGGCATGGCGCTCTAACCCACTGGGCTGTCCGACCAGGGCAGAGATGGGAGAATGTTAGAGAAAACAAAAGAAAGCCCCATGGGTTCAGGGGAAAGAAGGTAGTATGTGCTGGAGGTTAATCAGTATATCAGTCTCCTGGGATCCCCTGCCACAAAAGGATGCTTTATCCATCACAAACCATGGAGTCCCCTAACATGCTGGATAAACAGAATTTATGATTCATACAAGTGGAATCATATCCAGCTTACCCAAAAATCAAAGAACCCTTTTATTAATTCCACTGTTTTTGAGGGGAAAAGATCAGAACACATCTAAGAGTGAAACAATAAAAGACATGTAAAAGGTGGATTAAAGCGATTTGTCAATACTTGGAGAAAAATGACCACTTAAAATATAATCAGCTAAATACACGAGTTAACCACATAAAATAAGCAGTCACCTGCAATTGTTCTGTGACTTCTTTGTGGGTTTTCTCCATTTGGTTCATTTTGGCTCTCATCTGAGATTCTTGGTACTGAAAATCAGCCTTCAGCTCTGTGATCTGAGGGGAAAAAGCAGAGTAACCTGAAGAAATTTCTGTACAATGAAAAATGTTTTGGTACCAGAGAGCAAAGTGGTCCCCAAGTGAATGAAGTCCAGGGCTCTCCTGAAGATCCATACGTAAATCAAGGCCAGGGAACGCCATATCCTGTGTTTTCTAAAGATTTCCTGAAAGGCACACAGGATCCTGAAGTAGTATTTCTGATACTTAACCACTAGCAGATTAGAAAGATTTTATGTATACCTCTAAACACACACCTCCAAATAAATCAGTGATTATAATGCACTCTGACTGATGGTTTCAGAGGAGCCATGAGAATGAGAGCTGCTTCCATTTACTGATTTTTCACCCCGTTCTAAGCAAACTGACTAATTACTTCATTCAATATTATGATACTCCTGTGGAGGGTAATATTATTCCTCCCATTATATACGTGGAAAAAACAAGGCTTAGAAAGGGCTTAAGTCACATGGCCAAGGTCATACATGTTCACAAGTGGCAGAGCTAGAATTCAAACCCCAGGCCTCCTTCTGTTAACTATGCTATTCAAGGAGCAAAAGAAGACATACTTTGAGAAATGTGTGAGCCGAGTTTTGAGGTACAGGCAGCAACTGAAGCACGAAGGAAGGACAAGGGCACCCAAGCAAAGTGAACAGCAAAGGCACAGGCAGAAGGTGTGAGGTAACCAGGAGTTTGTGCTAATGACTGATGAGCATGGGGAATGGCAGCAGATGACACTGGAGACAGGCAGGACAGGAAGGAGCCTAGAAGTGTGACCTTGATCCTGAAAGTTATAGGGAAAAGTCTATTTGTTTTTGCTGCTTTTAAAACCTTAACTTTGCAACACAGTAGAAATGAGTGTTTGTTTTGTCTCTATTTTGCAAAAATCCTTTTATGTGCCATTCTGATCTAGTCCATGAAGAAAATATATTTGGGTCCACTTTCATATGATAATCATGTAGTAAAGTGGAAAGGATACTGGTCTCTTTATTTAAATTATGTATTTTTGTATGCTAATACAGTTGTCCCAATTTTCCCCCCTTTGCCTCCCTCCACCAGCCCCACCCCACTCCATCAGAATACGGGTCTCTTTCCATGAATCGCCACCTTACTGGAAGAAGAAAGCAGAGAACAGTAGAAAGAATGATACAGTGAGACAGGTTTGAGTTTATTCCTTTGTTCTGCCATTTACTAGTTGTGTGAACTGGACATGTTATTTACTTCCTTTAGTTCTACTTCCTCTTTTATAAAATGAGGTGGAAATGAGATTGAAAGACTGCACCTGAAGGTTTTATGTCATAAATGTCTTTGTTAGCCACTGGAATGAATAATAGCATTCTAAACTTGGTACAAGGCAACATACAGGCTCAGGGAAAAAACAGCTAGTTGTAGGGATCAGAATCCTAAGAGGAAAAATATTGGAGGCATTCTTTACCTATAAAACAATGATAATAATTCCTATCTCAAAGGAATTATTATGAGGATGAGTTAATACATATGAAGCACTCAGAATAGAGTTAGGCCCACAGTAAGCATCCATCAGAAATTAGCTATTATTATCATCATCATTAAAATTTGCATTAAGGCAAAAATGAGATACTCTCTAAAAATGTGAAAATAAGAAATACCAGACATGAGCTCTGGCTGGTGTGGCTCAGTGGATTGAGCACCAGCCTGTGAACTGAAAGGCTGTCGGTTCAATTCCTGGTCAGGGCAGATGCGTGGGTTGAGGGCCTGGTCCCCAGTAGGGGGCGTGCGGAAGGCAACCCATTGCTGTCTCTCTCACACATCAATGTTTTTTTTCCTCTTTTTCTCCTTCCCTTCCCCTCTCTCCAAAAACAAATAAATAAGATCTTTAAAAAAGAAAAAAAGGAAATACCAGACATGAATCAGAACAAGGATATAAAAAGTCACCTTAGAGAGGAAGGATTACTTAGAATAGTAAGATTGTACTGAAGACATTAACGTGTTTAAAGAGTGAGTCCCTCAGGAGCGAAGCTGTCCGCAATAGAAGCAAAGGGACGCAAAAGCCACAAAGGAAGGCCTCCCTGAACACTGTCCGGGGAGAAGGGAGACCTGGCCCACATATTTTGAATTTTACTGTCCCACAGACATGATAGAGGCATCAGGTTCTCTTAGCCTGGGAGCATTAAAAATTCCAATTACATAACTACCTCCTTCTACCCTAACACCATGCTCATTCTGCACTTTCTGATGACAACCTTCTAAGGAAGCTCATGCGGAGAAAAATAGTACTCAGTTATGTGCCCCACTGTGAATTAAGAGGGAACACTGGAGTTTTATACAACATCTCTGTAAGCTTGGTTATCATGAATCGTCCCTGTGAAGTGTAAGCTCCCTCCAAACGCAGAGAAAATCAACTTTCTAAACCCGCTGGGCTGAGGTGGACTCATTATAGTAATACCATGCCACACATCCTCTTCGCCGACAGCAAGCCTCTCCCCAGGATACCCCAGCCTTGCCACTGGATCTCTCTCAAGCATCAATGATAAGTACCCAACAAATACCAGTTAAAGAGAGTTAGCACCATGCCCTATTCCACACAGCTTACCCTGACATCATTCTGACCCGAGAGGCATTAACTAAGCCATACCTTCTTCTCTTTCTCTAAAATCATTTGATCCTTTTGATGCAGCATCTTCTTCAGAGTGGCCACTTCTTCCTTCAGTTGGGCAATAATGACAAAGTGGTCAGTCCCTGGTGAGTCCAGAGCCAGGTCTGGGGAAAAGCTGAGTGAAAAAATGGAGACAAACAAAAAGTCAGAACTTGGATGGATAAACTTTTTTTTCCCTGAATTTTTATAAGAGTTTATTTGAACCCTGGGTAGTGTGGCTTAGTGGACCGAGTGCTGGCCTGCAAACCAAAGGGTCCCTGGTTCAATTCCTGTCAGGGCACATGCCTGGGCTGCAGGCCAGATCCCCAGTTGGGGGCATGCCAGAGGCAACCACACATTGATGTTTCTCTCCTTCTCTCTGTCCTTCCCTTCCCCTCTCTCTAAAAATAAATAAATAACACCTCGAAAAGGAAAGGAAAGGAAAGGAAAGGAAAGGAAAGGAAAGGAAAGGAAAGGAAAGGAAAGGAAAGGAAAGGAAAGGAAAGGAAAGGAAAGGAAAGGAAAGGAAAGAAAAGAAAAAGAAAGAAAAGAAAAGGAAAGAAAAGAAAAGAAAAGAACTGGTTGGTTAAACGAGAGGATACGAATGAACTTTTTCCAGGTCTTCTAACACAGCCAGGGTCAGAAGTGAGCACCAGACAGAAGTGATGACTCTAAAGGCTGTGGGTCTTGGCTTAGGCCTTTACAAAGCAGGGCATTCAGAATGGTCCACTCTTTGAAGTAATTTTTGCAGGGTCATGGACCTGGCAGAGGTGATGGGACAATGTGTGCCATATCTACTTTCCTCAGATTGACCAGATTAGTTAGTTGTTCAGAGAAGAGTAAGGCTGACCATAAAGATGGACTTTATGGTTCCTTCCCCCATGCGATCCGAATATCTAAGTTAAGCATGGTAGAAGGTTCAATTCAAAGTTTAAAATCAGTGATGCTAGTTTTTACAAGGACAACTTGCATATAAACAAGCATATATGCTTTTTATTTAAGCCGACATGCCCGTCTGCTCCCGAAACCACCACTGGCTGGAAGGAGAACTGATTGGGAGGGATCTTCAGGATGGAAATGATCCAAAAGGATTTTAGGGGACAGTGTGTCAGGTGGCCTCACTTCAGGATGCTGGGGAAAGGAAAAAAACAGTTGGGCCCACAACTCTGCTGGGAAGCAATCCACTGTACCATCCACTGTACCAACAGGGATGGGATAATCTGGGTAGTAGGACAATGCAACTCACAAGAGGAAGCACTGTTGAGGAGAGATGAAAGGAATAAAAAGTTGCATTTAGACAGATTTAAAAGGGAAGAAAATATTTAAATGCATCTCACTGTCTCCTGATCTAGCATCTGCATTGTGCTGTCTTTCTGCAGGTCAAGGAAGCACAGATCATCCCTTAGACAGAACACGGCCTAACTGCACCTTGTCTCTGCTCTGCCTCTCGAGTCTGACTTGTGGCCTGCCCGGAGGAGGCTACAGGCACAGGTCATAATGGAAAGCATCCCACTGTTGACTTCTTAGAATTAGTTTGGTGCAGTTATTTGTGGATTGCAGAATTTGACTGCTAATAAATCCAGTTATATGTCCCTGTCTTTTAATGACAAGATTTGATTTATAAATAAATATCAGTACTGCCAGTTTATAAGATATCAAGTGGCGAGCACAGTGACTCTGGGACTGACAACCACGCACTAGCGCTAAGACAACCCTGAAATGTATTCTCGTTTCAGGAACTGTGTACGCATTTCAAACGGAAGTGTGCACACACACTCCAGTTGGCTCACCTGTCTCCATTGGTTGTGATGGACTCAAACTTGGATTTTTTCTTTGGGATTTCATTTTGAATTGAAGACGTAGAAAGCGTTTTCTGGCTTTTAATGGCAAAAATAGAGACACACACATTAGAAATCAAAGATTAATAAAACATCACAATAAAAGTGCCAAATAGAACCAATGAAATATTATAGCTTTTCTATGCAAGAGCTATTTATTCTTGATTATTAAAATCCACCAAGGTGTTGATTTTGTAGGTCCTGGATGCATGGGTGGCTTGTTTCCATGGGCCTCCAAAACTCTCAGACTTAATTAAATAATACACCTGACTCTTTTTTTAAAACAGATATCTCAATCTTTTTTTTTAAAGATTTTATTTATTTATTTCTAGAGAGAGAAAGGAGGGAGAGAGAGAGAGAGAGAGAAACATCAATGTGCGGTTGCTGGGGGTCATGGCCTGCAACCCAGGCATGTACCCTGACTGGGAATCGAACCTGCGACACTTAGACCTGACTTTTTAACAACTACAAAACAATCAATAAAACTTCAATAAGAAGTATAATGTATCTTACAGTTTAAAAAGTACTTTTACATTCAGTGTTTCACATGCACCTTAAAACCTGTGAGGTATATACAAGAGATTATTTCTACTTTGCAGAAACTGAGGCTCATTAATATTAACTGAGCCACCCAGGGACATCCAGCTAGTTAAGAGTAAAGCTGGGACTAGACACCAGGTTGACATATTTGAACTCCTAGCCCGGTTTTCCTTCACTGTGTCTCTGTGAATCCACTGGGATCTGGGTCCCACGACAATGCTAAAAGCCAGTGTTAGCCCTAATAAGTTCATCCTCTAGAACCGGTCTGCAACCCATACACCTTAACTGATGTCCAACTGCTAAGTTCAAGGATGCTTCAGAGCCTTTCTTACCTGACATCTTTTCAACATTTGATACCACTGACCATGCCATCCTTTTATCCCCCAACTTTGTTTTAACTTTATTGAAAATAACTGACAAATATAACCATATGTATGTAAAGTGTATAATATGATGTTTTGAAATACATATACATTATGGAATGATTACCAAAATCAAGATAATCAACACGTCCATAATCTCACTAGTTATTTTTTAATAGAGAAAATGCTTAAGGTCTACGTTCCGCAACTTTCAGGTACACAAAATCGTATTTATTATAGTCACTCTTCTGTACAGTAGATCCTCAGAACTTAACTCTTCTTACAACTGAAAGTTTGTACTTTTGACCTGCTCCAGGCCCTAGCAAACACCCTTCTCTTCTGTTTCAATGAAATTAGTTTTTTAAAAAAGATTCCACATAAAAGTGAAACCACACAGTATTTGTCTTTCTCTTTTTTCCCTTAGCATGATGCCCTCCAGGTTCATCCGCGCTATCACAAATGGCGGAATTTCCTTCCTTTTTTGTGGCTGAATAATACTCCATAGTGCACACACCACATTTTCTTTACCCATTCGTCTGTTGAAGAACATTTAAGTTGTTTGCATGTCCTGGCTACTGTGCATAATGATGCAGTGAATGTGGAAGTGCCAGTACCTCTGTGAGACGCTGACTTCACCCCTTTGGATATGGACGCAGAAGTGCTCGGTGGATCGTATGGTGGGTCTATTTCTAATTTTTGGAGGAACCACCATACTTTCTTCCACAATGGCTGTACGAATTTGCACTCTCACTAACAGTGCATAAGAGTTCCCTTTTCTCTATAACCAGGCCAACATTTGTTATCTCTTGTATTTTTGATAATAACCATCCTAACAGGTATGATGGGGTATGGTTTTGAATTGCACTTCCCTGACAAATTAGTGATATTCAGCACCTTTTCAAGTATGTACTGGCCATTCGTATGTCTTCTTTAGAAAAATGTCTATTTGGGTCCTTTGCCCATTTCTGTCCCACCCCCTCTGTACTTACTTTTTTTCCCCCTGCTATTGAACTGTATGAGTTCTTTATATATTTAGGATATTAATCCCTTATCACATATATGGTTCACAAATATTTATTCCAACCACCTTGAATACTTCCAGAATTCTGTTCTCAGCCTGCGTTACACCAACAACCACCCATCACAGTGGCTGGCAATAGTATTCCTCAGATCGCCTACATCAGAATCCTCTGGGATATTTACAAAACAATACAGATTCCTGGAGTCTATCCTAGATCCTGCTAAGTTAAACTCTGAGGTAGGGCCGCAGGAATCTGCATTTTAAGTAATCTCCATTCCCACTTAAGTATAACCAATGGTTCATATCTAAACCGCTTTTCTGAGTTCTAGGCTCAGCTCCCACTAAATAATTCTTTTTAATGCTTCAAACTCAACTTTTCAAAACTAATCTCTTCTCCCCTTCCTATATTCACTGTAAGTTAAGGGTCTAGCCATCTGTCCAGATAAGACACCTGAGAATACTCCTTTCCTCACCCAGCTCCTGTCCATCTGTCGGTTCCTTCTCCCGTCTAAAGCATCTTCCTAAATCTGCCTCTTTGATCTTCAGTGCCACTGCCTCAGTGAGGTTCTTGTATTAACATCTCTTACGTGGATTTTACAAAAGAAAGCTTCTTAACTAGCCCCCACGCTCTTTTTCTTTTTCCTCCAGTGTATTCTCCACAATAATGAGGGTTCATTTTTTTTATTGACCCCATGATCAAGTTCATGTTCCTTACCAGATCTACAGAATCCCTTTTTCTCCCATTTCCCAGCTCCCAACCATAAGCTCCAGTAACATAAGAGGGTCTGCAATTCCCCAGAGTTCCACGTGGTCTCACGTCCTCCTTGTCTTTGCAGATGCTATTCCCTCAGCCCAGTTTGCCCCTGCCCATTCCTCAGCTGATGATTCAGACTCAGCCCCAGATGCAGCTCCAGCGCCAGCTCTTCCCTAAGCCTTCCTCGTCTGACCTCCTAAGGTAGTTAATTATGATGGCCTCTCATGCCTGTATCTTGATGTTTCCACTGTGGAATTTGCTTCCATGCTTCCACAGAATTATACTGCAATGTTTGATTTCAGGTCTGCCTTCCCTACCAGACTGCATATTCTTGGTGAGCAGTATGATTCTTTGATTCATCTCTGCATTCCTAGCAAAGTCCCTGGCAGTACTTAATGTTTGCTTTATGAATAAACAAAAATCATAACAGTAATAATAACCAAGAGTAACTAAAATGTTTTCCTATATGCCAGCTATAAAACTAATCACTATTCACGAACTGTAAACAACTCTATGAGGTAATACTATTATTCCTCTCATTTTACAGATGAAAAACTTGCCCAAGATCTCATGCAGAGAACCTGGAAAAGCCAGGATTCAATCCAGAGCCAGAACTCTTAACAACACTACCAGGAAAAACCTAGACCATCTATCAACCTCCTGGCCAAATAAATATACATAAAAAATCCTTATCTCTCAGAAAATGAAATGCCCCATCTTCTAGGGAGATAACCCACTCTAAGGGTGAGGAGAATGTTACATGTGAAAGTGAAGTGGTAAGTACTACCAACTTTTCAGACATGATACAAACCAAGTCACGAAATTCTGACACCTTATGGAAGTGTCTCTGGCTCTTGGAAAATACGTGAATTATAAAATATGACAAAGGAGATTCCTCCTATAGGCTAGTAACTAGAGAGGATAAATAGGAAAATTTATACAAAATGATCTCTTCCATGGCTGACTGTGTGAGCATTACATTGGATCTACCGGCACCTCTACTCCTACCTTACGCATCTGGGATTACCTGTTATAATGGCTACCGCTGCTCAGTCGACTGTACTGCTCCTTCTCCTGGTGGCTGGCACGGGACGAGCTGCTCAGGTGCTTCCTCTGCTCTTTGGTCTTCTGAAGGACCCGTTTGTATGAAAGTGTGCAGAGCCAGCAGAGCAACTTCCCATCTACCTGGAAGATAAAGAGACAAAGATAAAGAAGGCGGAACAAAGTACTGGGTACTACAGAACGTGACTATAGGAAGCAAGAATCTCTGGACTAAGTCCCAGCTCTGCCACTTCCGAGCTGTGTGAACTTAGGAAAGTCACTTGAGCTCTCTCAAGCTCAATTTCTTCATCGGTAAAATAGGGGATAATAGTACCTATTCAGAGGGCTGTTGAATTTAGCAATATAATGTAGGTAAAGCATGGTGCCAGGCACATAAATCTTGTTTAATAAATATGAGTTACTAATTTTATGTATCTTTTTGTTTGTTTTTTCTTCAACTTAACAAACCCAGACCAGAGCAAAGTTTCCACAAGGATTTCAAGAGACACAAATATCTCCATTGTGTTCATTAAGTAAAATTCAACAGAGAGAAGATAGAAGATGAAATATTTGATGCACCAGGGTTGGGGGTTTGATACCCAGTCAGGGCACATACAGGAATCACCCAATGGGTGCATCAATGGTGGAACAATAAATCAATGTTTATTTCCCTTCCTCTCTCTCTAAAAATCAGTAATAAAAATTTTTTTTAAAGATGTTATTTATTTTTAGTGAGAGGGGAAGGGAGGGAGAAAGAGGAGAGAAATATCAATGTGTGGTTGCCTCTTACTCGCCCCCTACTGGGGACCTGGCCCACAACACAGGCATGTGCCCTGACTGGGAATCCATCTAGTGACCCTTTGATCGCAGGCCTGCACTCAATCCACTGAGCCACACTAGTGAGGCAAAAAAAATTTTTTATGAAATATAAATTTATACTTCAGTTTTAATACATTATAAATGGCTCACAAAATGGTATGCTGGATATCTTTTCTCAGACACAATGTCCCCAGAAAAAGACCAATGAGCAAGTAGTTTCCAGGACCCCGGGCCCTGTCGGTGGCCTGCCGTGACACTCTGAATTAGAAAAGTTAGTCCCTTTGGGCAGAAGCAGATCTGCACCAGGGAGCAGGGCACAGGGCTAGGAAAGCGGAATGGGGCTTCCCAAATCCTCGGAAGCTGAGGCGCCTCTGCGTAGCACCGACTGCAAACCTGTTTGTGGGGCAGCCTGGTGCAGGTGGCAGGGCCACAGAGCTGGCTGGAATGACACAGGGTAGGAAGGGAGTGTGATGATATTTTATGGAACTTTAATTTTCATGTCTTCTTTTGAAATTAGATCTTGTGCATCATCTTGAACATGGGTTGGCCACGCCTTCACTTATCTAAAGTATTTTTATCTTGTTAGCAAATTCCAGTTTGCACCCCACCCTCTAATCCATTAGCAAGCACAGCAGTCTGAATCTATCCCACTCCACCCAAGTAAAGCCTTTCCCCTAGCTCACAGCTGCAGGGGCCACCCAATGAGCTCCCTGATCCCACTCTTAGGTTCTTATAAACCATTTTCACCCAGCTGGTGAAGACTTCTTAAATGTAAATCTGATTACATCTCTCCTCTCTTTAATCCAATAGTTTCTCATCCTATCTAGTATAAAATCTGAACTTTTTACCTTGGCCTCTGTTTAAACTAGCCCCTACCTGCCTCTATAATCTCATTCCCTTTCTCTTCCCCTAGTTTACTCTACCTTCTGTTCTTCCCAAATGCCAAGCTCACTTTTGCCTCAAGGACTTTTCATAGATGGGAGTTCCTCTTCCTGGAATCTTTGCCTTCCAGAAATACCAGGGCTATGTTCTCATCATTCCAGTTCCAGCTCCAATGTCACCTTCCTGGAGGTCCTCCCGAGTGCCCAATCCAAACTGGCCTCCCTAGTCACTCTCTTCATACACACCGTTTCTTTATAGCATTCATATATAAAATTTGTGTTAATTTATTTCCTTGTTTATTTTCACCCACTTCTCTCTCATACACATGAATATAAGCTCTGTGAGACTAAAGTCTCCCGTTCAGTGCATTAATGTATTTCTAATACCTAGAACAGTGCCTGATACATGGTAATATTTAATTATTTGTTAATGAACATATAAATGAATTTAGAAACCAAACTTCAATCTGGTTCATTTCATGTTATGGGATATGGCCAGAAGGCCTGATTTTAAAACACTCTGGAAGACCTTGCTTAGTTACTAGCTTTCACCAAAGAAGGTTTGAAAACAAGGTAACTTCGCTAAAAGAGACAGCACTGAAAAGAAAAATAGCACACCAAACCACAGGGCACTTGATTTCAGATCTCTCCTTTAAAAATAAAATTAAAAAATATAAAATTAGCCCTGGCTGGTGTGGTTCAGAGGATTGAGTACCGGCCTGTGAACCAAAAGGTTGCAGGTTTGATTCCCAGTCAGGACACATGTCTTGGCTGTGGGCCCAGTCCCCAGCTGGGGGCATGTGAGAGGCAACCCATCAATGTTTCTCTCACACATGCATGTTTCTCTACCTCTCTTTCTTTCTCCCTTCCACTCTCTCTAAAAATAAATAAAATCTTTAAAAATGTATTTAAAATAATATAAAATTATCTTCTGGGAATTAAAGTATCATGAAGAAATCATCATAGATAACACCTATCGAGTACTTATCACGTACCAGATTCCTCTCCAAGGGCTTTCCACATAACGACTCAACTGTCATAACAATGATCGGGTCTGATTAGCCTCATTTACAGATGAGGAAACTGAGGCAATGATGGAATAACTTGCCCAAAGGTACATAGCAAATAAGTGACAGAACTAAGATTTCAACCCTCGCATTCTGAATCCAGACCACCCGCGCTCAGTCTCTAAGCTTAGCTCTCCTTAAGTTTACAAACATGTGACTCAGCATGCCTAAAAATACCCACACTCTAAAGGTAGGATTATAACTAAGAAAGTAAAAACTTAGTGAATTCTAGTATAATCCTAATAATAATAATAATAATAATAATGTCAATACCATTAACTGAGTTTTAGGCTCAAAATTAAGTGTTTTATATATTTATCTCAATTAAGTCTCCCTATGTCCTTGTGAACTAGCAATTGTTATTCCCACTGGAGAAACAGTTAAATTGATGCGTGACATGAGTAACTTGCCCAGATCATTCAGCTACCTGAGGTCTGAGGAACTGCAAAGTTTGTCTTCAACTCTTATTATATGCTACTCCCTGATTACTCATACAGCTTCTCCAGTATCTTTTTTTTTTTCATAAGAGAAAGTTTATTTAGCAAGTCACAGAGGTGGAAGATGTGGGCTGCAGAAGAAATGGGCTCGGGAAATAAGTTACAGAGGCTAAAGAAGGGGCTCCTGGAGCTCAGGGGAGAGAGGTGAAGGTGATGCACCTGGGCGAAGGCCAGGACGCGGGGAGGACAGGGGGAGGGAGAGCTCCTCTCCAGCGTCTTGACCAGGGAAGAGGTGCCCTGGTGGACAGGCGGGAGTATTCTGGTCCCATTGAAAATTAATGAATTTGGTTAGCAAGAGTCAGTTCTTGAGAGCCTAAGCATCTCTAAAAAGCACCTGAGCCACACCAGTCAGGGCAGAAAGTAGGTCTTAAAAGTTCTCATCACAGGGAAAAAAAAATAGGTAACTATGTATGGTGACGAATGTTAACTAGACTTACTGTGATTATTTCACAATACATACAAATTTCAAATCTTATGCCATATACCTGAAACTAATCTAATGTTGTACATCAATTATACCTCAATTAAAAAAAAAAGGTGGGGGTGGGCTGAGATAGGAGTAAAAGACAGAAAACTGTACTTGAACAACAATTAAAATAAAAAAAAGATAAATAAAAATAAAACAATCTGTTTAGTCACTTTTTAAGAAATAGAAAATGAGTCCTGGCTGGTGTGGCTCTGTTGGACTGAGTGCCGGCCTGCAAACAGAAAGGTCACCTGTTCAATTCCCAGTCAGGGCACATGCCTGGGTTGTGGGCCAAGTCCCTAGTAGGGGGTGAGTGAGAGGCAACCACACATTGGTGTTTCTCTCCTTCTTTCTCCTTCCCTCCTCCTCTTTCTAAAAATAAATAAATAATCTTTAAAAAAAAAGAAATAGAAAATGAGAACCATCTTTTTTTATCAATAAATAACAGTAAGCTGGAAGATATATTTCAGATTAATGTTTTGGTCATGTCAGATAAGACAACTAAAAAGGAAAGGAGATAGTTTTCAAGTATGACTTTTATCAATGTAAACTCTATCTGCCCTGACCAGCGTGGCTCAATTAGTTGGGTGTCATCCCATAAAGCGAAAAGTCACTGGTTTGATTCCCAGTTAGGGCACACACCTAGTTTGCGGGCTCGGTCCCAGGTTGGGGCACATGCAAGAGGCAACCAATTGATATTTCTCACATTGATGTTTCTCTCCTTCTCTTTTTCCCTCCCTTCCCCTCTCTCTAAAAATAAATACGTAAAACCTTTTTTAAAAAAGATAATTTCTCATAATGTTAAAGCTATGAAAATAATAAAACAGGGTAATATGATAAAGAGGGCTGAGGGAGTTAGGAAAAGGTAATAGTAAGGAGGTGGCATCTTGAGCTGACACATGACATGGAAAACCACTTAAGACACTCAAGGAAGAAGTACTGGGCACAAGGACAGCCAGTGCAAAGGTGGAAACGAGACTGGCATGCTAGAGGGACTGAAAGATGGCCAGTGTGGCTGGAACAAGGAAAGAGGCTGAAAGGGTGATGGCGAATGAGACTGGGAGTCAGGTCTGGGCTTTGGAGGCCATGAAAGGAGTTCGGGTTTTATTCTCAGTGCGACTGGAACTCACTGGATGGCTTTAAACAAACAAAAATCTAAACCATTTTGATGCCACCAGGATACCATCATTTCACATACAGCTTCCCTCCACGTCACCTTCTTGTCATCTTTAACTTCAACAGATAGAAACATTTAAAGGGCCAGACAATAAAACCGGTGGGGAGTACAACTCTCTTGGTTGAGTCCCAGTCTCTCCTTTACAGAGTTCTGTAGAATTCTGCCAATCACCACTTCACTTATGTGGGATGCTGATCACTATAATTCAGCTTCTCAAGAAATACTAACCCATGAGATGTTAGATGTAAGGGTCCACATTTGATAATGAAGAAAACAAAGGAGGAATATCTTCTTCAAGGTCAATAACAGAAGTAGGAGTAGAAGTAAGAAAACCTTCTCTGTTACAGGTCTTTTTTAAAAAGGGTTTTACGTATTTTTAGAGAAAGGAAAGGAGAAAGAGAGGGACAGAAACATCAATGTGTGGTTGCCTCTTATACGCCCCCTACTAGGGACCTGGCCTGCAGCCCAGGCACATGCCCTAATTGGGAATCGAACTAGCGACCCTTTGGTTTGCAGGCCCATGGTCAATCTGCTGAGCTACACCAGCCAGTGCTATGTCTTTTTTTTTATTGAATTTATTGGGATGACATTGTTTAATAAAATTATATAGGTTTTAGGTATACAATTATATAATACATCATCTATTATGTTTTTTTTAAATTTGTTAATTTGAGAGAGACAGACAGGCAGAAACGTTGATTTGTTATTCCACTTATCAGGATGCTTCGTCTGTGTGCCCTGACTGGGGACCAAATCCGAAATGTTGGTGCATCAGGACAACACTCCAACTGAGCCACCCTGCCAGGGTGTGATATGTCTTTTTGACACAACTGGCCCACCTTAATTTCTCTGGAAGAAAAAAAAAAATCAAGAAAAACACAGAAATGTACCTTCTTTCTGTCGTCTTTCCTGTCGAACGCACACTGCTGCTTGCACTGTTCACAAGAGTATGGTGGGCCGTACTTCTTCTCTGAGTTTGTGCAGCGCTGGCATTTGTTGCCGATAAAAGCTGCAATGATATTGCAGTACTGACAAGGTTTGGGCTTAAAGAGAAAAAAGGTCAAGTAAGTATATTAAAAGACACCAATTCCTTTTTTACAGCAATGATTCCTATTACATAGTCCATGAGTCGTGGTAAAAATGTATTCCCAACTCTACAAATTTCCTGCCACGCTGACTGATCGAGTGAAGCCCAATCTCTAACACTATGTAAAGTGTTTTTATGCAGAGGGCTGTTGATTGTAAAATAAATAAATGAACAAATAACAAAAACCCGTTATATAGATGCTGGGACTTCTATGAGAAATTTCATAGAACCAGCTCTTTGGAGAAACCAGCAAATGATTGAAATTTCTGGAAAAGGGCTCTTTGCCATTATCATTATAGAAACAGGTTGGGAGAAATGCCTATTAACAACATGTATCCTGAACCCTAATACTGAGAGAAAAAAAAAATCATTCATCGAAATGAACAGTGAACTGCTACCAAACAAAGAGGTCAAGTCATAGGACCCATCTGTCCCCTCCTCTCTCCACACTAGTTACCCAAAGCCTCTCAGGAAAATTATAATCACAGTCCTGATACAGTGACTATAAACACGGAACTCCTCAATACTGAGAATTAGCTGAGTTTCCATTTTTATGATAAAGTATTTACACACAACTAGTTATTCTAATAAAAACATGGTAATCACATTAACAGTCCACAGAATGTAAAGCTCCAAGAGACCTGAGCACTCACTGTCAGGTACAGAGAAATCTACTTACCGTTCCATACAACTGCACATTCTGAGCACATTTCTTGCATATTGTACTGGTTTTACTGCAAAGGAAGAGAGAGACACAAGGCTTCTGTAAGAAAAAAGTTGTTTTACTTGGAACATCTGAACATTGATTCCTCCTTAAACCCAAAGAATAGGGTTATTGCTAAGAGCCAAGGTGAAATACAGCCTGGATACTTGGTTAACTGAAGGTTGATTATCTGGCCAGTAGCTCTTTTAATTATCATTATTTTTTTTAAAAAAATTCATTTATTCATATTTAGAGAGGGGAAGGGAGAGAGAAACACCCCCCCCCCAGCCAGGGACCTGGCCTGCAACCCAGGCATGTGCCCTGACTGGGAATGAAACCGGCAACCCTTTGGTTCACAGGCCAGCCACTCAATCCACTGAGCAACACCAGCCAGGTCTCTTTTAATTATTTTGTAGTTATTAATTTTATTAGCTCAGATAAAATAAGGCTTTAGTTTAGAATAGTGAGTTATTTCTGCCCTGGACGGTGTAGCTCAGTTAGTTGGACATCGTCCCGCAAAGCAAAAGGTCGCCGATTTGATTCCTGGTCAGGGCACATGCCTGGGTTGCAGGTTCAGTCCCTGGTCAAGGTGGGTACAAGAGGCAATGAATTGATGTTTCTCTCTCACATTGATGTTCCTCTCCCTTTCTCCTTTTCTCCCTCTCTTCCCCTCTCTCTAAAAATAAATAAATAAAATCTTTTAAAAAAATAAACTCTTAAAAATGAATTTTAAAAAATAGTCAGTTATTTCTGATTATGACATCTCCAAGTATCACTATGTAAAATGATCAGATATGGAGAGAACCCTGAAAAGAATATTATGCTAGACTGAACTAAACTAGCAGAAAAGAAATTAATTCTCCTCAGTTCAGATGAATAGCTGGGAATTAAGGTTAAGGTTAAATATATGTGTTTAGAATATGAACTCAGAGATTGAATCCACGTTGACCTTTCTCCATCTATGCTCACCTCTACATGTAAAAGAATATAAAAATCGCAGATGTGGGGATATACATGTTATGACCAAATATTTGTCAATATTTCCAGTTCCTCTAAGTGCCAAGGAGTGACCAAAATAAAAATGTCTTTTGCCAGAAGTCATAATATTACCTAAATGCCTGAACTGATAAACAGCTGTGGGGAAAAGTGTCACATTAAAGCCTAACCCTTCACAACGCGAGGCACCCACAAGTGCTTGATGTGCAAGGACAGTTTAAGCAATATTCTGGAGAGAAAAATAAAATCATACAAAAAATCCAGCCTATTCACAATGTTATGATTATTTTACCATACAATTCCTATGAAAGTGAACATAAAGTTAAAACAGACAAAAAGAAAACCTTAAAGTAAAAAACATTTAAATTAAAATGGGGTGCTCAAACAACATATTTTCCAGGGCAACTTTCTTCCACTTTAAAAAGCCAGTACAAGCAGTGAATGAAGTACATTGAGAGAGCTCTAGAAAGAGGATTAGCATCAGTGATTCTATGATACCAAACATTTTGGTGTACACTTCGATTATTATTAAAGGGGCAGGATATATATCAATACATACAAATGTTTTGACATCCTAAAAAACATGGAAAGTAAAATTGTTTCCATGATCCATCTCAAATTATTTGTACGTATGGTGTAAATTAAGGATCAAACTTCATATTTCACTCCACACACAAAAATTAAAGATGGACGGATCCTAAACCTAAATATAAAAGCTAAAAGTATAGCTTCTAGAGTATTCTGTGTGTTTCCATGTGTGAGCTACCAAACAGACCCCACCATGCTTAAGGCACTACCACTTACAGGTGCAGTTCCACAAAAGTTGAACTTACCATATCCATAAACCACTCACTACATCAAAAGCCCCCCTTCCCAGAGATGTGTGTTCACGCACACCTAAGCGTTTTTCATACTTTTAAAAATATATTTTATGGATTATGCTATTACAATTGTCCCATTTCCCTTCACTGCCCTCTACCCTGTACACCCTCTCCCACCCACATCCCCACCTTTAGTTCATGTCCATGTGTCATACTTATAAGTTCTTTAGCTTCTACATTTCTGATACTATTCTTACTCTCCCCCTATTTTCTACCTACAATCTACGCTACTTATTCTCTGCATCTTTTCCCCCTCTCTCCTCCTCCCACTCCCCTGTTACTAACCCTCCATGTGATCTCCATTTCTGTGGTTCTGTTCCTGTTCTAGTTGTTTGCTTAGTTTCTTTTGGTTTTGCTTTAGGTGTGGTTGTTAATAATTGTGAGTTTGCTGTCCTTTTACTATACATGGTTTTTTTTATCTTCTTTTCTTAGATAAGTCCCTTTAACATTTCATAAAATAAGGGCTTGGTCATGATGAACTCCTTTAACTTGACCTTATCTGAGAAGCACTTTATCTGCCCTTCCATTCTAAATGAGAGCTTTGCTGGGTAGAGCAATCTTGGTTGTAGGTCCTTGTCTTTCATGACTTGGAATACTTCTTTCCAGCCCCTTCTTGCCTGTAAGGTCTCTTTTGAGAAATCAGCTGACAGTCTGATGAGAATTCCTTTGTAGGTTACCGTCGCCTTATCTCTTGCTGCCTCTAGGATTCTCTCCTTCATTTTTACCTTGGCTAATGTAATTATGATGTGCCTTGGTGTGTTTCTTCTTGAGTCCAACTTCTTTGGGACCCTCTGAGCTTCCTGGGCTTCCTGGAAGTCTATTTCCTTTGGGGAAGTTCTCCTTTATTATTTGTTCAAATACGTTTTCAATCCGTTGCTCTTCCTCTTCCCCTTCTGGTACCCCTATAATTCGGATGTTGGAACGTTTAAAGATGTCCTGGAGATTCCTAAGCTTCTCATTTTTTTTAATTCTTATTTCTCCATTCTTTCCTGTTTGATGGTTTCTTTCTTCCTTCTGGTCCACTCTATTGTTTTGAGTCCCAGTTTCCTTCCCATCACTATTGGTTCCCTGTGCATTTTCCTTCATCTCTTTTATCATAACCTGCATTTGTTCATCTAATTTGCGACCAAAATCAACTAATTCTGTGAGCTTCCTGATCACCAGTGTTTTGAACTATGCATCTGATAGGTTGGCTATCTCTCGGTTGCTTAAAAGGATGAGTTCTGGGGCACTGATTTGTTCTTCTGTTTGAGCCATCTCATCTTTTTTTTTTTTTTTTTTTTGGTCTGGTCGCTCCTGTTACAGTGAGGGGCGGAGCCTTAGGTGTTCACTGGGGCTGGGCACCCCAGTCGCTAGATTGTGACGTTGTATGTGAGGGTGGGGTCAAGAGGGAACAATGGCGGTAGCTCTGTCTCTGTGGGACCTCAGTCCCTTCCCTGGGATCCTGGGTTGCGCATTCTGCCTTGCTCCACAATCGCGGCCTCACTGGGTCTGCCAGCTGCCGCTTGCGTGCTCAGGGTCCACCCGCTGCGATCTTGCGCTCCCCAGATGCCTTAGGCACTCCCGGTTGCCTTAGGTGCCCAACTCTCCCTGCTCTCCACGCCTTGAACTGTGCCCAGCTGCTTGTCTCCGCCCCTCCTACCGGTCTGGATGAATGGGTCTATTTCAACTTCTTGGTTGTCTGACTTCCATTCAGATAAATTTTCTGTCAGATCTGGATGTTATTCTGCCTCTAAATCGTTGTTGTTCCAATCTTGGTTGTGCATGGAAGTATGGTGCATCCACCTATGCCTCCATCTTGGCCAGAAGTTTCGTTTTTCATATTCTTTAAAATGAGATTCACACAAGGCAAGTGTAAAGGCAAATGAGTTTCAAACATGTTCAAGGCTAACAAGTCCTTTATCAGGATTGTTGCATTTCCAAAAGTATTTTCTTCTGGCTTATAAATTCTTCAAACTCTGTATATAAACACACTGCAATGTGAAGCTTGTGTGTTACTCTCATTGCTGAGTGCCATGCAGATCATAACCACAATATAAATTGATCAAGGATCTGAAGAAAAGTTAACTTAAGAAATGTAAGCCATCAATGCATAACTAGGAAACATGTGTTTTGTACCCATTGATGTGTTAAAATAAAAAACTGCAGAATCTGCAGAAAATGCAATTGACTGCAGATCTGTACATTGAAATGCCACTGATTACAGATTTTAAGGGGAAAAAGCCTATTAACATATTTCATGGAGGACAAAAACTGTACCTCTCCTGCTGGTACTCAGTCCTACAGTAGGTGCACTTCACAACAGGGTGTGCAATCCGACATTCCTGAAATGAAAGGGGGATATCATTTTAAAAGGCAGTCAGAAATGGAAACGGTCTTTAGTACTCAATAGACCTGGGTACTACTGGCCACTGTGCTTGAGTCACTTGAACTTTTTGGACTTTAGTTTTTTCCTCTAAGATATTGGTATCACTGCCCTGCATTGACGTAGGAGATAAAACAGAATTTATGTGGAATTACTCTGTAGTCACTTATTATAAAACAAAGATATGCACGAATAGGCTTTAGACAGGGATGGGAGTCAAAAGCCCTGGATTCTAATCCAGTTCTGCCTCTGCCACTGTGCGATTTTTGAGCAGGTTCACTTACGAAATGAAATTGCTGGGTTAAAATTATTATTGCTTTTTTATATATACATAACTTCCTTTAACTATATATATATTATATATACAACATATATTATATATATTATATATACCATAATTTAATTTTTTAAGGCCAGCTTGGTGACTTTTAACTGTCGCCTCACACAGCTCTTCTATGCACTTAAATCGACAAAGCCAGATAAAGCAACTTAAATGAAAAAGAGAACTTGGATCTTCAGGGGTAAAAACTGACCAACAGTTGGTTAGGATGGGGACCGAAGGTCACCAACTGGATGTTGAAAAATCATCCTTTTGCTTCAAGCGCTTGACTGTGCGCCTTTTCTAAAAAGCCTCTCCACCTCCGGCTCTGAGACTGGCTGAAAAGTGTCAGTGAAGCGACAGAATTCGAGGCGCTCCTCTCAGGCAGCACCCAACTCTGGAGTTCAGTCCCAGGCAGGGCAAGGGGTCCCTCAGTCTGCAACCAGACATACCCCGGTGGCGGGGAAGCCAGCTAGCTCAAGAAAAAGGATCTCCAGCGCGGCTGGTTGGAGCCAAACAGGGGTCCCGCTGTTCCCTCCCCGGACTTCACAGGGTCCGAGAACAATCCCTCGCGGTTGCTAAGCAGCCGGACACGCCAGCCCAGCCAAGGGGCCCTGGATCGAGTCCGGGACTCCCCCACTTGCCCCACCAGCTCCCTGCGGGGCGGGCGCGGCTCCTCAGCTAGGCGGGCCAGCCACGCCCTGCCCAGGGGACCTCGCCTGGCGTCCCCGCAGAACATCGGACTCTGGGCCGCGCCTCCAGCGTCCCAGTTCCCGGCCGCCGCCCTAGCCCGCGCACCTTGCACAGCTGCTGCCCCTGAGACAGCGCCTCGAAGGGGAAGCGCTGGTGGCACTTGGTGCAGGCGTAGAGCGCCGCCATGTCCGGCCCGGGCCGTGCTCGCCGCCCCGCCGGCTCAGCCCGCCGCTTTATCTGACAGTCTGAAGCGCAACCTGGCAGAGGAGGCGGCGGCGGCAGCGGCGGCGGCAGGTTGCGGGCTGCGGTAGGCGGGAGGGCGGGCGGGTGCGGCTGGACCAGGGCGGGCGCGGCGGCGCTGAGCGCCCGTTCACTGGTCATTTCAACGTCCATCAAGCAGGAAGAGGCGGAACACGGAGCTCCTAAGGACTCTGATTCGGTCTGGCTGGTGTACGCCACTCATGACGCGCGAGGCCTCGGTTATGTAAAGCGCAGTCACGCGGGGGCGCTGCTGGGAGGGACGGTCTTCTGCTTCGACCTCGGAAGCGGCCAGACTCCTCCCACTTAGTTCTTTGTTCCC
Source organism: Phyllostomus discolor (assembly GCF_004126475.2). Classification (NCBI taxonomy): domain Eukaryota; kingdom Metazoa; phylum Chordata; class Mammalia; order Chiroptera; family Phyllostomidae; genus Phyllostomus; species Phyllostomus discolor. The sequence goes on along the minus strand of NC_040907.2, from coordinate 17,645,198 downwards.
GCCCTCGTTCCTCCTCTTCCAGGCCGCGGTGGCCTCCGCGCCTCTCGCGATACCTCCGTGGAGTTGTGATGCTTTAGTTTCCGTGGGGAGCAGGAGGGGTGCGGTTGAGTCTAGTGCACGACATTGTGGAAGTAGAATTTGGGGACCACTCGGAGCTCGAAGAGGGTGGAGGGCTTGAGAGAACCCCTCCATCGTCGAGGCAGGAGGGGCCCGCACAGCCCTCTTGCATGAGAGGCAACTTAAGAGAGATGCCCTCTGTCTGAGACCCTTAAAAAAGGGGGAACTCTTGCCCTGGCTGGTGTGACTCAGTGGGTTGAGCGCCAGACTGCAAGCCAAAGGGTCGTCAGTTCTATTCCCTGTCAGGGCACATGCCTGGGTTGTGGGCCAGGTCTCCAGTGGGAAGCACTCAAGTGGCAACCACATATTGATGTTTCTCTTCCTCTCTTTCTCCCTCCCTTCCCCTATAAATAAAACCTCTCAAATCTCTCTCTAAAAAAAAAGGGGGGGGGGGGGTAACTCTAGAGTCTAGGGTCATTGACCTCCAGAGAGAAAGGAAAGGAGGAAATCCCAGAGAGAGAACTCCTATATTGGAGAAAGGGATGCTAGAGTGGTAACAGCCCTCTAGAAGGGAGAAGACAAATATTGCAAAGAAATATTGGATTTGCCAAAAAGTCCCTCTGTACCATTGCTCTAGGAGTGCTTAGCTGTCTTTAAACCTCATTCAAAACTATTGTAACAGCTGTCACGTCAATGTGCATTAAAAAACATCAAAATTGGTGAATTTTTGTACAGCCATTTTTTTTAAAGATTTTATTTATTTATTTTTAGAGAGGGAAGGGAGGGGGGAGAGAGAGAGAGAGAGAGAAACATCAATGTGCTGTTGCTGGGGGTTCTGGCCTGCAACCCAGGAATGTACCCTGGCTGGGAATCGAACCTGGGACACTTTGGTTCCCAACCCGCGCTCAATCCACTGAGCTACACCAGCCAGGGTGTACAGCCATTTTAATATTGAAGATGGATTGGCATATTATGCTTTATTGTTTCAAGAAAGGTAAAAACGCAACTGAAATGCAAAAAAAAGATTTGTGCACTGTCTGGAGAAGGTGCTGTGACTGACTGAATGTGTCAAAAATGGTTTGCGAAATTTCTTGTACTATTGACATTTTGGCCAAATCTTTGCTGTGGGGCCATCTTACGCAATGGAAGATGTTTAGCAGCCGGAGATAGCCGACATACTCAAAATACCCAAATTAATAAAGTTATTGGTGAAAATGAAAAGTGTCTTTTATTTTATGGGAAAAACAAAACAAAACCATGGACTTTTTGGCCAGCCCAATCCTAAGGCAAAGCCTTCCTGAGAGTTCTCTTGATCCCTCAGAGTGGGATGCAGCTGGCCTGAGGCCTGCATCCTACTTTGTTACCAGTTGCACCCCCAGCTTCTCTTGCAAATAACCACGTGGGGTTTCTTGGCTGGGCCTGCCTGGATACTCTGTCTCTCTTCAACTCCCAGCTTGGCCCATCTAGGGCTGCCCCAGGAATTAACCGATTTATTGTTCTGGAGGCTTTGGCAAAGCTTTCTGCAGGGAATGCTGACCTTTCTTTCCAAGTCTCTGCCCTTGGGCTTAGAGTACTTGGGGCTCTGCTGACTACCTGTATAGCGCTAGTTGAAGTTTTACTTCAATATGCATTTTTTTTTTTACAATTGAGTATGCACTTAAAGCTTCTAGATCCCTGCCCCAACAAAACTTGCTCTCTTTAAAACTCAAGCAAGACCCTTCCATGTGTGTTTGCCCAAAGATGTGTATTAATCAAAGGTTTAGGCTCTGGAGTCAGAAAACTAAGGTTCAAAATCACTACTCCACATTTACTAGCTACATGACCTTGGACCTATAGCTGAACTTCTCAGAGGCTCACTTCCCTCAGTTGTACAACTGGATCTTTTTGAGGATCAAAAACAGAACATGGAGGGTAACAGGTAAACTGCTTAATGGGTAAGGGGTCCTACTTTGGAGTGAAGGATGTTTTGGAACAAGGTAGAGGTGATAGTTGCACAGCATTGTGAACACATTAACTTCCACTGAATTGTTTACTTCAAAATGATTAACTTTATGCTATGAGAATTTCACCTCAAATTAGTTGAAAAAAGAAAAAAAAGGGTGTAAGCTTGGGAGCCAGACTGCCAGGCTTTGAATCCCAGCTCTATCACTTGGAAACTTTATAAGTATGAGCACATTAAAAACAAACAAAATAAACAAGAAACATGGAACTTGGTAACTAGGTAAATGTTCGTTATTACAAGAAACTTGACTCTAGGGAGATGCTGGTGCCCTGGTTCAGGTAAATGCAGCACATACCCTGCACTGGGGCAAGAGCCTCTCTGTGTTCCTACTGCCTTCAGTTCTGATCTCCACTGTATTACTTCGCAGTTTTGCAATTGCCTACTTCTGTATTTTTCATAAATCAGATTATGGCATTATGGAATAGAAGGACCACATCTGGGCCATCATCCTCTGTTTCTCTCACAAGCTTCCCCACACCACCTTCTTCAGGTTCGAGGTATTGATGGTGAATTAATTCACTAATTCATGCTTTCAACAAACTTATATTGAGTATTTACTTTGTGCCAGACTCTAGCTTAAGCATGGGGGATACACTGGTATGTGAAACAGTTGCGATCATTGCCCTTGTGAAGCCCACAGTCTAGTGTCAAAGACAGCCAAACAGCAAGGGCTGTGAGTGAAAAGACATGCCACAGGGAGAGAACCCTGTTGGGATGGTGTAGGGGGCGTCACTTGGGTAGAGAAGGTCGACCTTGAGGCATGTTCAAGACAAGAAAGAAAGGCCAATATAGCCAGGGCTCAGCGGGACAGAGGTCGAGTGGAGAGGTGGCAGGGGCCGGAGGTGCAGAGCCTGTAGACCCTGATACGGATGTGGAATTATTTTTCAAAGTGCACTGTGTAAAGTAAAATGGGAAAGAAGCCCAAGTTTTTAAGCAGGGAAGTGACAGATTTGGATTTTTAAAAGATTTGCCTGCTTTGTATGAGGAGAATAGGACGGTAGTGGACTGAAATAAATGCACAGACCACTAAGGAAGCTATTGCAGTTTTCCACGTGAGATGACGGGAAGGTTGCAGTAGAGAAAAGTGAACAGGTTCAAGATGTATTCTAGAGATGGAGTCAACAGGACTTGGGGATGGATTTGGTTTAGGAGGTGGCAAGGGAAAGGAAGAAAGTATGGTCAGTGTGTCCGGCTGTGTGGATGGAGGCATTTCCAGCAAAAGAGAAGACTGGAAGGACAGGTTTCAGAGACAAAACGAAGAGTTTCGTTTTTGACATATGAAGTTCTAGATGCCTATGGGACATCCCAGAAGAGACATTATGTAGGCAGCAGGCTCTAGTCTGTGCATCTCTTAGAAAAGAGGTCGGAGATGAAGACAGAGTTTTGGGGAGATTGTGAGTATACAACAAGGTCTGTCCAGAATGTATTCAGCCACGTAATATGAAAAATAGAGACACTGAAGAAGATACATAGAACAATGACGCCTCAGTCTCCTTCAAAGTCAGCACCTTGGGACCTCACACAGTTCTCCCAATGCAGCATGATGTTCCTTCTGCTCTGGTAGCAGAAGACATGGGATGAATTTTGCCACGACATATTTCACACCAAGATCCTGCATCGAAATCTCAGACACAGTAATTTGTGGAATCTCCAGATTAGCTTCCAGTTCTTGCACTGCCAGACACTGATCTTTGTTGACTGCAGCCCGCACATGTTCAGCACTCTCAGGTGTTCTGCTTGTTGCAGGCCTTCCAGATCCTCAACCACCTTTTAAGCATTCACGCCACATTTTTATTTGCCCTGCACTCGTTGTATCATCCCCCAAAGCCTTTTGAACCATCCAAATAATTTCCACAGAGGAATGTTCAAGCTTAACACAAAATCTGATGCAGATTTGTTGCTCTACTCACTTGGTCATTTTGAATGTGATTGCCACACAGCACACATACTCACTCAATGACCTACCACCCCCACTGACCAGTACAGTGAAGTCGTCATTGTTCATGCATGTGCATTCCAGTCCACTCTCTTTGGCTGCAAGGTTACATCAATATTGCACAAACCAACTCGTTAGATTAACAATGGCTGGTCTTTTTCTGGATAGACCTCGTATGTGTGGTGTTTAATGCCCTGAGACTGGATGACATTAGCTTGGAAGTCCTTAGAGGGAGGAGAGCAGTGCTCCTTCCTGAGTCGAGAGAAAGTCCATTCAACACTTACAGGTCTCTTCAAGAAGAGATGCATGCAAAGGAGCCATGAGAAAGACAGTGCAGAGAGGAGAGTTTTTGCAGAGGTCAAGAAAAGAGCAGGAGACATGAGTCAACAGTTACTGGAGACTAAAGTGGGGGCAGTGACTGATATTATCTGAACTGACTTGAGCACACACCTGTGTTTGTTGAATGTTTGCCCTGTCAGACTTGTCCCTTCTCTTATCTAGTCTTCCTCCATGTGTCTTTGGCAATAGCAGTTGGGTGTGCCCCTGAGGGAGAAGTGGAAGAGAATATTTCTAGTGGTATTGTTCATAGTAGCAAAAGAAAAGGGGGAAAAGGAAGTAACTATTGACAGAATAATAAACAAGTTGTGCTGTGCTCAGGGTATCATGGAAGTCCAGAGAGTAGATACAGCTCAACTGGGTCAGCTCTCCCAGAGTGTCATGGCATGCCTCCTATTCAGAATCTTCAGAAAATGTTCATGTTGAAAAGGATGGTGGCTCTGGCCATCATGGCTCAGTTGGTTGGGCATCATCTGGCAAACCAAAGGGTCATGAGTTTGATTCCCAGTCAGGGTACATGCCTGGGTTGCGGGCCAGATCCCCAGTTGGAGGCACGTAAGAGGCAACTAATCGATGTTTCTCCCTCACATCAATGTGCCTCTTTCTCCCTTTCTTCTTCCCTTCCCCTCTCTTCAAATCAGTAAAACAAACAAAAAAATCTACATAAAGAAAAGTACAGTGGCCCTATCTGGGTGGCTCACTTGATTGGAGTGTTATCCCATATACCAAAGGTTGTACGTCTGATTCTTGGTCAGAGCACCTAACTAGGTTTCAGGTTTGATCCCTGGTCGGGTGCATATGAGAGGCAACAGATCAATGTCTCTCTCTCATATCGATGTTTCTCTCTCTCTCTCCCCCCTTCTCTTTCTAAAATCAATTAAAAAAAACATATCCTCACCCTTAAAAAAAAAGGATGTTGTAAGTTCAGGGTGGAAGAGGGGGAGCTGATCAAAATTATAACTGGTTTCTATTGTAAGTATGGATTCTTGGTCCACAAACTCAAAAATAAAACTTAAAAAAAAGTGCATGTAATTTTTTAAAAATCAATTTTCACCCTGACTGCTGTTGCTCAGTTGGTTGGGCATTATCTTGAAAACCAAACGGTCACTGGTTTGGTTCCCAGTCAGGGTACATAGTCCAGGTATAAACCAACCGATCAATGTTTCTCTCTTGCATCAACGTTTCTTTCCCTCTCTTTCTCCCTCCCTTCCCTTGTCTCTCAAAATAAATCTCTAAAAAAACAATTTTCCAGTTTTGTTAAGATGTATTTGACACATAACTGAATTGAATTTCTATGACTCTATGTAGTCTTTGAGTAGGGGATGTGGCATATCTAGTCTCCTTCATCATCTGTTCATAGCGACATCCTCCTTCTCATCTGGTGCCAAGTCATCTGTCCATGTGGCTTGTTGTGTCCTTCTCATCTAGACCACAAGACCTCTTCATGTCTGCCAGCAATAGGTGCCACACTGGCTCTGCTCAAGGCCATTGGAGAAGATGTTCCACTGCTCCCTGTGCCACCCTCAAGCATGAGGAGTCACACCGTTCAGCCATTCCTGTCTAATGCTCCTGGACTCTGTTGAGTGTGGAGATCAGCATGAGGTTTCCCACCTAGGGTAAGGCGAGGCTGCTGTAATGAAGGGAACGAACACTTATTTAGTGGCTTTAACAAGACAGAAGTTTATTTTTTTTCTTATATAATCACAATTGACTGAATGTTTATATCCTCCAAAATTTGTATGTTGAAACTTAATCCTCAAAGTGATGGTGTTAAGAGGTGGGGCATTTGAGAGGTGATTAGGTCATGAGGGCTAAGCCATTAGGTCATGAGGGATTAGCCTTTATAAAAGAGGATCTAGAGTCCTGGTTGGTGTGGCTCAGTGGATTGAATGCTGGCCTGTAAACCAAAGGGTTGCTGGTTTGATTCCCAGTCAGGGCACATGCCTGGGTGTGAGCCAGGTCCCTAGTAGGGGGCATGGGAGAGGCAACCTCACATTGATGTTTCTCTCCCTCTTTTTCTCCCTCCCTTCCCCTTTTTCTAAAAGTAATATCTTAAAAAAGAAGAAGAAGAAGAGGAAGAAGAAGAAGAAGAAGCCCTAGACAGCTCCCTTGTTCCTATATGAGGACAGAGAAGACTTTCTTTTCCACATGGAATAAGTATATAATTTATTAATCATGTACATATTTTCTTTGTCATCCAAATATTTCCAGTCCATAAACAGAATACCTGGATATGTACTATAATAATTAAACTCAGTGATTTTGATGGATTTTCAGTCATGTAAAAAGTAGATCTACACATATATTAAATTTCATCATTGTAAAAATATTTGTTAAAGTACACTGATAGAATATATTACATATAATAGTTTATTGTCTGGATTTAGAGATTTTTTTATCCTTACCCAAGGACATACTTATTGATTTTGGACAGAGGGGAAGAGAGAGGAACATTGACTGGTTGCCTCTCATACACAGGACCAAACCGGCAACCTAGGTGTGTGCCCTGACCGGACATGGAACCTGCCTGCAACCTTTTGATTTATGAGATGACACTACAACCAACTGAGCTACACCAGCCAGAACTAGAGTTTTTAAATATTTACTTATTTAATGTTTTAGGAACTTTTACCATTTATTTTGAATTTTTTATTTTAGTTGGTATACAATATTATATTAATTATTAGTTTCAGGTGTACAATATAGTGATTTGACTTTTTTATACTTTACAATGAGATCACTCTACTAATTCTCGTAATCATCTGCCACCATGCAAACTTATCACAAGTTTTTAAATACTTAGATGTGGTATGTGGGCCTCTATTTATACTTTTTGTCCCAGGCCCTGAAGATGTAAGTGGTGGGCCCCTTTCCTTCTCCCTCATCGGGTTCAAGGTGACACGTCCACCTTGCATCAGAACTCACCATCCAAGCTCAGAAGCCAAACAGATTCAGACAGTGAGAAACAGTCAAGATACCTCCAAAATTCAAGCACTTCTCACATCCCAGTGGGCAACACTCAGGTCCAAGACATCTTATCTTACGTGGAGTGGTGGGCTAAGCGAATTGTGAGCTAAGCGGGGACTATGTTTCCCAGAATTCCCTTCCTTGCATAGTTGGGTGAGGATTGGTCTCAGAGGGAGATGTGGGCAGGATCTGGAAGGCAGAAGTGAAGCCGCAGCCATGCTTACATGTAGTACACTAGTGCAGGGTCAGAGGCCGCTGCAGCTCGTGCACGTTTTCACTGGTCTGGCGACTCCTCTTGCCAGTGTCAGGCGGCAGCTGGTCTCACAGCTGCTCTAGCGCCGCCCGCCTCCTGCACCTTCCTGCCCTCAGCCCCGCCATCTCTCCCTTCAGCTTCTCCAACTCCAGGACTAGATGTGTGTGTTGATAAAAGGCATCAGCTTCCCCTGCTGGTCATCATCAAAATCGGAGGCTTAATGGTAAGGAAAGACCAGCGAGTGGGGGAGCTAGTTGTCCTCCTGGATTCCAGTTCCTCTTCCTGGGTGCCAGTTTTACCTTGCCATCCACCACTTAGCATCTCCCTTTCAGAACTGCTCTGCCGACTTCCAGTCCAACATCAGATGCGCAAGCAACAGCTGTACATAAACCATTTAACCAGCACCCCTAATTGCATAAAGTCAAATATCTACATAAATCCTAATGGCTCTGCTTCTCTGATAGAACCATGACTGGTACACCTGGATTATTCCAACTGACTCGTGACTGGTTCCCTTGCTTCCAGCTGTCTGGGGCAGCCAGAGTGATTCTGTTAAAACTTGTCAGACATGTCACTCCTCTGCTCTAATCCCTCCAGGAGCTCCTCATCTCATTTTTTTCATTTCTTCCCATCTCTTTCTAAGTAAATGCCAAAGACATTAGTTTAATTGTACCAGACTCAGTTTAGATGTCTTGCTGTAGTCAACATCTTTGTTTCATCCCTAAATGTGACTGGCTGCCTCAGCATCAGCACGAGGCAAGTGCTAGTCTTTGCTATGAACCGTATTAAGCCCCCTGTAGTGGGAACAGCAGCAGTTTCAGCTATTACATCTGACCCAACTGGATCTATGAAGGCTCTGGCTTCCCCCAAGCAACAGCCCAGAAGAATGAATTAACACAGTTCCAAAGTTCAGCCCATTAAGACCCCACTGGTGACCATGAGACAAGACAATGAAAAATTGCTGACAGATATATTCACCCTCCTTCCTTGCTATGGACTATTCCAAGACTTCGTGGTTCCACATGCCCTCTTTGAAGAGATCCCATACAACAGAACCACTGGCTTGGATTTTTGTGGGGCTCTGGCCAGCTAAGTAATGTGCCAGCTTGTGTTTCTTTCCTTCCTTCTCTGTTTCACTTCTCTTTTCCCCTCCCTTTTCCTGCCTTGGGATTGCAACCTCTAAGAAAGCACCAATATATAACCTTTGACTCGGATTCTATTTTCTAGGGAACATAGGCTGGCATTTAGTGCCAGAAGAAGTCCTAAGAAACAGGCCTTCAGGGTGTGAGTTAGTGATTAGAATTTTCATCAAGGTGAAGGCAATAGGGACCTCATTGCTGGTAGTGAGTAAAGTGACGATAACCTTGGCCTTCATTTGGCATCACCATTATTAAATCTTCCACATGTGGTGAAGGGAAGACCATGTGGAAAATCACATCCAGGATCAGGCTGGTTATATGATGCAGAGTTGCAAAGGGCTCTAAATGCACAGCGTTAGTAGATCTTCTATGTCAAAGTCAAAGCCCTGATAGGGAAAAAATAGGAACCTGAGAACTTGGAAAAGGACATTAGGGTGGGCCAACCTAAGAATCTTTATCTCATAAATTCTCTTGAGTTTTCCTGTGTAGGAGGAGAAGCAAGCGCTTCCCTCTTGCCAAGGAAGAACAAGGAAGTTTCCCCTTTCCTCAAGACTGTGCAGTGGTCTCACGTGAAGTGAGTGCCTCATTAGACGACATTTGTGCTCAAGACCTGCTCCCATCAAATCCTCAAATAACCAGGGTCAGTACCTGGCAAATCCTGAGTGGGAAAATTTAAGTTTTGACCTGGGGAAAATAAGCTACACATCAGAGGAACAGAAAGATCTGGCCAGTATATGTGGGAGTCATCTTAGGAGGAACCAGAACCTCTGACATGGCAGTGAGGGGGCTGGCACAGCAGAACGTAAGACTGGCTAATGGGGAATACATCATCATCGACCACTCGCCAATAACTCAGTCTTCAATATTCTTGCAGGGGTGCCTGGAGTAGGTCTCCGGTATACAGTTTGCAGAGGTGCTCACCGTCAATGCCTTCCCTCCCTCTAAGTGCATGCCCCTTCTCACCTCAAGAGATGGGGTCTATTATCCCCCTCTGCTTGAATCTGACTGGTCTTATAACTCACCTTAATCAACAGAAGACAGCAGAAGTAACTCTGTTCCAGTTCCAAACCTAGCCTTTAAGAAGCCCGGCAGCTTCTGTTTCTTCTCTCTTGGCGGGTAAGAAATCCAGCCACACTGAGACCCTCACACTGCGAGGCGGTGCGAGCTAGCCATGTGGAGACACCGCGCTGAGAAGCACACATGCCTGACCAGCCCTCAGGTGTCCCATCCTTCCTAGCCAAGGTGCCTTTGATATAAGTGAAAAATACATCTTGGACATTTCAGTTCCTGCAAATACCACATGAAGCAGATAAACACCCAACTGAGCCTAACCTGGATTGTAGAAAAGTGTAAGGAATAATAAATTGCTGTTGCTTTAAGCCTTTAAGTTTTGAATGGTTTGTCATTCAGCAATAGATTATCGAAATACAGTCTCACTCGTTTACAAGGAGGGTTTCTTTAAAGCCTGGGCGGGATGATGACCTACATGAGGTCGAGATGCTAGAACGTCCATGGTAGTGCAGTTAAGAAGAGGTCAGAAAGTTCAGAGAGTGGAAACGTTGGATCCAAGAACTCAGCACTTGACTATGTTCTCTAGGAGTGTCCCAAGGATACTCTCTCTGCTAAGGCAATAAGCAGTTCACTGACAAAGGGGACACCAGCATCGCTGGGTAGCTCTGCGGTGTCTGTCTTTGGTAGGCTGGGATTAAGAGTAAGAGATGCTGCTTTGGAACTGGGATCCCTAATATCAACAGTAATGTTGAGGTTCCGGAATGGCAGAGGTGGCGTCCAAGACCGGGTGAGTGTAAGTGCTGTCAGGTGCGGCTGGCCATACTGACCACAAAGGTGCCTTGATCAACGTGGATCTATGGCAAGTTGATTATGGGGATGGGGTGGACGGACAGCTGACTAGGTGATCCTTGATTTTGTTTTAAGATTTTATTTATTTTTAGAGAGAGGGGAAGGGAGGGAGAAAGAGAGGGAAACACCAATGTGTGGTTGCCTCTTGCGCAAACCCCCACTGAGGACCTGGCCTGCAGCCCAGGCATGTGCCCTAACCGGGAATCAAACCAGCAACCCTTTGGTTCGCAGGCCGACACTCAATCCACTGAGCCACACCAGCCAGGGCAATCCTTGATGTTTATATTTTAAAAAATCAAGAGCTGGTAAGCAGAAAACTGACATCAGCCACCACAGTGGAAAATCATGGTTTCTCATACAGATTCTAAATCTAAGTTCGCAGACCCAGAATCCCTTAACCATAGGGAGGACATGTCCCTTAAGGAACAACTGTGCAATGACATCACAATTACATGTGGTAATTATTCCTCCAGTCCTTCCCCAAATGGATCTGTAGCTGAGGTAACTGTGCTTTGGGAAAAGGAGGATATTCAGAATTTTCAAAGATTGTTAATGACATAGAGTCTGAGCTGACATAGAACCTAGGAGACACAAAACACCATCACAGTTCCCTGGTTAGAGTAGGGACTAAAGGAGGCCAGGTGATGGATGGAGTTTACCATAATTCCAATGGGGTACATAGAAGATGGCAGAGCCTCTCATTAATTCCATGAACTCTGGAGTAAAGGCTGTTGTGATAGGAAGAGCCACACAGAAGCCCCTCATACTGCCTGTATTACTAAGGGTCCTCCAAAGAAACAGAACCAATTGGATGTATAGATAGATAGATAGACATGGAGAGACGGAGAGAGAGAGATACAGATACATATAGATTAGATAGATAGACAGATACAATAGATAGAAAGGGAATGATTTATCTTAAAGAATTAGCTCATGCAAGTCCACAATCTGCTGTGTAGGCTGGCAGCCTGGAAACCCACAAAAGAATTAATGTTATGGCTCAAGTCCAAAGGCAGACAGCAGCGAGAATTCCCTCTTCTAAGTGAGAGTAGTCTTTTTTATTCTAGAGCCTTCCAACTGATTGGATGAGGCTCACCACACTATAAAGGGTAATCTATTTTTCTCAAAGTGTACTAATTTAAATGTAAATCTCATACCCTAGCTGGTGTGGCTCAGTGGATTGAGTGCTGGCCTTCACACCAAAGGATCACCAGTTCGATTCCCAGTTAGGACATATGCCTGGGTTGTGGACCATGTCCCCAGTAGGGGGTGCATGAGAGGCAACCACACATTGATGTTTCTTTCCCTCCCTTCCCCTCTCTAAAAAAATAAATTAATAAATAAAATCTTTAAAACAATGTAAATCTCATACAAAAACTACCTTCAACATCTACACTACTGCTTGACCAAATATCTGGGTGCTGTGACCTAGTCAAGTTAACATATAAAATTAACCATCACACTGTCCTACAGTTTATTTCTGCAGTATTATTTCTGATCTAATACATTGGCTGAGGTTGTGCCCATCATATCCCTATTCAGTTTACCTGTCTGGCCTCCACAAAAATGGATGTATCATGGTGGATGATGGATGGTGGACTACTATAAATGTAAGCACATGATAACCCCAACCAGAGCTACTCTATTCAATGTGGTATCTTAAAAATTTTTTTGTATTTATTGATTAGAGAGAGAGAAACTTCAATTAGCTATTCCACTTATTGATGCATTGCCTGGTTGATTCTTGTACATGCCCTGACTAGGGATGGAACCTGCAACCTTTGAGTATCAGGACAATGCTCCAACCAGCTGAGCTACTGGCTAGAGTGATAGCTTTAAAAAAATTTTTTAATTGATTTTTAGGGAGAAAGAGAGACAGAGAAACATTGATTTGTTGTTCTACTTATTTATGCATTCACTGGTTGATCCTTGTATGTGGCCTGACTAGGAATTGAACCCACAACCTTAATGTATTGGGACGGTGCTCTAACCAACTTAGCTACCTGGACAGGGCCTCAATGTGGTATCTTTACTGGAGCATATCAGCACAAGCTCTAATCATTGTGTATGGTAACTGATTTAGCAAATGCTTTCTTTCTCTTTTTTAAGTTTATTTTTAATTACAGTTGACCTACAATGTTATATTAGTTTCAGATGTACACCTACTGATTAGACATTTATACACCTGACACAGTGGTCCCCACAATGTCTAGTAACCAACTGTCACCACACATAGCTATTACGATATTATTGACTATATTCCCTATGCTGTACCTTACATACCGTGACTTTTTTTTTTTCATTGATTTTAGATTGAGAGAGGAAAGGGGAGAGAGAGAGAGAGAGACATCGATTTTGTTGTTCCACTTATTGATGCATTCATTGAGTCCTGTGTGTAGTCTTATGGGGGATCAAATCCACAACCTTGGTGTATCAGCACGACACTCTAACAACTGAGTGACCTGGTCAGGGCATGACTTATTTCATAACTTGCAGTTGGCACTTCTTAATCCCCTTCGATTTTTTCACTCACCCTCCCACCACACCCCACAGTGCTTTCTATTTAATGCCTGTGAGAAGGGACCGTGGAAGGCAGTTTGCTTTTGCTTCACAATGTCACAATGACAGCACCTTCATTCTCTCCCCTCAGGGCTTTGTTAACTCACCAGTTCTCCTTACAATGCAGTCCTCAGGGACCTTGATTGCCTTGGCTTTCCACAGAACGGCATGCTGGTCCACTACGTTAATGACATCATGCTCCTCACTCATAAACAGGAAGTGGTAAAAGCACCAAGTTTGCCAGAGAGTGGGAGATAAATTACATGCAGATTCATGGTCTTACCACACTGGGAACATTTTTAGGAGTTCCGTGGCTTGGGGCATGCCAGGACAAGTCATCTCACCTCACACATCCCACCACTTAAAAACAGGCACGTTTGGTGGGCGTCTTTGAGTTTTGCAGGCAGAATATATACACTTCTACCTGTTATGGGGTAACCTGGAAGGCTGCCAATCCTGAGCACTGCCCAGAGCAAGAAAGTGCTGTACAGAAGGTTCAAACCATAAAACAGGCAATGCTGCCACTTTGGATTATGTGATCCTGAAGATTCAAGGTTGCGGGAGGAACAAAGGTTCTGGAGGGTGTCTCTGAAAGCTCAAATTGAAGGGCCGCAGTGAGAACCCCCAGTTCTGGAGTAAGGCCATAGTCACCATTGTCCATTTGAACAAAAAGGTCCTGATGTGTCACTGGGCGCAGCAGTGCCTGAGCATCTGACCACTGGATGCCAGGTGGCTATACACCTTAAGCTAGACGTCATCAGACAGGCACACCAGCAATCCAATATGATGGAAGTGGTATATTCAGGGCTGGGCTCAAAGAGTCCAGAGGGATGAGTAAATCCAATGAACAGGCAGCTCAGACTCCCGTGGCACCTAAATCTGTTGATCTGACACCTCTCCTTTAACCCATACCTATGGCCTTGTGGAGGGTTCCCTGCAACAAACTGATAAAGAAGGGAAGGAATTAAACCCATGCCACAGATAGGTGGATGAGATATTTTGGCATCAGTTGGAAATGGACCACTCTGTTATGGCCCCAGCTGGAGGCAGCCATGAAGGATGGTGGTAAATGCTCCCAAGGGGCAGGACTGTGAGCAGCACACTTTCTCATGCCCTTTGCATAGACGAAGGGATGGGCTGAGGTTCAGGTGTGCACTAATTCCTGATAAGTGGCAAATGGCATAGCTAATTGATCAAGGGCATGGAAAGGGCAAAATTGGAGTTTTGGAGATAAGCAGGTCTGGGTAAGGACATGTGGATCAAGCTACAGGAGTGGGCAAAAAGCATGCAGATCTTTGTGTCCCAACATTAATGCTCACCAGAGACCATCTACCACAGGAAAAAGCTCTCCAGCCCGATGGTCAGATGCCCTATCTTACGGATGTCACCCAACCTCTAAACTTAGCCACTCTATTGTTTTACAAAAGACCTGTAAGAGTAGCCATGGTAGCAATGAATGGTTCCAACAACCTGGCCTCCCTCTCACCAAGGCTGATCTAGCAACTGCCAACAAATAGCTAACCAGCCAGCAGCAGGCAGCAGTTTAGCGCCATCGGTCAGGGAGAGCAGGCAGCCACCTCACAACAGGTCACTTATATCCACTCCCTTCCACCTTGGAGAAGGCAAGGATTCATCCTTATTGGAACTTACATTACTTACCCATAGTGCTTCTACAAGCATGACCATCCAAACACTTAAAAAACATTCAATGTAAGCCCTGGATGTCATAGCTCAGTGGACTGAGCGCAGGCTTCAAACCAAAGTGTTGCAGGTTCGATTCCCAGTCAGGGCACATGCCTGGGTTGCAGGCCATGACCCCCAGCAACCGCACATTGATGTTTCTCTCTCTCTCTCTCTCTCTCTCTCTCTCTCTCTCTCTCTCTCTTTCTTTCTGTCTCCCTCCCTTCCCTCTCTAAAAATGAATGAATAAAATCTTTTAAAAAACATTCAATCTATTACCTAGTGCCAAGACCCATTTTACGGCAAAGGATGTTTGGCTACAGGAACATGGGCTTCACTGGCCTTGAGGCAGGAGATAGTCAGGGAGGAGGAAACTCCGGAGGTGCCTCAGGGCTAAGACAAAGGACATTGATTCAAGACAGGGACCCTGTGCTAAGACCGGTTGCCCCACTCCTTTCTGGAAAAGCACTGAATCACGGTGAATCATGACTGCTCCTGCGCAGAAGATGCTACATGACCCCCGCTTCATTATAACAGCATCGCAATAAATTAACATAGTGGGACCCCCGTCCCGGTGGCCAGCCAAGGAAAATTATGGGAGACCGCATGCGCAGTAGCTTTAAAATAATATAACTACTTGAACATGCACAATTTTTATTGTCCACCAAAACTAGTCAGCAAGCATCTGCCATATAAGAATAGAATCCCTCCAGCCACTGAGGGTCAATCTCTGCTTAGAGTTGGCCTGCTCCCATGTTCTGTGAAGTGTACTATCACTAATAAATCTGCTCTCTCTCTTTCTGCTGTAAACTCTCTGTGTGTTCAATTCCCTCAGTTCAATTCATTGTTTGTGATCACTAAGAACCTGGTTACCTATGCCCACCTGTGACAGTCTTATCATATGTGCCCATCACCCAGCAGCAGGCAGCATGAGAGAACAATGGTGTGGAATGACTTCATTTCCACAAGTTTTAATCTCCTCTGCAAAGTGAGGATCATAGACGGTGTATGTTAGGGGACAGAACACATGGCCAAGAAGAGGGAGCATGAGGGTAAATGAGAAACCAAGGCTCACAGACGCTGGTGACTCGCTGAAGACCACACAGCTAGTAAATGACAGAAGCAGGACTAGAACTTGCCCACAGGATGGAAACTGATGCCCAGAAGAGGTTCTTTGGAAATCGCCTGCCCAGGTACTGGCAGAGGTGGCAAAGGTTTAGCCCAGAGACCCCACCGAGTCCCTGGCTCACCGGCTTTATCATTACAGGAAAATCACTTCTTCTTTTCCTTTGAAAAGAAGAGCTACTGATATCCGTAGCTAGTTCCACAAAGAAGGCGATGTTCATGCAGGAGAACACAAAACCCCTTGAAAAGGCCTTGAAGCAAAAACCCCTACCAGGTGCTTCCTGGTATGATTCCAGAAATGCCTCCACAGATTCCTTCTTCTGACTCATCTGGCCAGTCTGCCTGGAAGGTGAAAACTCCATGGGAAAGACCGTATTTTGCCATGTATAATGTTCACTTTTTTGCTCAAATTTTTGAGGGAAAAAGAAGGGCGTGCATTATATATGGGTAGTAGTAATTCTGTACCTATATAAATGTTTTTTAGTCTTTTATTTATGCTTATGCATTAAAAGCATAAGTCTAGAAAGCAATAACGATATCCATATGCAAAATAATACCTGGAAGATGAACATTGGTTTTGTTTCTAAAAATAAATACAAAATTAAAACAAAAGATTTTTTTCCTGAAAGTTTGGGCTAAAAATGTGGGTGGGCATTATACACAGCAAAATACAGTAAATAACTTTCTGCATTAAGGTTGTTTCTGGTTCCACATCTCTTTTCAGGTTTTCAGAAGGTGAATGGTCCTCATGATGCTTCCCTCAAAGCTGCCGGCTGAGAAAATGGCCATCTAGAAGAGCTCGTAACTAAAGATGATAACTATGTGGATTAAACCAAGATTTGAGGGGCTTTGGAAGGTGTCTGCAGGGATTCTCCAGCCCAAGTCCTGCTCTGGTAGCCATGAAAAATCCTCAATCACGTGAAAATTTGAACTGGTTATAGGATAAAATAAACTCATAATGTGGATTTAAAATAATTTTCAGAAAACAGTACATGGTACTTCACAAAATTATTGTGGGATTGGAAAGGTCATATAGAGCACTCTGTACAGGTCCTGGCATACAGCAAGTACTCAATGAATGGTAGGTATTACCATTGACTGAATTGTGAAAAGCCTCTGGGCCCCAAGAGGAACTGGTTGTTGGGCTTCACTAAATCCAACAGGGCCATGGATCCTGCTTTGGATGTTCCAAGGTCCTGTTTGAATTACATTTTTCTGCCAGCAGGGAGAGCAGAGAGGCTGTTAGCAGAGATGCAAGAGAAAAGGAAACTCTGCAAAAGTGCAGGAAATGGAAACTCTGAAAGAGATTGGCCATCTATCCTGGAGGGGTGAGGGGCGGGGCGAAATTGGAATGTGATTATAAAAAGACAGCCTGCAGGCTGAGAGAGCCGCAGCTGCTGCTCACTGCTGCTTCCGTCCACCCGCAGGCTCCCGCAGGCTCCGGGCAGGAAGATTCCTCCTCTTCTCTCCTCCAAGGTAAACCCAGAAATGATGAGGTATGGGTGTCAAGCAATCACCCTTTGCCAGGCTCCCTACCTGTGGGCCTCATGCCCGGAGAGTCAGGATGCCCATTCCTCAGAGAGGCTACTTTTAGTGCCCTGGTCTAAGACTGGTCTGAGGGGAGTGTTGGGGCTTTTAGGGGGTTGGGGTGCAAAACCCCAAGAAGCTTTAGTCTTAAGCTTACAGATGCCATGTCAGCATCTATGGCCTTAACTGTCATTTCACTTTTGGGGGCTTTAGTCCCCATCTGCAAAATGAGAATCAAGCTACCTGATTTGCCAAAGGACTGCGTGATTTCAGAAACCCCTGGGTTGCAGGATCTAATGTGACAGTGAGTTTATCTTGAAGGATAAATGGAGTGATCTGGAATGATTGTTAAAAGTGTGGGTTTGAGCATCAGTCGGTTGCAGGTTTAAATCTTGATTCTGCCACTTCCTGGCTGGGCAGACATGGGAATATTAAACTCTCTGAGTTTCAGTTTCCTTATCTATAACACGTGGTTAAGAACAGCGGGACCTCCAGGTACTTCGTGTGGTTGTTAGGGGTATAAAACGACCTTGTGCCATAAAATGCTGAGTAAGTACTCGATCCTGGGGTTGAAGGAGGATATTGTTAGTTTATAAGAAAATTGCATTGAGCTGGCCAAAATCACATTAGAGGTGAGTTTGGGGGCACATGCATTTTCCTACTCTGCGGTGCAATGGAGAGAACATAGGTTTTGAATTCTGACAGTCTTGACTGTATGTCTTGGCTGCACAATTTACTGTGTGACCTTGGACAAGCTCTTTAACCCCTCAGTGCTTTCTTTCTATAAAAGGAGGTTGATGTGAGGACAGTTGGATGCTTGTAAACATTCAATGCATTGGATGAATAAGTTGATCAACAACCATTTTTAAAAGAAAATTCTATGTGACAGGTACTGTTCCAAGTGCTAGCGACACAGTGTTGAATAGTTTCAAAACTCACAGTCACCCTCTAAAATAGGCTCTATTAATACCCCCATCTTAGGGATAAGTAAATCAAGGCCCAGAGAAGCGCCCCCCCCCACCCCCGTACCCTACCCGAGGTCACACAGGCAGTGACAGCAAAGTCTGACAAAGTCAACAACAGAAACCACAGTAATGTTACTAGCTGACATCATTCAGCACGGGCCACGTGCAAGCACGGGCCAAGTGCCAGGCACCTTACCGGAAGGATTCCTACCCTGATTCTCACGACCACAGGGTGAGGCGAGAACATCGCTGCCGACGTTGCCGTGGGGAAATGGAAACCCCGCGGCCCTTTACAGGGATTCTGAGCTCAATCTATAGCACCTCGCTGCTTTTTACGGACTCATCCTCCAATCGGAAGGGAAAACAGCCGAGCGGGTGTGGCTCAAAAATGGCTCCGCTTCACTCCCGTGTCTCCTGCCTAGGTCCAGCGACAAAGCCAGCGCGTAGCGCCACCATGCGGCAGAAGGTGATATCGATCTTCTTGTGCTACCTGCTACTCTACACCTGCGGCGGGGTAGAAGCACGTAAGGATCCTGCGGCAAGGGGACTTTGGTAGAAAGAAGGGGAAAGTTTCAGAACCCTTGGTTTAGAGATTCAGGCGTGCCTCTGAATGAGAGGAGCTATTACAATGGACAGCACAGGCTTGTCGTAGCCAGAGTCCCAGATTCGAACCCTACTCTGTCAATTTCTCCATTCTACTGACATTTATCCAATGCCAGTTATGTGCCAGGCACGACGCCTTAAGGAGAAAAGTCTCTTCCCTTTTGTGAGGTTCTCCCCAGGAGGGGAGGATCTTGGGTTGTTCCTGAGCATCAGGCACAGAGTAGGGGACTCTGTTGCCTGCTCCACTCCACTTTGTCCACTCTCCCAACAGACACAAGAAAAGACTCCGATGACAGCAACTCGGGATTCTGGGATGCCCTGACCTACGTAGCAGTCGGAGGAGGTAGGTGTGGAAGGAAGGCTGAAGCTCAGGAAGGTGGAGCGGCCCAGGTCGTGGGCGCTGCCTCACCACCTCTTCTGCCTCCAGGGCTCCTGGCCATGGGTCTGCCTGCTCTGGGCTTCACCGCTACCGGCATCGCTGCCAACTCGTGGGCAGCCTCGATGATGAGCTGGTCGGCTGTGGCGAACGGGGGTGGTGTGCCTGCAGGAGGGCTGGTGGCCACGCTGCAGAGTTTGGGTGAGTAGGGCCCCAGGAACAGAGACACTAGTGCCACATAGCCCCCCACTTTACTGTTCTGAGTCCTTTCCACAAGCCAACTCGGCTCTCTGAGCCCACACAGTGGGCCAACTGAGGCACTGATTGATTCAGTAATTTACTCAGATTCTCCCAGCTGGCTTGCACTAAAGCCAGGATTCAAACCCAGTCAGTCTGATTCTTTGCGTTTAGCCTGGTGCCTCACTGATGCTTTGACCAAGTCACAGAAAGCCTGCTTTCTCATCTGTCAAACAGGATAATCATCCTCAATTTCACATTTTATGAATCTGCTCAATCTCAGACACCCAGAGTAGCGAAAGCCTAGAGTGGCAGGACAACCCAATTCAATCTCAGACCAGCCCTGGTCTCAACACCACAAAGGGAATAGATGTAGAGCTCAGAATGATCCTTCTAAAAAAAAAATGTGCGTTCATATCTATTTCTACGTGTCTCTCCTTCTCGCTCTCCCTTTCCCCTCCACTGTTTTCTTTTTCTTCCTCCCTCTTTCTCTCTGAGGCCTCCAAAATCGTAGAGAAAAACCACCCCTGACAAACTGTCTCTCCACCTTTCTGAAGCCTCCATCTTCTTTCAGTTCTGGATGATAAAGCCCAAGGAACCAGCCTAAAAGAACAGAGCCCTTTTCAGAGGGGGCAGAGGGGACCGAGGGGAAGACACAGGCTAGGTCATTCCCCAGCAGTGGGAAGTAAGGGGTGTGGGCCGGGCTGGGAGCAGCCTTGTGTTATAAGATGGTCGTTCTCCCTTACTTGTGAACCCCCCAGCACCCACAGAGAGGTCTCCACCAAGGTAACTTATTAGCATTATTAATGACACCATGTGTTCACTGCAGACATGAAAAAAATGAGTTGTTATTTTGTCTTTTGCATCTCTGAAACACAGTTCTGTTTTGAGGTGGCAAGTTGGGGGAAGGGGGTGATAGGATTCACTATGCAGGAGTCCCAGCCCCTCCCAGGTCCTCTGTTTCTCCATCCAAGAATGAAGAGGTTGGACTTGAGCAATGGTTTCCAGATTTTTGGATTCCCAGGCCTGGGGCCTGGGCTACAGGTGGCCAGACTGTACTTGCTTTACAGGAGCTACTGGTGGCAGTACCCTCATGGCCAAGGTTGGTGGGTTTCTAGGCTTTGCAGCCTACCAGCATCAAAAGAACAAGAAGTCGAAGGAAGAAGAGTAGTCAGAAGCTCCCAGGTCACTCATCCTTGCCACCCTTCTCCCTATTACATGCCAGGTTTCTCTGTTACACTTGTGGGTGAGTGGGGTGAACAAGAAAATAAACTCTCGAAAACACTTTTCCTGTGAGTCGTCCATTTGCTATAAGAAGCCCAGCAAGATCCGACTCTGGTCTGCTTTGTCCACACACCCCACCCTCGCTTCCCCTAAAGCCAGCCACGGCTCCTTGAATACAACCGGCTGATTTTGTCCCTGGGCCTTGGCATGCGCTGTCCTTTCTGCCTAGAATGTCCTTCTGAAGCTCAAAACCGGCTCAGACACCCCCTCCTCTGGGACTCTTCCCCAGCAGAGCTTCCTGCTGTCCCTGTCACAATAGGAATGCTCAGGCTACATTGCACAGTGGCACTGGGGAAGAAGAGCTCAGCCTGTTCTCAGTGAGAGAGATTAGGCAGAAACATAGACACAAGATCTCCATTCTCTGAAGAAGCACCAGAGTCATCTCCCTCTGATGGAGAATAGAAGGCCAGACTTCTGGCTTGGGCAAAGTGTGTAACAGCAGCTTTCAGGGGGCTCGGCAAGGCCTTCCTTCCCTCAGAGAACTCTGGGATGGGATAAGCAATTTGCATCTGGAGCATATGCCTTCTGAGTGGGGAGGGAAGGTCAACCAAAGCCCTTGGGGAGACTGGAAGTTTGGGAGGCCCGTCCAGGTGAAGCGGAGTGCCAGAACCTAGGCAGGCTGAGGACAAAGAGACCCTAGAAGTCAAATGTCAGTAAAGGTAGGGCTGGCCCCATCACTGGCAGAAAGAGAGAATCGTGCTGTGCTCCGGTCTGTGAATGGACGCCAGCCCCAGTGCCAGCCCGTCCTCTGAGGAGATCTGCAGCCCTGGGACGTGGCCATGTGTGACCCATAAAACCTTGTCACGAAAAGGCCAAGCCAGCTGTCCTCACTTATAATCCAGGAATTCTTCCATTACAAATGTGTATGGATGGCCCTGACCAGTGTGGCTCAGTTAGCTGGGTGTCATCTTGCAAAACGAAACACTGCCAGTTGGATTTCCAGTCATGCCTGGGTTGCGGGTTTGGTCCCAGGTTAAGGCACATGTGAGAGACAGCCGTTAGATGTTTCTCTACCTCTCTCCTCCTCCTCCCCCTCTCTCTAAAAATAAATAAATACAATCTTTAAAAAAGAGAAGAAGCACAAATGTGTATGGATGGGTGGGGGAGAGGGCCATCCTGCTTGCGCGTGCCCCCGGGTCCAACGCCATCTCTGCAGATGGCAACTGGCTGCTCCAGCTGGTTTGCTCCAGGCCCCCAGAGAAGCACTTTGTAGAAAAGGCTCACAGGTGGTACCATCTTGCTCCGCAAATATTGTCTCCATGACTTGTAACCAAGAACAGAAGCTGGGCTGAGTCTCCTAACCTGATACGAGACAAGCCTGGACAGTCCTTCCTTGGCAAGGGTGGGGGAGTGAGAGAGTGGACTTCTGCCCTCAGAGAGAGGTAGGGTCTCAAGCACCATGCCCTGCTGAGGCCTATTAATTGCACCCCAGTTTGTCTATGGGGCTGACATCCCAGAGACCTTAAATGTATGTCCTTCATCCCCTTCACAGAGGACACTGTGTGTGAGTTGTGTCTTCTCTCTAGTGCCCGGAAGAGGCCTGGCACACAGTAGGTGCTCAATATATGTGGGCAGAATTGAAACTGAGGTTAGTCTCCTCCACTCCCATCCACCTGTCCCTACATGTTCCCCAATCTTCATGGAAAGGAGTGCCTGGAATTCTTGTTCTTTCTTTGGGGTTCCTTTGATAACGCCCACTGTCACCACCAGGCAGGCATAGGGGACGGGGACCTGTACCCCCTTTAGCACTGTGGTCCAAGTAAACACAGGCCCCTTACCTTTTATTCAATGTTCCCTAGCACAGAAGAGTTTGCAAATGAGGCAATGGAGCGTAATAGGAGAGTTCCTCTGGAGTCCCATGGACGTTGGTTCATTCTTGCCCTATGTGCCCTGCACAAGTTTCTTCTCCTCTCTGTGACTCAGTTTCCTCCTCTGTAAACTGACAATGATAATAACACCTAACCAATGGGGTTTTTTTTGTTATGAAATCGGATGAATTAACGAACAGAGAGAGTCTAGCATGATGCCCGGCACATAGTCAGCACTTTGTAAATGCCAGTTCTTATTATAATTAGGGACTTGCATAAAGAGAAGAGGAAACAGCCAAATGCCAACCAGGAACTAGATCACCTAACTTTGGAGTCAGGGTTTATTCTCTGGGGCGCACAGACTCTGTTCTGCTTTTCTCCCAAGGGTGAGCATCCTCCGCTTATTCCCTTGGCATCTTATTCACTCGAATAGCATCAAGGCCCAAGAGAGATGGACAGCTCTACCCTGGCCTCAGCAGTTTTCAGGCTAATTGACATTGAAGGGACTTGTCTTTAAGGGGAGATTCCACTGACCACAAGGTCCCTTTGGGCATGTTCAAGATAGCCCCTCGCCTTCTTTATTCTGTAGGCATTTACTGGGCACTTGGCCTGTGCCAGGCACTGTGCCAAATGCTGAGGATGTGACAGTGGAAGAGACCCATTTCTTACCTACTTGGAGCCCACAGTACACAAACTGGGAGCCCCCCCAAAGCATCCATGACCCCACTTCTCCCTGCCTGCCACCACATCCTCATCCCTATCTCCTTTCGCCTGCCCCAGCCCCCGTCAGCCTTCGCAGAGCACAGTCACCTCGTCTGCAAAGTATGAGGCAGGATGACGAACACAGAACAGAATTCGCCAGTGCAACAAGTCAGGAGATGCTAATGCACTTTTAGACTCCTCCTTGGCAACGGCCTTCAGAAAAACACATAGCTGAGCCCTGGCCCAGCTCCAGGGTGGGATGCCTCAGGCAGGTTACTTGTCCTCCCTGACTTCCAGCTTCCTCGTTTTGCAAAAACCAGTAGGGTTAAGTATCATGTTCTCCAGGACACTTCCTACTCTGAAATTGCTGAGCACAAAATGAGTGCCTCTGAACCCCCCTGGCCCTGTCAGATCCCGGCCCTCTGAGGGTGAATTCTAATTCTGAAGCCGACAAAAGCCATCTTGTTGCCAACTTTGGTACTAAGGTGGGTGACGGTGCTGAGAAATGCCATGTTGGGTCACAAATGGGGGCGACTAGAAATTGGCAAGACGGTGCCTCACTCTGAGGTCACACCCAAAGACAAGTCTGACAATAGTTCCTGTCTGTGTGGCTGACCTGATGGAAAACTGCACTGAGGTCCTCCGTCCACGTCGTTTCTTTCTGGACCTCAGTGTCCCAGACTGTAAAGTGGAGGAGGGGAGGAATTGGAATCTCATCTAGACCTAGAATCCCTTTCCTAAGTGCTCACATTAAGCTGTCACACTCTTTAATAAGATACCTCCATCCAGGGATTTCTTTTATTCTTTAAGATCCTCCCTAGACTGTTGAAAGTCAGCTCACTCCTGGCCCTGGCAGGCCTCCCACAATTCCATGGTGCTATGTGCTGGTGTGGCCACCAGGTGACAGTGCAATCCCATCCTGAAATCCTCCTCAGCCTGCACGGTCCTTGAGCAGCTCCACAATTACCAACAGCCCTCCCTGGGCCAGGCCCCACCAGGGATGTTAGACACTGAAATGAACCCAACCCTGCCCCTGTCTGCAGCAGGAGCTCCTGAAGCTCAGGACAGTGGTCGATCCTGAGGAACGCTGCAGGGCCTGCCCCCTCCTCTCTCTGGGATCTCCAAACTCCTGAGCACGGCCTTTCGGACCCTTTGCAAGTAGGTCTCACATTTAGGGGCACAGCCTTGCGCTTCTAGACCAGAGCCACAGGGATTAAAAGGAAATGAGAGAAGCACTTCACACACACACTTCACTTGGCTGGGCCGCAGAGGCGATGCTGGGAGCAAAGCGTCCCTGGGCCCAGCCTTGAAGGTGGCCTGGGCCAGCAGAGGGCCTGGTCAACAGGCACTGGAGCAAGCTGAAGCAAAGGAGGCCCGTGGCTTCCTGTGAAGAACTGAAGAACCACTTCCTTTCAGCAGATGGCTGTGGGGGAGGGGTGGAGATTAGGGAGCATGGGGTTAATGGCCCAGGGCAAAACGAAGAGGACCCTAAGAAGGCCCTGTGAATGAGGCCCCATGAAGAGGCCCAGAGCACCGTGGAGTCCCCTTCCCTCGGGAGTCTCCATGGAGCAGACAAAGCAGACAGGCAGGGTCACACCCCTCTCATGTGGTGTGAAGCCACAGAAAGGAGAGTCAAGTTAGGGGCAGGCCCATTTGTATGAGGCCAGTAAAGAAACGGAGCTTTTGGTTTCCCAAACGCAAGCCTAAGCTCCTGGCCCCAAGTACCCCTCCATCCTCAGAACCCAGCCCCAGAGACTCAGCCCCAACTTCCCAGCTCCACGTACCAGCTCCCAGTGGGGTGTCCGGTGCCCAGACAGAGGCTGGCAGGCCCCAGTGGCTCTTTCACTGCATGGGGGAGTGGCTCTATAGCAGAACTTGTCCCAGAATGTATTTACTGGAGTCTGTTTCCCTGTAACCAGCACTAAGGGAAATGCCAGCCCAACCATGATGAATAATCACAAACCCCAAACTGGTACAATTTTACTGCTTTTCTTCTATTTGCACAGACTTGCTTGTCCAGTACCCAGCCCCCACTCACCCACACCCCCCATTGGATGGAGCACCAAATCTCCCCAACAGGGACAGAAGCAGGTCAAGGTCAAGGAGGCCTCTAGAAACCAGCTCTAGGCAGAGAGGCAGGGCCTTGACTTAGGGCTCACCACCCCTTAGCCTTGCTGCACGACTTTGTCTGGGCCTCTGCCTAGCTTCTGCCTGGCCAGTGGACAGCCCTTCCCTGCCTCCTTCAAGAGGTGGTTGAAAGGAGAAGGACGGAGCACCCATCTCCTACCAAGAGCACAGTGTGGTTCAGTGGCTCCAGGTGTCGACCTGAGGAAGAGGCAAAAGGTCTTCACTCAGCCACAATTGCTCACCCACTCTCTTGGAACCCATCAGCTCAAGCCCACTACTCCCTCAATCTTCCCCACTTTGGGCAAAGGCACCTTCTGGCATTCAGGTACCCAGGCCAGACATTTCCCCAAAGGCTTTCTCCCATGACTCTCCAATGATGGCTCCTACTTCGCTCTTTTTTCATTCAAATGTCACCTCTTCAGAGAAGCCCTCCCTGACTGTTCACTTTAGAGGAGCTTCCTTGTCGCTCTCTGCCTCAGTGGTTCCCAAATTTATCTGCACCTTGAAATTACTTGGAGGCTTCAAAATGTACTAAGGCTTCAGAAACCTGTGTCTTACCCAGAGAGATTGGGATTTAATTGGTTTGGGGTGCAGCTCGGACTTTGAAGTAAAAAAAAAAAAACACAACACAAAAAACCAACTCTAGGTGACTCTCTAATGTGCAAACAGACAAGTGTGGGAACCACTGCTCTAGCATATCACCCCGTTTTAGTTTTCTATAAAAGGCCAGTAAAGAAATGAAGCTTGGTTACTCCAAGAAGCAGGCCCAAGCACCCAGCCCCAAGCACCTAGTCCCAAGCACCCACATCCAAGTACTCAACTTCAGAACCCAGCTCTAAGCACCCAGACCCAAAGTGTTACATATGTTAACTCATTTAATTCTTACAACAATTTTTTTTGGTAATTTTAAAAAATGTATTGATTTTGAGAGAGAAGGAATTTGTTGTTCCACTTATTTATGCATTCATTTGTTGATTCTTGTATGTACCCTGACCCAGGATAGAACCTACAACCTTGGTGTATCAGGACAAAGCTCCAACTAGCTGAGCTCCCCAGCCAACACTGCTTGGGTGTTCCTAGGATCCTTATTTTACAGATGATGAGATCAAGGCAGAGAGAGGCTGAATAACTTGCCTAAGGCAAACAGCTAGCAATTGATGGCCAGGATTTGAACCCAGATAGTCTCTCTAAAATGGTGTCTGGCACCCAGAGGGACTCTATAAATAATTGTCCAATAAAGGAATGACTTAATTTTAATCTCCGTCTGCCTCACTCACCTCCCACATTCAATCCAGCAACCAGCCAGCCAGTAGATTCTATCTTCTAATTAATTTTTGAGTCTGTTCATGACTGTCTACCCACATGGCCCCCCTCTCCTCATCTAATTTCTTCATCTAGTTTGCCACCCTCAGGCTGGAGGGCATCTACAAGATCCTCGTAATGGGTCTCCCTGTGTCCACCCCTGCCCTGTGTTCACTGTCTATTTTCCACAAGTGACACCCCCAACCCTGCTCAAAATCTCCCCCACCCCCATGTGGCTGCCATCACACAGAATAAAATTTTACTTGCTTACTCTGGCCTTCAAGGTCTTGAATAATCTGCTCAAACCTCCAGAGCCTTATTTCACCTTGCTTCCCCTCCCCCAACCCTTTTCCAGCTATACTGGCTGGCCTCTTTTTCCTTCCCAGAACTCTCCAAGTGCCTGCCAATCTCAATGCCTTTCCACAAGCTCTTCCTTCTGGCTGGAACACTCTTGTTGCTTTAGGAGTGAGCTCAAATCTAACTTCTCCAGAAACCTGAGCCCCCAATCTAAATTAAACACGCCCTTGCTCTGGCTGGGTAGCTCAATTGGTTACAGCATTGTCCCCATACGCCAAGGTTGTAGGTTCCATCCCCCGCATCAGGGCACATACAAGAATCAACTGACGAATGCATAAATAAGTGGGACAACAAATCAATATCTCTCTCTCAAATCAATAAAAATAAATTAATTAATGCAACACTCCGTTATTCCAGCAGCCTGTACCTTATGTTCCTAGAATTGATCACAGTTATAATAAATGCATGATTAGTGTAAGCATTTGTTACTGTTAGACTTCCTCGCTAGACCCACTCAGAGCTCAACAAGATTTATCGACAGCACCCAGCACAGCACCTGGCACAAAGGAGGCGCCTGATAACTTTGGATAAGTGGGTATACAGATAGATAAGTGGGTGGAAGAGGAGTGACTGAGTTAATACATACATTTAAAATTAGGAATCTATTCTCCCTTCGTGTATTTCTCAGGTCAGTTATATGTGTGATTCACAGGGTAGTCGTTTTCACCCTTCCAGAGTCCCCACCCCCTGGTTCCCACTTTGGCTTTTCCCAGACAAGGCCACTGGGAGGGGCGTTCAGGTTCCTAACAACGCGGAGGGAGGCGTGCCCGAGTCAGCTTCTGCTTCCTGATTGGCGGGCGCGGGGCGGAGGCTATACTGCCCGTCACTGCGGTCAGAGTAGACCCAGTGGGAGTAGAAGGCGGGGAACGCCTGGAGGCTGTAGTGCGGCAGCGCCACTTGCAGAGCGTTGGAGGCTCCCGGGGGCACGTTCACGCACCCTGCGGGCCGAGAATAGGCGCTTGTTGCGAGGCTCGCCCGGTTCTGCTGGGAAATGGGACGCTCTCTGCTGCTGGACGGATCCCCGCGGCGGGTGGGGCAAAGAAAGTGTAACCAAGCTTGCGGTGCTCACTGGAGCGCAGCTATTTCGGGCTTCTGACCTCGGTGAGGAAAGTCCCCGAAACACAGCCCCACCCACCCCTTCGCTCTCCTGGACACGCTCCGCCTCTTCCCCACACCCCCGGACTCAGACCCAAAAGAGCTTCGGGATAAGGAATGTGCAGGTCTGGTTTCTAGTCCTAGCTCTGTGTGACCCTCAACAAGAGTCATGCCATCTGGACCTCAGTCTGCCCTGTGCTAAATGATGTGGTGTATAAAGTGACCAGCACTGGACTGGCACATACTGGGTGCTCAGCAGATACTAGTTTCTTTCTTTCAGACCCTGACCCCGCCACTGATTTGCTGCGTGGCCTGGAGCAATTTCACTTAACCTCACTTCCCCCGCCCAAGGATGAAAGAACTGTCTTTTCAAACCCCGAGGTCCTGCCTGCTAAGACTTCTGGAGTTACTGAGTCAGTGATGATCTGAGACCAAACCCCACCTCCTGGTGTCCCTTCTCTGAGGTTCCTCTGACAAATGAGCTCCCTCGTACTCCCGGAGATGGCTCTGATGAAGTTGTGCCTAAAATGGCTGCACTCCCCAGAGGTTCTGCGAGGTCCTAGGGTCTGTAGGGACTTACTTTAAAGGGCGTCTCAGACCACCTTCCTTAATATTCCTACCAAGGGTGGGTCACTCTCCTTATTAAAACCCCTCTGTGTCTCCCTATGGCCTTCAGGCCGCTCAGCAAGACTCACAGGCTCTCAGGGCAGCCAAGCCCCCTCCCTCCTCTCCCAGTCAGGCTCTAGCTGGACTGAGCTGCTTCCAGCTCACTTCCCCTCCTCCAGGTGTTTGGACAGACAGTTCCCTCCCTGCCCCATCCTCTTTCACCTGACTAGCTCCTCACCTTTGACCATTACGGGACAGAGTTCATCCTAACCCTTAAGATGGGACCCTGTTCAGGTGAGGACTTGGGACTCCTTGCCCAACCAGTTCAGCCACCACCTTTCTTGTTTCCTATCCCCCAGCCACGCTGACCTTTCAACTACTTAGAAATGCAGGGGTCTTTTTTGCCACTGGGCCCTTGTACCTGTTGTTGTCTCAGAACGAAATACTCCTCTCTTCCCTACTTAACTCACACTTGTCCTTCAAACTCCGCTCAGAAATCACTTCCTCGCAGCGGTGGGGAGAAGGGGTTCCTTGACAAGCCTTTCCCATTAACAAGTACATACTTTCTAGCCACTATTTAACATCTCTCACCCCTGTTAGAATGTAAATTATGGGACAGCAAGGATGCTTTGTCAATGGATCCCTCAGTGATGGGCACAGGGCCTGGCCCAAAGTAGGTTTTCAATATCTTATCAAATGAGTGAGTGAATCCTTGCCCAGTGCTTTTCAGTCTCTGCTTACATGCCTTAGAAGCAGGGAGCTTACTACTTGTGAAGGAGCCTATTCCATCTGCCCTTTAGAAGGCTTCCAATTCCTGCCCACCCCCAGCCAATGCTCAGGAGATTCCCTGCAACTGAGGCACAGAGTGAGTGAGGACTCTGAGGTCTTAGTGGAGAGCCAGGGTTCACCCACCTGTCCTGAGGGCTCATGCCAGACTCATCTGGCCCTGATAGGGCCCATAGGTGACAGCACTGACCAGATCCCCCGCAGCCTGGATCCACTGCAGGCCTGGGACTGGAGACACCATCATAGCTCGTGTTCTTCTTCACCTAGGAACAGCTGATCACCTCTGCTGGGGACAGGGACACCAGCAGCCCAGTTCGAGCTGGGGGAGACCAGGAAGGAAGTACTGGATTCCTACTGCCTGGTTCAACCTCCCTGACAGCCCTCTAAGGTGGGAGGTGCTGTTCCCATTTACAAATGCACAAACTAAGGTTTCTGGATGGATGCTATTTAGCTGAGGTCACACAGTGGGGTAGTGGCAAAGTGAGGCTGAACTTCAAAACCCAACCTCTTTCCTCTGTCTCTCAGCTTGGTGCCGCTTGTCTACCTGCCCTGTTCAGAGCCCATTCTGCCCAAAGCATCATGAGGTCCTGAAGGGACCCATGGCTCCTGCTTCCCACATCTGGATTCCACCCCTCCTGGGGCCTCAGCAGCTACACCTGGGCAACAGCTAAGGCCTGGCTGAATACCAGGAGACAACTCTTCCTTCTGCACTTGGTCACTCCCCAAAAGTGCAGAGGGACCCAAACCAAAATTAGGTCATGGCCAAGGAGCTGTCTTATAAACACCAAGCTCCTGAGACAGCTTGGCCACTTATTTGTTGTATGACCTTGGCTGGGTTCCTTCCCTCCTTAGGGCTTCAATTTATCATCTGCAAAGGGGCATATTATCCCTTCCCAGGGCCTCAGTGTGCCAGAATTCAGAAAAGCGGCTCATTCTTCCTTGCCACCTCTCCCTTGAAACCTCTCACCTTGGAGAAAAGAGGCCCCCTCCAGGGTCCCTGTGGTGGCAGGACCCCAGCGGAAACTGCACATAGCCTAGTCTTCGATGGGGGTCACAGATCCTGGGTGGGGGGGGCACTGAGTCAGGGGGCTCAGTTTCCCCAGCTTCAGCCCCTCTCCACCTCCCTCTGTGCTGTGCTCTCATCGCGTCTGTTCCCTCTACTATCTGTGGCCTTTGCAGAGCTGTTCCCCAGGGGACTCTGCCTCTCCTGCCTCTTCCTGTCTGTTCTCCCTCCCTTTTCCTCCCACAAATGTTTATCCATGCCTACTCTGTGCATATATCACCAAATAAGCTCAGTGCCTGTCCGTGCAAAACTCACAGTTTTGCAGGGAGACAGACAAAGAAACCAAGTTACAATTTATTCACCCATCCCCAATCCTGTGTGGCCTTCCCTGCCGCTGCCCTCACCGGTATGGTACAGCCTGCTCTGCACACTGCAGCCTGAGCCATCTTGTTAAAACAGAGGTCAGAACATGTCACTCTTCTGCTCAATCCCCTCCCATGGCTCCTCGTCTCAAAGGAAAAGCCAGTGTCCTTGCTGTGACCTGCAAGGCCTGCATGATCTACCTCATCGCCTCCCACTCTCCCCTCTGAACACGCCATTCCAGCTGCACTGGCTGCCTTGCTGTTTTTCAACATGCCAAGCATGCTCCCGCCTCAGGCCTTTGCATTTGCCTTTGGTGCTGCGGGGAATGTCTTCCTCTAGGTATCCACGTGGCCTCCCTCCCTTCACTCCGGCAGCTCCACCTTTTCCAGGGCCTTTCCCAATTGCTCATCGAAATCCTACTCCCTTCTTGCCTTCTGTCCTTTTATCTGCTTTATTATTTTCTTCTTGGCACTAACAGGTGACATATAATTATTTGTCTGTTCCCCTGCAGTAGTAGAAATCCCATGAGATCTCCTAAGGTTCCCCACCCCTCAGGGAAACAGAAAGAGAGAGGGAGAGAGGAATACAAGGAAATCAAAAAAAGAAAAGGCAACACTAATCTCACTCACTATACTCAACACTAACCTCACTACTATATAATAATCATATTTAAAGCTGCAATAATTAAAACAACTTGATTGGGGTGCAGAAAGAGACAGACAGACCAATGGACTGGAATAGAATTCCTGAAATAGACTCAATTGTACAGATTCTGTATTTGATAGGTTTGATAAAGGTAGCATCTCAAAGTGGAGAATAGACTCTCTAGTAAAACAGTGTTAGGACAACTAGGTAGCCAACTGGGAGAAAAAATAGACCTGTCTTCCCATAAAGTGCCAGGATAAGCTCCAAAAGGAGTCAAAGACTGAAATGTTAAAAAATAAAAATAAAACCAGAAAAGCACTAGAAAAAAAACATGGGGTAGTCTATAATCTCGTAATGGGAAAAGTCTAATCATGACTCAAAAGCCAAAAATTCATTTTAAAAGATTGATAAAGTCAACTAACTATATAAACATCAAAAACTTTTACATTGGAAAACACTAAAAATCAAGTCAAAAGACAAATGACAAACTAGAGGGAAACACTAGCAACTCAGATCACAGATACAGGATCATCTATAAAGAAATTATTAAAAAGACCTCAAAATTCCCTCTGACTGGCGTGGCCCAGTGGATTGAGCACTGACCTGTGAACCAAAGAGTCGCAGGTTTGATTCCCAGTCAGGGCACATGCCTGAGTTGTGCCGGGTCCCCAGTAGGGGGCGTGCAAAAGGCAACCACACATTAATGTTTCTCTCCCTCTTTCTCCCTCCCTTCCCCTCTCTCTGGAAATGAATAAATAAAATCTAAAAAGAAAAAAAGACCTGGAAATTCATGCAAAGGACTGACAATTTAATAGAAATAGGCCCAAAATATGAACTGACAGTCTCCAGAAAAGGAAGTACAGATGTCTTCTAAGCATATGAAAAAGAGCTTAAGGGCATTTGAAAGAAATGAAAATCAGGAAAACCACTCTGGGATATCCTTTCTTAACAGTCTGGCAAAAAATCCAAAAGTTTAATACTTAAAAGTTTAAGTCCTTCTATTCTGTGGGCATTTCTGTAAAAAAACAGTATTCTCACACATGTCCTCACAGAGTACTCTCACCCATGCAAATATAAATTGGCATAGGTCCCCAAAAAGGGAATTTTGGCAAAAAGCTATCAAAAATGATAAAAGCATCCAGATATCCTACTTCTGGGAATGTACACTTCATATATTCTTGCACAAGTGCGGGATGAGGTATGTACAAAGTTGTTCTCTAAAGCGCTGTTTGCAGTAGAAAGACTGGAAAGAACTCAACTATCCATTAGCAAGGGGTTAGGTTAGGTGAAGCACAGTTTGGCCAGGAAATGGAATACTATGCAGCTATGAAAAAGAATGTGGGCGATCTGTGTTTTCTGATTGGAAAAGTTCTGTAAGAGATATTAAATTTATAAAGCAACATGCAGCCCTGGCTGGTGTGGCTCAGTGGGTTGAGTGGGGGACTGCAAACTGGGGGGTCGCCAGTTTGGTTCCCAGTTGGGGTGCATGCCTGGGTTGTAGTCTGGGTCCCTGGTGCGGGGAGTGTGGGAGGCAACCAAACATTGATGTTTCTCTCCCTCTCTTTCTCCTTCCCTTCCCTTCTCTCTAAAAATAAATAAATAAAATATTTTTAAAAATAAGCATCATGAAGAGCAGCATATATGATTTCACCTTTTGTAGGAAAAGGGGGATTATATATATTTTAATAATATATTCATAATTGTACTGATGGTACCATAACCAGTGATTAAGAGCACAAACTCAGAAGCCAGATTGCCTGAGTTCAAATACATCTTCTGGTACTATACTGAGTTGTATAGTGTCCCATCAAAATTCATGTCTACCTGGAACCTGTGGATGTGACCTTAGTTGGAAATAGGGTCTTTGGAGATATAATCAAGTCTATATGAGATCATACCTGATTAGGTGGGCCCTAAATCCAATACGACCGGTGTCCTTATAAAAAGAAAAATGTGGTCACAGAGACAGACGCATAGTAGAGAACACCAAAGGAAGACAGAGGCAGAGATGGGAGAGGTGCATCTACAAACCAAGGCATGCCAAGGATTGCTGGCCACCACCTGAATCTAGGAGACAGGCAGGGAACAGATTCTCCCAAAAGCCTCTTAAAGGAACAAACCCTGCCCACACCCCAATTTTGGACTTCTCTAGAACTGTGAGAGAATAAATTTTTGTTGTTTGAAACCACCCAGGCTGTGGGTATGGCACCCCTAGGAATCTAATACAGCTACTTAGAAACTGCAATCTCGGGCAAGTTATTTAGCCTCTCTGTGCCCTAGTTCCTCATGCATAAAATAGGGATAATAGTACTTACCTCATAGGGTTGAGGTTATAAGGATTAAATGATTTAACCTTTTCAATAATTTAGAATAATGCCTGACACATAGTAAGTGCTACATAAATGTTAACTAAGCATATGCTTGTGTTTGCATAAAGAAATCTTGGAAGAACAACCACAAAACTACTACAGTGGTCCTGGCCAGGTAGCTCAGTCAGTTAGAGCATTATCCTGATACACCAAGGTTGCAGGTTCTGTCCCCAGTCAGGGCACATACTAGAGGAAACCAATGAATGTATAAATAAGTGGACCAACAAATAAATTGATGTTTCTCTCTCTGTCTCTCTCTCTCCTTCCCTTCCCCTCTCTCTAAAATCAATTCATAAATTTAAAAAATAAAGCTAAGAAAAGAATCTAATACATGTGGTTGGCAGAAGGGAAGGGATGAGGAGATGGGGGCGGTGGGAACAAGACTTTGCAATGTCCATGCTTTTTACATGTTTTTCTTTCTGAACCATATAAATGCACTATCTATTTATTTAAAAATTAAATTAAAAGTTATTTTACCCCTGGCTGGCGTAGTTCAGTGGATTGAGCTCGGGCTGTGAACCAAAGTGTCGCAGGTTCGATTCCCAGCCAGGGTACATGCCTGGGTGGCAGGCCATGACCCCCAGCAACCGCACATTGACGTTTCTCTCTCTCTCTCTCTATATATATATCTCCCTCCCTTCCTTCTCTAAAAATAAATAAATAAAATATTTTAAAAAAAAGTTATTTTACAACACAAATCATATTACTGTCCTGCTCGAAACCCTCCAGCGGTTTCCCATCATATTGATAACAAAATCAAGTGTCCTTACTGTGGCTGACAAACACCCACCAGGAGGTGAGAGTCCCTCTCCACAGCGCTCAGTGCCTCTCCCCTCACTCACTCTCCTCTAGCCTCACAGGCGGCCTTGCTGCTCCTCCAGACTGCTGGGCACACGCCCACCTCAGGGCCTTTGCACTGGCTGTTCCCTCACTTCATGCAGGTCTCTGCTCAAAGTCAAGGCTGCAGAGATGCCATCTCTCACCTAAAAATAAAGAGAGAGAGAGAGAGAGAAGGAAGGAAGGAAGGAAGAAGGAAGGAAGGAAGGAAGGGAAGGAAGGAAGGGAAGGAAGGAAGGAAGAAAGAAAGAAAGAAAGAAGAAAGAAAGACAAAGAAAGAAGAAAGAAAGACACGAAAAGAAGAAAAAAAAGAACAGAAGAAAGAAAAAGAAATAAGAAAGAAAGGAAAGAAGGAAAGAAGAAAGTAAAAAAAAAGAAGAAAGAAAGAAAGAAACCAGCTCAATTCCCACAGACCTTTTCCCTTCCCGCTGCTTTACTTTATTCAAAGCATTGTATCCCCTTGACCTATGTGTTGTCTCCTCCCACTTCTGAGTTCCAAGAGGGGAGGGACTGTGCCTGCTTTGTTCACAGCTGTATCCACATGCTCAGCACAGGACCTAGCACATTCAGTAAATATCTGTTGAAGGAGTGGATGAAATGAGACATTATATGCAAACCGCTCAGCCTGGCGCCTGGCACACAGGAGAGGGCTCCTCTCCCCTGGCTTCCCTTGCCTCGGACATCTTCACTCTCTCTTACCCCACCCCCGCCTCTCATGTGACCATAGGGGTGCCTTCTCTCAGGACCCCCATTCTCACCCAGTTCTTCTCTCTCCTCTCCAAGTGGCCTTTATATTCA
This sequence comes from Phyllostomus discolor, assembly GCF_004126475.2. Lineage (NCBI taxonomy): Eukaryota > Metazoa > Chordata > Mammalia > Chiroptera > Phyllostomidae > Phyllostomus > Phyllostomus discolor. The sequence goes on along the minus strand of NC_040907.2, from coordinate 17,609,494 downwards.
GCTGTTGACCTGGGATGTGACATGTCCCCTCCATTAGACAATGGTTCCCCTGTGCAGGAACTGTGGGAACTGCCGTTCTGCCTCGATCTGGCTCCTTGCTTTCTCAGAGCTCAGCTTCTGGAATCACCCACAGGGACCTCTGTGTCCCTTCCCAACTCTGGTAAAGAATTACAAGCTTGTTCCCCCTCTCTGCCAGTAAGTCCCTTCTTCAGTCTAACTGAAATCACTCTTGCTACAATAATAATGCGTTTTCTCTTAGTTCTGCAGGGCTGAGAGTGGTTGGCCAATCCTTTCTGTCACCTTGTGTTGGTTGTCAGGGACCTGGGGGTGGGCCCTCACTGTGGAGTCCCCAGTCCAGGCTCTCAGATAGGGCCATGCTGACCAACTGCTCGGCAGGAAAGATTTCTCCTTTATTTAGCTCAGAGGATCTCAGCAGACCCTGTAGGACTGTGGTCTATCAGGTCGTTGGGCACAAAATGTGGTGGGAAGTATTGTGGTAGTTAATGAACCTGGATGGGGACCTTGACCACCTCGTTCCTACCTCTCCCTTCGTAATTCATCTGTCCATTCACTCAGCCCTTCAGAGTGAAAGTCAGGAGCACCTACCATGTGACTACTATGTGCCAGCACCTACTATGTGCTCTTACATTCTCTAATCTCTTTTCCTGTCTGTAAAATGGGCCAATAGTACCCTACTTCTATGGCCATTGTGAAGATTAAATGAGCTAGCTATATAAAAAAACCCTTAGCATACTTGGTTCATTGTAAATACTCAGTAAACATGTTGTTTCAACTTAATCAACACAGAGATGCCAGCTCTGGGCCAGGCTCCCAAGGGTGCAGTGGGAAAGGAAGATATAAAAACAGATGTTTATAAAGTTAAATCCAAGCAACAAGGCACTTGGGGACAAGGTGGAGCTGGGACCCCACTTGCCTGCTGCTCTGCTGGGTGGCTTTGGGGAAGGCACACCCTCTCTGGTCCTGCCAGGGAGAAGGCAGGATTTAGGATGGGGACGGATACCTAAAAATAAGGTGGGACAGGAATAAGGACTTGGGCTCGAGCCAGCAGGCCCTGCCTTCTGACCTCGCCTCTGCCAGGTCCATCCAGTGTGACTGGGGACAAGCCCTCCCCACTCTGAACCCCAGTTCCCCTCCCTGAAGAGTGGGGATCCTGACATGAGGGGGCAGGGAGGTTGTGAGGATGCAGGAAGAGGACCAATGGCAAATTCAAGGTGCGGAGCCCTGTGCAGGAGGAGCGCCAGTCCTGGCCCACCTAGGACTGTAGAGGCATTTCATCCACAGCAAGGGGGGCCTGGAGCTGGAAGCTGGAAGGTCCTCCTTGCTGCTGTGGTTCCTCTCACTCCAGCAGCTACAGTGCTTGGAGAAACTGAAGACCCAGTCGTTGCCAGGCCCCAGGAAGTCTGCCATGGGGTTCACCAGATGGGGTGCTGTGCCTTGGGCTGAGGTATTATATGCAGGCACATCTGAGAGTGGGGGTACAAGGGACCCCTGGAATACCACATCCGCTCTCACCCTGGGCCAGAGGGGACAGGATAGACAATGCAGGACCTTGGCCCTGCTCAGTAATTGAATCACTACCTTCTCGAACAAGTAACTCAGGCTCCCTGAGCCTCAGTTTCCCTATCTATAAAATAGGGGCAATGAGATTGACCTGGAGAGACTTTCAGAATCAGCCCGTCCCATTCTCTAGCTTGTGCTCCATTCCTCAGTGCTCACTCCCTTCCCCCGGCCCTGGTGGAGTTATAAGTGAGGTGATTTCTGCCACTTTGCCTAGTTGAGACTAGAGGGGCCCTAGGGTAGAGCTTTGTCTCTTCCTTCACCCTGGGGGCAGTGCTATGTCTCTTCTATATGTCCTAAATGTTGGCATTACCTAACATTTACTGTGTACAGGGATACAGTACCAGAGGCACTTCACACACATCATCTCTGTTGATCATATAACACCAATTTTATTACTATACCCATTTTACAGATGAAGAGACTGAGGCTCAGTATTTGTCCGAGGTCACGCACACCGTAGACAGAGTGTCAGAGTTGCCCAGTGGCCCACATCAGGGTTGTGCAGGGAAGGCGGTGTTCGTCAGGTCAGGCCGACCCTGGGCCCCGCCCCAGCCCGTTCACTCACTCACCAGCTGTGCGAACGTGGGCAAGTCTGGGGCCCTCTGGCCTGTTTCCCCCCATCCCTATAACAGGAAGAATGACTCTATTTCACAGGGAGAGAATAAATGTAGAATGTCTAGAATAGGGCCTGGCACACACTAGGTGTTCAGTAAAGGATGTTCCCACCCTGACTGGTGTGGCTCAGTGAGCTGGCCATCATCCCCAAATGCAAAAGTTCACCAGTTGGATTCTCTGTCGGGGCACACGCCTGGGTTTCGGGCCAGGTCCCCAGTTTGGGGAGTGCGAGAGGCAACTGATGTACCTCTCACATCGATGCATCGATGTTTCTCCCCCTCTCTTTCTCCCTTTCTTCCCCTCTCTCTAAAATTAAGTAAATAAAATCTAAAAAAAAAAAAAGCATGTTCCCTCCTCCTTTCCTTCTTTCCCTCCTCTGGTAGGGTCTCCGGGCATGGTCACGTGCCAGGCTAGACTGACTAGCTGTCTCAGAGACAATATTTATGTTCCCTCCACCCGTATTGACAAGGCCTGGGGGAACACTGTCCCCACCCAGGATCTCTCCATTCCCAGGAATCCTGTTTGCGTGGGGAGGGAGGTGAGGGGACAGTCTCCAGTCTGATGGAGACACAGTTCAGTCAGAAAGGGGAGACGCTGGCCCTGGCCTGACACTGAGTGAGCAACCCCAGCAATGTGCCACTTCATTGCTCAGGGTGTGTAGGTGGGGGTGGACACCGGTGGCAGGAGTGTCAGTGTTCTGGCAGGGAGGCTGTCTGGGGCTCCGTCCTATCTAGGGTGAGTTGCTGGGGTCCTCACATGTTGGAAGGTAGAACACGGGGGGGACAGGAGCTGGGGAAGCTGGCATAGTTGAGCTGGTACTTGCTGAAGTGACAGTCCATAGGTAGCTAAAGCTACGCATGGTGGTGCAAACAGGAGCTGTCCCCTGGGGCCTGAGGCCACCCAGAGTTGCCACATGCTCTTCCACCCACTATCTGCTGACACCCTCTCCACCACTGAGCACTCCTGGCCCCCAAGGGCCTCAGATCACATAGGCAGCAGGAGATACCAGGGACCACTGAGGCAGAGTAGGTTCCCCCTCCCCACCAGAGCTCCCATACTCAGGAAATAAGCAAGCTCCCCCACCCCCAACCAGGGCAGGACCAACTGCAGGTAGACTGCAAAGAGACCCCTGGAAGCAGAGGGCTCTGTGCCCAGCGAGGCTCCCTCCTTTACCTGGGAGTTCCATTCTTGGGAGAGGGCAGCTGAGCAAGGGAAGGGGGTCCTGCCCAGAAGTGGAGGGGTGGCCAAGTTGATCTGACCTTTATCTGGAAGCCCCAGGACTCAGGCAGGATGCTTCACCAGGACTGGCTTCTCCTTTGCAGCAGCAGAAGTCACAGGCCCCCAAGGCCATGGTCACCAGCATCACCTTCTAGCCCATATAGAAGGACTGCTTATGGTTTACCTGGAGGATGATGACCTGCCCTAGGGACAGGAGAAAGGAGGAACCCCAGGATCCTTGGCCTGCAGACTTAGGGTGAAAGGGGGGCTCTCTGGGTAGCCTCGAGGCCCACGCCATCCCACCACCATTCTTATTCACCTCTGAAATAGTTCATCCCCCCCCTGTAAAAGACTCTAGCTCCCAGAGTCTCCCATTCCAGAAGTGATCACATTCCCTCTGAAATAATCCAGCCTCCCCCAGGAGACTTCCGCAATATCCCAGCCTCCCTTCTGAAATAACCAGGCCTTCAATGACTTCTGAGGCCCGCACTGTATACTACTCCAACCATCTCTGGGTATTCCAGCCCCTGCTGTGAAACTCCACCCCACTGTTAAACTCCAGCTCAGCTTTCAAGTGTGTGCTCCAGCTTTAACACTCCAGGCCCCTTGAAATATGCCCACACCCATAATACTCTGCACCCCACTTTAATACTCCCACCCTCACTCCCATGGGAGTTCGCCCCCCTCCCCCAGGGAAAATCCTCCAGCCCCACACTGGTTCTCCAGCACTCCTGCAATGCTCCAACCTGAGCGGATGGAAGGACGGACTCCTGGGCCTGCGCAGAACCTACTGTGGCAGTACTCAATCTGGCTCCCGCGGGTTCCCATGTGCCCCTGGGCCTCAGACAGCTCCTGGACATCAGTGCAGCGGAGCATCAACACCCCTGGTAGGAGGAGGCTGCGAGATGACCCCGCTGGCTTTCTCATGGTACTCCCAGCCTAGCAGAGCCCCCCACTAGACACCTTCTTCCAGTCCCCAGGATTAGATCCCCACTAGCCAGAAACATGGTAGTAGTACCCAAAGGTTGAGGGCACCCAAGTCCTGAGGGATGGCATGCCCCTGACTGCCAGGGTGACTTGTTATGAGCCCCCCCAGCTGGGTCAGCCACCCAGAGGCAGTCCCACGGGCTCAGTCAGCCAGCCAGCCCCAGCACACAGCCGGTTTCCCCATTGTCCTGCTCTGAGACCCTGTCCTGTTGCACCACAGGTCTGAGGATGAAAGGGCAGCCAGGCGAAAGCTGAGCTGCCTCTGTCCCAGCAACACTGTGACCCATCAGGGTCCCCGGATCATCAGGGGCAGAGCTAGGCCTCTGAGCATGGTTCAGGTGGAGGCAACCTGCCCTGTTTTTTTGCTTTCTAGGTGCCACCTACTGGGTCACTGTTAGGTGAGGGTGAGCGTAAGTCCCTGACCACAAGGTAGCTCCATAGTAGGGCATCTTAATTATGGGTTCTGCAAGCAGAAGGGAACTAAGTTTCAAGCCCAGCTCCGCTGTGTTACTTTAGGCAAATCACTTTCCCTCTCTGAGTTTCGGTCCTCACCTTTGAAACAGAGAGTAATAGCCCTTATCTTGACCCTTATCAGTTTTCATCAAGTCTCCAAGGAGAGAGTGGTTATAGAATGAATCTTTCACTGGACAAATATTTATTAAGTGCTTATTATGTGCCAGGTTTGCTTTAGATGTAGACATATTTTATGATTTCTCCCTGCATCGACCAGCTTATGAGAGCGGAGGGACTAGTGTATGGAGTAGTGGTGGGGAAGATTCTAAAACTCCTGATCAGACCTCTCTCCCTGACTCCTGACAACTTTTTGTATACCTACTATGTGCAAATATTTTCAAAGCCAATATTCCCTTTACTCCCCATCCTGGAGGGCAAATATGACTCTTCTGGTTTCACTAATGTGGACACTAAAGCCTAGAGTTATTAAGTCACTTGCCTAAGATAACACAGCTGGTAACTTCTGAGGCCTAAATTTAAAACACGCTGCTTTTGACAAAGGAAAGATGTCAAACTGTTACTACAGTCCTCTTCCACCTCTACCTCCCACCCCCGGTTCCTGTGCTTTGGGGAGATGAACCAGGTCTATTTTTAGGGGTCCAACCCTGTTGGTCGCAGGGACCAACCCTGTTCCAACCCTGTCCTCCAGGAGTCCCGAATCCAACAAAGGACAAGAGAACTGGACTCCAAGCAAGACATCTGGAGGTTGGACAGGCCTCAGGGCACCTTGTCTTACCCTGTCCTTATACAGATCAGGAAACAGAGACCGCGGATAGGCAGACACCTGCTCACTGTCACACACCCGTCAGAGGCCCTGCCTCTTACCCACGGGAAGTCTTGCCTGCCCCTAACAGGCAAAGCCTGACAAAGACCCCCTAGTGGTAGAGACAAGAACTACTCAAGGTTTCAGGGGGGGGAATAAAAGCCACCAGGTGGGGGAACCTCTGGGCAAAGAGCTGGGGTGGGACTTGTGATGCGCATCACCATGGAGGCCCACTTCCTGCTCATACCGAGGTCAGTCCTTGTGGCCTCTGCTTGCTCACTCTGGCACTTCCTGAGACCAACCATTCTGCTGCTGATGATTGTAGTTCTTCCTGTTCTGAGCTGAAATTCTGCCTGCCTGAGTCTCCACCTGCTGGTCAGAGCTCTGCTGCCTGGGACCTCAGAATGAGAGTCACCCTTGGCCCCAGAGCCTCCGAGGGGAGGGGAGGGGAGGGGAGGGGAGGGGAGGGGAGGGGAGGGGAAATCTCTACCAGAGGTCTCGCCTGTGGGCAATCTCCTATTTGATCATCCGAACCTCCTCTGGGAAGTCAACCCTCTCCTCCAAGCAAAGTTCATTCCTTCTTTCATTCCTGTTTTCAACCAGTACCTATTAAGCACCTATTAGGTGCTAGGGACTTGCAAGGCGCTGGGTAGATTGAGTAACAGAACCCCTGCCCAAGGAGTTGAAAGTCTAGAAGGGAGAGAGAAAAACACATTGACTAATATGCACAATGATAGCTGGATTTCCCCCCAAATTATCTAACCAAGGCTTACACATCACATTTGGCGGTGATGTCTCTGTTTTCTTTTAACATAGCAGAGTCACCCTCATTCCGCCTTTTACTCGTTAAATGACAACAGCTTTTTAAAGTGACCCGGCCAGTTTTCTTTTAGAATGCTCCACGTTACAGGTGAGTCCGAAGTTTCCCTCATGGGGTCATTTACTTCATCCTCTAAACCCTGTATCTCTTGTCGCTGCAAGTTAGGTCGAAAGCACAGTTTGGCAAAGCTTTTCTGTAAAGGGCCAGAGAGTAAATATTTTTAGCTTTTCAGATCGTAGGGTCTGTGTTGCAACTACTTGGCTCTGTCATTGTAGCATGACAGCAGCCATTTGCAATATGTACTGTATTTTTAGGACCATAAGACGCACCTAGGTTTTAGAGAAGGAAAATAGGGGGAAAATTTTGAAGCAAAAATTGTGGTAGAATACTTAATAACACAAATAACATAATAGTACACTACATTTACTAGCCAGGTAAGCTACATTCGGACTATAAGATGCACCCCCATCCCCCCCCCCAAATTTGGGGGAAAGCATCTCTTAAAGTCCGAAAAATACGGTAAATGGAGTGTGGCTGGGTCTCAGTACAACTTTATTTATGGACATTGAAATTTGGACTTAATGTAATTTTCACACATCACTCCATCTTACACTTCCTTTGATTCTTTGAACCATTTAGAAATGTGAAAGCCATTCTTGGCTCACGGGCTGTGCGAAAATAGGCCGAGGGCCACAGCTGACCCACAGCTTGCCGACACCAGGCATGGGGTGCCCACCAGACCTCCCCGTGGAAAAGGAGAGATCCTCTTGCAGACACCAGATCGGCTGTGCCGTGCTCCCTCAGCACGGGGCGAACATTCTGTTCTTGAAAACCTTTCAACTGGTGGTTTTGGCATCTGCTATGCGCTGAAACGTGCCTCCCCCTCGCCCCGCCACATTTGTATTTTGAAGCCCTAACTCCCCATGTGACTATATTTGGAGCTTGGGCCCTTATGGAAGTCATTAAGGTTAAATAAGACCTTATGGGCGGGGCTCTAATCTAATCAGACAGGTGTCAGTATAAGAAGAGACATCAGAGAGTTGGTTTTCTCTCTGCCACGTGAAGACACTTCAAGAAGGAGTTTTCAACAAGTTGAGTGGAGTGTGCTCACCAGAAACCAAGCCCACCAGACCCAGATCTCGGGTTTCTAGCCCCCAGAGCTGTGAGGAGTAAATGCTTGTTGTTTGAGCCCCAAATACCACCCAGTCCATGACATTTTGTTATAGCAAGCCAAGCTGACAGATCCATCGATGATTCTTGCCTAAATCAATGATCTAATCGGGGCTGCAAAATGGGGTTTTTCTAGTTCTCACTTTACTTCTCATGGGTTAGCTGGTATTTTTCTACAAAACAACAACAACAACAAACCTCTTCCTCATCAACTACATAATAAATGAACTGCAGTTTCTCTCAAAAAGGCAAGAGAGATGCTTCATTCTCTAGGGGAAGGTGTTTGTGTTTTCCTTTTACATGAAGATTTCTAGAACCTGTTTGTATGCTGAAATAATTCTGTGGAGAGGGAGCCATAGATGGCGCTGGAGAGGGGGCTGCAGAAGGTGTGGAGTCCACAAAAGGTGAAGGGATTTGGAGTGCAAGTGGACAGGGAAGAAGAGGTGCGAAGCTGGGGGACAGAAGAAAGGGTGGGAACTGGTCGGATGCGCAGGGCAGACCTGGGCAGATACGCAGGGCCAGTTTACTAAGAAACTGCCCTGGAGGAGTACTGTCCTTTTGAGGCTGGGAGTTGCGACCCTGTCTGCATGTGGCGGGTAGTCTTCTCCTCCGCGCCCAGAGAAGGCGGCTGGTTGGACAGCAGCAGGCCTGCGGCTTTCCAGGCCAGTACGCCAGAGGGAGAGAGAGGCGAGCTGTGCAGCGTCTTCGCAAAGGAGGGCTGTCAGGAATGACAACAGAATCTGAGCTGATTAAAAACAGAAGTGAGACCCAGAGAGTGATGGCTAGATAGGACATGGATGGGAGATCTCAGCTGGCTTCCTGGGCTTTGATTTTTGGTTTTGGTATCAGTTTTCAAAATTGATTTAAAGGAGCATGAGAGCATGAGGGCTGAAAGGATGGTGGGAGGTTCTAGCAGGCCCGTTCTGTGGTCTCTTTGCCTTGTGCCCACCGTCACCTGTACATAGAGAGCAAGTGCCACGTAGAGAACAAGGACTAGACCTGATTCCTATCTGGACCCCCAGCACCCAGCCTGTCACAGAGTAGTGACAGGGAAGGCTTGAAGTTTGATCGAATGAATGAATGATAGCAAACACTTATATGGTACTGACTAGGTGCTAAGCACTAGTCTAACAGCTCATTGATTTCTCCCAGGATTCCTGTGAAGTGGGGTCTACAATTATTCCCATTTCACAGAGGAGGGAACTGAGGCACAGAAAGGTTAAAATGACTGGGGATCAAACCCACAACCTGGGTATGTGTCCTGACCAGGAGGAATCAAACGTGCAACCTTTTGATTTACAAGACGACGCTCCAACCAACCAAGCCACACCGGCCAGGGCCACCTGGTTATTCTAAATGGATAAATAAGAGTCATAGAGTCTCTGTCCTGAGTGATGCCAGGTATGTCTTGCAGTCAGAGAGATCCAGAGACATTAAACAACGAACTGAGAAATACCCAATTCTAGATTGTGACAACTACCACGAAGGGGACAAACTGGGTGCCAAGAGCAAAAACAAGAGGACTTCCTTCGATGAGGTGGTCAGAGGAGGCAGCACTTCGGGTGAAGGACAGAAAGGAACCAGTACTGTGAAAAGCAAGGAAAAGATTATCTTAGGAAGAGGGAACAGCATGTGAGAGGACCCTGAGGCAAAAATTCAATGCATTCTACTAGAACTGAAAAGGATTCTGGTGGCTGAAGAGGAAGGAGGATGGCCCCCTGGAACTGGAGCGGTGGGCAGGGCCCAGGGGCACTCAGCCTGGGAGGCCGTGGCAAGGTGTTTGGATTTTATTATTCTTTATTATTATTTTATTTTACTTTCATTATGCAAGCAAAGTGGGAAGTAAGCTATTAGAGATTTTAAGCAATTTGGTCCAATTTGTATTTGAAAAGCAGAAGCAGTTTTATTCCTCTGTTCATTTGCCTATTTAGTCATCAATTCTCGAATTTATTCACCGTTCCTTATTCTTACACTCGATTATTTAGTTTTTCATTGGATTTTCACTTGTTTACATGTTAATTCCTTTGTTCCTGAATAATTGATATATTTCTATGCCCAGACAGCCTGCACGGGGGCTGGGGGCTGGAGGCATGGACAAGAGCCAGGCCCAGTCTCCGCTCCGGAGGAAAACATATCCCACTCCCCACACCCTGAGAACCAGTGGGCACCAGGCAGGAGGTGCTGAAAGTTCTGCTGGGGTCGGGAGTGCCAATCAGGGGAGGCCTCCTGCAGAGCCAGAACTTAAAGGAAGACAGAGATAGCCTGGTAGATTGTGGGGCCCTCCCAGGGACAGGGATCAGTCTCTTTCATCTCTGTTCCCAGCAGCCATTGCCTGGCTTCTGACAGGCAATAATACACGTTTCTTTGTTAACTGAGCACCTGGACCAATGGCCACTCAGGAAGTGCTTGATGGTGGAGGTGCCGGTGCCCAGCCAGGGTGAGGACACCCTTCCCACATCCTCGCACCTCCGCCTCTTCCCTTGCTTCTTCCAGCCCAGCCCTCCTCTCGTTTTCCCAGGAGAAAAGCATTCTTACCTGCATCCCACTGTACTCGGCCACCCCACAGTCACAGTGGGGCACACCTGAACACATGCACAAGTGCACGCGCATATGCACACACAGAGGCATTCACACACATTCCTATTCACACCCAAATAATGTGTCCTAGTCGTTGATCCCACACTGCAGTCACGTGCGATGCACACACATCTGTACTTGCACAGCCTCCCCGCTAATCCCAACACAGTGCCCCTGCACCACACAGCCCTCTCACACACATCTCCTCTTCCTCCGGCGGGGATTTGCATGGTCCTTGGTTTAAGGCTGAGGAAGTAACACTGGCTGGAGGGGGGATGGAACCACGGGTTGAGAGGGGCCAAGGATCCCTGCTAGTTGGAAAGGTTGTAACTGTGATGGAGGGTGATGTTCAATTTTTCTAAACCTTGAGTGTGTGCAGGGGCAGGGGGTGCTCGAGGGATGATTGCTGTGAAAACAGTTTCCCAAGGGAAGGACCTACTGCTGCCCCCCACTGTCAGAAATCCTCAGGGCCCAGGCACTGGGTCCCCAGGGCCTGGCTCCTGAGGATGGCAAGGCTCAGTGACTGGATCTGCAGTGGCTCCAGTGACAGCAGCCTGAGGTCAACTGGCTGTGGGAATTTGGGTAAGGCTGGTCCTCATCTGGTCCTCAGTTTTCCAGGCTGCAAAAGGAGTGGAGGAAGGCTTCAGGGACAGAAAAAAAAAGCCCCTCTTAACCTCAAATGCAATGATTCTAAAAGAGCAGGTGCTTTGGAAGGGCCCCTTCCTGGGGAAGGCTGTGCTGGAGGTTCAGGTCTGCGGAGAGCAGCTGGGGTGCAGGGTCGGGGCTGGGACAGCCGACCCCCGGTAATCCAGGGGAGGTGGGAACTGGGGGCGGGCGGGCCGGCCTGTGATTTCAGGGCCCCTCCCCGCTACAGGCAGCTGGCTTGGGGCTGGGGCGTGACTGTGAGTTCTCCCTGCCGCCACCGCCGTCGCGCCGCTGCGGCTGCAATAAGAGAAGTCCAAGACGGCTTCCTCCTCCTGCCCAGAGCGGGCAGCGGTCAGAGGCGGGCAGCACCCCAGTTTTCTGCTTCCCCTTCCCCTCACGTAGGCACTCTTGGCTGCTGGGAGCCCCGCTGACTCACCCCGGGGTCGTCAGAAGCGGCCTCCGCTGGGACCAGGTAGGCAGTCGTCGGGTGGGGCTGGAGAGGAAGACTGGGGCTGGGGGCGGGGGCGGGAGGGGGGTAAGCCTGACTTCAGGGAGGGCGGCTGAGGGAGTTGAGGGCCAGGGGGGCCGTGCCCAGAAAAGGACCAAAGGAGGAAAACTGAGGAGACCTGGAGAGTCATGGGCGGAGGCGGGAGGGGCTGCGGGGAAAGCAGGTCCCCCAGGAACACCTGGCGGGGGAAACGGAGGGAACCTGTGGAGGGACCTTGGTAGATCTTGGGAAGAAGGCTGAGTCGGGGGAGCGGGACTCGCGGACCTCCGAAAGGGGCTGGGGGGAACTGCGGGGACCTGGAAAGTGCGCGGGGGGGGGGGGTTGGGAAGAAGCTGCGGGGTCGGGGTGAGGGAACCAGGTGGGGGGTCTGGGGGGTCAGGGGAGGCCGTTTGCCGGAAAGGGGTTAAGGAGAACCATTTCTGGAGGATGCAGAATGCGGGGTGCAACTCCGGGCGTCCATTAAGTCCCCACCCGGAATCGGCAGACGTCGGGGGCGAAGCCTAGAGCGCAGAGGGGAGCGGAGACCCTCGGGGCGCACGGGTGGGCGGGTCGGGGGATGCGAGAGACACTTCTCCAAGGCGCTGGAGGCGTGGGTCGCGGCTTCCTGGGGAAGTCCCCGCCCTCGGCGGGGATGGGCCTCCCTGGGTGCCCCCTCCCTGCCCCCCGTGGCGGTCTCGGTCCACGTTCTTCTCGGGATCCGGGAATTGCTGGCCGCCCCGACGGAAATCCTGCCTTTGACCGCGATTGCGGGGAGGGGCTGTCTCCATGGCAACGAGAGGGCGGAGAAGCGGAGCCCAGCTCTGCTTGGCTGCTGTAGCGCGCTGCCCTCGTAGAAGCTCGCTTTGGTCCCCGCTTCCCTGCCAATTTTGGGTCCCCAGGTGGGGAAGGGCCGCGGGACACAGGGGTAAAGCGGTGATGCCCCGTGTCCAGGGATCCTGGGGTGGGCGATCTGCAGTTTCTGGGACTTGGCCAGACCAGGCTCTTGATCGCCGCGGGGCTGTCGGCTAGTTACGGGGCTCATTCTCCTCATGTGAATTATGGGGGAAACCATCTCTGCCCCCATCCAGCCCCACCTCCCATCACGTCCCTAGTCAGGAGAGTCAGGTGCCGAAAGCAGTTTCTGCTAAGTGTGCTGGAGAGGTTAGGAGTTATTTATCACTGATCTGGAGAGCCTGCCCTTTGCCTTCTCAAAAGCATGTAGGAGCTCCAGAAAGCCTGACAGGGCCTCCAGGGACCCGCACACAGTTGACATCTAGTCAATAAATAAATGTTTGTGATCTGTTGACGGTCTGTAACTGGGAAAGTCAACAAGTTTGAGATCTGTCTTCAACCCCCTGGTGCCACACCCAGCGTCCGGAGTCCTGCGGCCACCTTCCATCTGCGGAGGCTGTGGAAAAGCAGGGCTCTGTTCCCGCTTCACGGATGGGAAGACGGAGGTTTGGGAGTCAATGACTGACAGGGCCAGTGGTAGGGACCCGGAGCCCAGGGCGTCTTGTCCCTGACATGGTGAAGAAAGTAGCCAGAGCTGAGGCCTGAGCTGCCTCCTCATCCCCACCAGATCCTGGGAGCCCTCTTGAATGGGCGGAGGGGGAGTGGTGGAAGGCCTGGGCTCCGTGGGCTTCATGGCTGGCTCCCGATCCCAGCGGCTATGAGGGTGTGAGAGTATTTGTGACGAGCGCTTGGGCTCTGAGTGAATGAGCGTCAGCATGTGAGCATATGTGAGGGTATCTGAGTGTTCTCTGCAGCAACCTGGGGCTGCTGTGGAAAGGAAGTGGCCAGACCTTGAGAGGCTGGGTAGGGGGGCCCCAGAGCTGGGGAAGTGGGAGCCAGGGCCCTTCCGGCTGGCCTAAGGTGGGACCTGGAGAGGGGGCTTCCTGTCTGGCCACAGCGTGGAATGTAAACTCCTATTCCTTCAGCTCCACCCCACTCCCTGGACCACCCCTGCTTCACACATCCCAAGCATCTGGAGTTCCTAAGGACCCCTGCTTTAGAGGCTGGTGGGTGTGTTTCTAGCAACAAGTGAAAAACCTCTTTTACCCACAAGACGTGAAGAAAATTCAGCTGACACCCTCAGGACCATAAAGCTAGTGTGACAAAGAGGTCCCCTCCCTCTTCCCCTGCTCCCACCCTTACCCCGCCCTTCCCCCCCGACCAGGGTAGTAGCCCCAGATTAAGGGTATCTTCTATGCCCCTGGGTGTTCAGGGGTGGAGGACAGTACGGCCCCAAGGAAGGCTGGTGTGAGGTGGTTGACGATGCAATGAAAGGTGCAGGCCTCCGTGAAGGAGGTCAGGGCTCACTGTGGGCAGTGGAGCTCGGTGAGGGGTGGAAGGTCTCAGTGAGAGATGAAAGCCTGCAGTGGGGGGGAGGGGGTCAGGTCCTGGTGACTGTGACCGTGGGGTGACGCGGCACTGAGACTTGACCCCTGCTCCTCCAGCCCTGGCCTTCTCATGGACTGTCCCGAGCCTTGAGAAGAAGCCAGAACTCTTGCGGGATGGTGGTTTCCTGTGGCTGCCCCAAACCCCAGTTCCCTGTTGGTGAAATCCCCTAGGCAGCTGGGCCAGCTCAGCCCTCCCACCTCACCCTGGGAACTTCTCTTTCTTCTCAGCCCTGCCGTTCCTCTTCCCTCAGCTTCAGAGGTGCTTTCAGAGGCTTGACTGCATTTAACGCTCAGAAGCAACCTCCTGAGGTAGCTATTTCTATTCCTATATTTTAGGCAGAGAAACTGCAGCTCAGAAAGGTGAACTCACTTGCCCAATGTCTCAAGCTAGTTGGCAGGCCAGATAGAACTTCTCCTAAACCTGTCTCCAGATCCTACATACACTCGGCAGGGGTTAGTGGGGAACGGGACATCCTGGGTCTACATCAAGGCTTTGGGAAGTATGGCCTCAAGGAAGAACGTGTGGGCCTAGGGCTCCTGTGTCCAGGAGTAGGGGTGGGAGGGAGTCAGGCTCCCTGCTGGGTGGCCAGCTGCCATGTGATATGGCAGGGGATGTTGTGTTCAGTTGCCCAGGAGCTGGGTAGGAAATACGACGTTCCCCTGTGCGGTCTTTGGAGAACACAGCCACAGTGCCAGGAACAGCACTCTGGACCTGAATTAATAGTCCTGGCTTTGAATCCCCCATCTGGCTATTTGACCTCGAGCAAGTTATTTCCACCCTACACACAAGACGGGGGCGAGCTGATTCATGGTCCCTGGGGGGCCATTCTAGCTATGACACTTGTGGTTCTCAGGTTCACTTAGCCACCGCACACTGGACAAGAGCCACATCTCCGTACACCTTCCCCAAAACTGCGCAGAAGGTACAGCTGCAAACATTGAGGTTCAGAGGACTTGTGTCATTCATCCAAGGTTCCAGTCGGGTAGAGCCACAGAGAGGAAATGTCGAAGGCCAGAGCACCATGGTCCAGGGTTGACCTCAGCTCTGACATCCACAACCTGACTTTTTAAAAAAAGATTTTATTTAATTTTAGAGACAGAGAGGGGAGGGGGAAAAGAGAGGGAGAGAAACATCAACCGGTTACCTCTCACACACACCCCAACCAGTGACTGGGCCCCACAACCCAGACTTCTGCCCTGACTAGGAATTGAACTGGTGACCTTTGCTTTGTGGGATAATGCTCAACCAACTGAGCTACAGCACTGGTTAGGGCTACAACCTGATTTTGACCCGGATGAGCCTCTAGTAGCTGACTCCTTTCAACCAGGTGTTCAACAGGCATATTCATGATCAGAGTCAAGTCTCTTCCTGTAAAATATGGGTGATAATAGAACCCACTTACTTCATAGGGCTGCTAAGTGAGATCACACATGGGAATTGCTTGCATCAATACCAGGCACAGAATAAGTATTCATTAAATTAGCATTTTCTTAAAGATTTTATTTATTTATTTTTAGAGAGGGAAGGGACGGGGGAGAGAGAGAGAAATATCAATGTGTGGTTGCTGGGGGTCATGGCCCGCAACCCAGGCATGTACCCTGACTGGGAATCGAACCTGCGACACTTTGGTTCGCAGCCCATGCTCAATCCACTGAGCTACGCCAGCCAGGGTGTAAATTAGCATTTTTAAACTAATACTTATTGCCTCCCAGATTTCTAAGAAGTCAAAGCTCCCTCTCTCTTTTCTTTTTTAAATATTTTATTTATTTATTTATTTTAGAGAGGAGAAGAGAAGGAGGAGAGGGAGAGAAACATCAATACGTGGTTGCCTCTCACAGGTCCCTCCCCAGGGACCTGGTCTGCAACCCAGGCATGTGCCTTAGACTGGGAGTCGAACCTGCAACCAACTGGTTCTCAGGCTGGCACTCAATCCACTGAGCCACACCAGCCAGGGCCTCTTTTCTTTTTCTTTTTTAGTTCTCTTTCTCACTCTCATCATTTCTCTTTTCCTGTTTCTGTCTCTACTTCTCATTTCTCTCCCTCCCTCTCTCTCTCTCTCTCTCTCTCTCTCTCTCTCTCTCCCCCTCTCTCTTCCTTTCTGGCAGTGAAGTGCTGGAGCCAGCCAGTGCTGGCTCTGGGGAGCTGATTCTGCGAATCTCTTTCCAGCCCCGTGCTCAGGAAGTCACTTCGGTAGCCTGAAATCAGCCATGGTGGGAATATTTACACCATGGAAATCAGAAAATGCGACAAATCAGGGCCTGTTTTCCTTGTAGGAGTCAGCATACCAGCATATCACACTGGGCTTCTCTCTGTCTCTCTGCGCTTATGTCCCCCTGTATCTCTCCATCTCTGTCTCTGCCTTTTCTTTCCCCCTCTCTCCCTATCTCGTTCCTCCGACAAAGCCAAATGAGCGTGGTCACATTCAGTGTAGCCCCGCCACTGCCTCGGGCCATGTGGAGGGCATACCTTGTGCCCCACACCCTCACCCCACATCCCCAGCCCCCTCAACATACTGGTGTTCAGAGGGCCAGGCCATGCCCTGGACTCCGGTCCCCATTAGGTCTAGAGTACAAAGCCCCGAGAGCTGACCCTGCTGCCGGTAGGATCAGACCTTGTCCTCAGCCCACAGAGCCCTCTGCCTCCTTCTCCGTAGCTGACAGCTTTCTGAACCCACCCCATTCCAGGCATGCAGAACCTGGGGCTCCCCTTAGGC
Source organism: Phyllostomus discolor (assembly GCF_004126475.2). Lineage (NCBI taxonomy): Eukaryota > Metazoa > Chordata > Mammalia > Chiroptera > Phyllostomidae > Phyllostomus > Phyllostomus discolor. The sequence goes on along the minus strand of NC_040907.2, from coordinate 17,593,005 downwards.
TGATTTAAAAACATTGGGGAAATACGTACTTTAGTGGCAACATTGTATCTATGTGGGGACCCAAGAGGTTGTATAAATGTGTGTCTTTTTGTAGAGGGGAGCTCTGTGTGGGTCCGCCATCTGGGAGGGCTGTGTGTCCCTGTGGGGGCTCCGTGCATCTGTGCCTGTTTGCAGGAAGGGCTGTAATTATCCGGGTCTGTGACCAGACAAGGGGAAGAAGAGGCTCTCCTCCTGGAGCCAAACGCCAGGGTGTATCAACTGTGTAACCTTGGGCAAGTTTCGAAAGCTCCCGGTGCCTCAGTTGCCTTATTGATAATATAAATACTTACCTCATAGGGTTGTTATGAGAATGAAATGAGATCATATATGTAAAATGTTGAATGCAGTGGCTGGCACCTAGTAATGCTATAGATTCTGAATACGCTGTTCTTGGGGAAGGGCTTTGTGTGTGTGTAGGTGGGTGAGGGCTGGAGGCGAGTGTATACGGGGGTGTGGGTGTCCTTGAAGATATGTCTGGGAATCTGGTGTGTGTGTGTGTGTGTGTGTGTGTGTGAGAGAGAGAGAGAGAGAGAGAGAGAGACACTCTATACAGAGGAGCTCAGAGGCTTTGCGTGAGGTGCTGTGTGTAGCTGAGGTAATGCGTGTGTCCAAGAATGTGTCAGCTGTGTGTTCCTGGGTATAGACCCAGTGTGCCATTTGAGTTACACATGTGTCTTCATGTGAGAAGTCCCCTAACCTCACCCTGTAACCCTTGTTTTCATATTACCCTCATCTGTCCCCAGTGCCTGAAACCCCTGGACACCACCCCCCCCCCTCCGTTGTCTCCCTGCTTCCAGCCCTGCAACCTCCTGGAGCCTTTCAAACACAGTAGCTTTGCCCTAGGGGAGGGGTCCTGAGGTGAAGATCTCTGCAACGCCTTGGTGAACAGGGGCTTTTTTAGGTTTCAAACCACAGCCCGCCTCACAGTTCACCACATGGGTGTCAGCCCCCCCTTACACAGGAGAACAGTTACAGTGAAGGGTGAGAGGGGCTGGTAGGACTAAGGTGAAGGTCAGAGCACTGATGTGACAAAGTCATCGGCTAGGCAGCTGGACGTGGTGGTGAACCTGGTGGATCCAGGAAGGCTTCCTGGAAGAGGAAGAGGTGAGTGGTGCTTGGGAGGAGAGGCAGGACCCAGAGAGACAAGAGGAAGAAGTTTATCTTCTATAAGGGAAACTGGACTTGGGGTTAAGAAAGGCCAGGCAGCCCTGGCTGGATTGAGCACCAGCCCTCAGAACAAAATGCAGACAGTTCAACTCCTGGTCAGGGCACATGCCTGGGCTGCAAGCCAGGTCCCCGGCTAGGGGTGCACAAGAGGCAACCTACCTACGTATCTCTTGAACATCGATGTTTCTCTCCCTCTTTCTCTCTCCCTTCCCCTCTCTCTAAAAAGTAAATAGATAAAACCTTAAAAAAATAGAAAGGAAGGAAAGGTAGGGGCCCCAAGGCTCCTCTGGGGAAATTGATGTTCCCTGGGTGGGCCCCGCCCTGCAACTCTCCATGCTTCTCACATCTTAGGAAACTGAGCTCTCCCCGGCAGTTCCTCTCTGAGTGTTGCAATGGGAGAGTTTCTGGTGGGGCGTGGGAGCCCTTGCTCAATGACCTGTCGGCCTGTTGCTCAGGGGACACAGTTACCGGGAAAGGCTAGGCACATTGGTGGGCTCTCCAGGGCATCCGGGTTGCCCTGGTTCCTGGCCTGGGCCTTTCCCTGCTGTGGGGATAGGAACACCCTCCGGAGGTAGGTGTCTGCCTTTACTCTGCCACCAGATGGACGGCTGGGAGCAGAGGCCGCTTCCAAAGGCAGGAAACTGTATTTTTAGGAGACAGTGACTAGCAGCCCCCCAAGAATGGATAGAGCATGGCGTAGCAGAAACCCAGTTAGAGAAATGGATCTAACACTAAACTATGAGTGTCCGAGTCTGTTTTCTGAGAGGCATCCTGTGTGTGTGCATGCACACGTGTGTGCACATGCTACTGCACTTCAGAGCTTGGGCTTGCGTGTGAGTTTGTGTTGGTGTGTGGGGTGGTGGTGAGCACACTCACAGGAACGTATGCGAGAGGGTTGGCGTGTGACCATTGCTGCTGTGTGTATTACTGTCTGTGGCGGAGTGTTGGTGCGTCGGGCTGATGTGCAGAGTCAGTGTGGGCGTGTGTCCCACGTGAGGGTGAGTGTGTCAGTGTGCTGGGGACGGTGGAAAGGAAAATGAAGGCAGAAGCCACACTGGGACACAGCCCAGGCCTTCTGGCTTCCTGAAGGGGGCAGGAGCTAGCAGCTGGCTTGCAGGAACATTGGCAGAACCTGCATCTTCTATGTCCTCTGTCTCGCTCTCAGGTCTCCGGCCCCTCCCAATGACCATGCCGCAGCCCCACTGACCGAGGAGCAGGGGCCTGAGGGGTGAGTGAGGAGAGTGGGGTCTGAGGGCTTCACATGCGGAGGAACCCTTCCCCAAGAGTCTTCAGCTTTGAGGGTTGGAACTTGGGTTGGGGTGGCCTTCCTGGGTCCCACAACTCCTCACAGACCCCTCCTCCTACAAGGGCCCTGTTGCTAGGTAACAGATGGGGGAGCCAGAATGAGGCAGCTTGAGAGGCCAGAGGCTGGACCCACGACAGGAAATGGCCTTGATCCCCCTCTGCAGGGAATTTCCAGGTGCAGGCACACAGCCCTCACACACACTCACTCACAACCACACATTCGTGCATAACATGCACATACATGGAGAGACATACACATGCACAGACATTCACACACTTCCCCAGAGCACACAGACAAGCACGTGATGATACACAGACACAGAGGCACCTCCTCACACAGACCTGCATGCACAAGAATACACACAGAGGCACATGCATATGCACTTGCACAGAAACACACATATACATACACGTAAGAAATGAGCACACACAGAGCCATCACATACATGGATATGTACATGCACTTACATACATGGGCACTGAGACAGTCACAAAAGACTGCACATATGCACACAGAGACTCATACCCACAAACTCACAAATACTTAGAGACACACAAAAGACACACACGAGCACTCTGAAGGAGTCACAGAAATACAACATATTGAAGGACTAGGAGGCAAAATACATAGAAATAAGGCCAGCAACATCTGGAAGCAGAAAACCAGCCCGACTGAGGATATGCATGCCCTCTCCAAACACACTAAGGCAGCTGGTAGGTGGATCCAATGGTAGCCCTGCCCCACCTTCATCCCTCACTAGGGAGGCCCCCCTACTCCAGACCCGAGAGGATGAGCTGCATGCTTGTGTCAGAGTCATCAGCTAGGCAGCTGGACCTGGTGGTCCGTGGGTGTGCATGTGCACACACACACACTCGAGAATGTGCATAGGGTCGGGTATCTGGCAGGGGCCCCCGAGTGAGGCATGCCCCCATTCTTTAGCAGGACACCTGGAATGGGCTGTGTGTTCTGCAAGAAGTCGGAGCCGGGGCCCAAGGAGGATGTTGGTCTGGAAGGGGACTTCAGGAGCTACGGGGCCGCGGACCGCTATGGCCCTGACCCTACTCAGACCCGGCCTGCGTCCTCCTTTGCCCAGATCCCCAACTACAACAACTTCTGCGCTCAGCCCACCAGCCCCGCCTTCCTCGATGGGGGCACCGTCAGGGGCATGTCAGGTGAGTCCAGTAAGGCTGGAGGCAGGTACTCCCTGGGCCCTGGGAGAAGGGAAGATAAGGATTCGTCCTTAGGAGCCTCCAGTGTGGCAGGGGAGACACAGCCCTGCTTTTAGCGTGCACTCTGGGGACATACATAGAGCCCTACCTCAGAAACCCCAGTCTGAGAGGAAGACATAGCTCTGTCCCATTCTGAGAGAGGAACCCTGATGACATGCAATTGGGAATTCTTGGTGGGGAAGAAGAGGAGTTGGTGACCTGGAGACTCCCAGGTTGGGAGGGATGGGCTTGAAGGTGTGTGTCTTAAATCGAAGGGGACCAAGCTGTGAAGCCCAAATTGGAAATCATTGGGACTCCAGAGGCCTCTGGGAAGAAGGGCACAGCAGTGAGGAGACACAGTATCTAGCTGGGGAATAGGACTCGAGGGGTGCATTCGCCTTGGGGATCCCTGTCTTGTGCCCTACTCTGCTGAGTAGCTCTGACTCTGCAGGGATTGGGGTGACCCTGTTCGTCGCCCTGTATGACTATGAGGCCCGGACTGAAGACGACCTCACCTTCATCAAGGGCGAGAAGTTCCACATCCTGAACAACACGTAAGTAACGAGACCACTCAGCATGGCCCGCCTGGACTGGGAGCAGGACACAGAGAGGAAACCTACCCAGCCCCCATCCTCAGACAGCTCCAGATGAGCTGGAGACACAGATGCATGACAGCAACAGCTCTGGGTGATTGCCACTATGTGAGGGGAGCATGAGGAACTATGGGCACAGAGATAATACCAAATATGGTGTCCAGGGTAGTGGTGATCAGGGCAGGCCTCCTGGAGGAGGTGATTTCTAAGCTGAGCCTAGAGAAATGATTAGACATTGAAGGAGGGGAGAAAAGAGGAAGAGAGGGAGAGAATGAGAATAAATGATGACTTCTGGAAACCACCAAGTGGTTCAGTGTAGATGGATCATAAAGTACGAGGGGCCGAGCAGAGAGAGCAGCGGCTGGAAGGTGAGTGGGAGCAGCTCTGCAGGGCTTTTCTAGTGCTGTCGAGAATCTGGGTTTTGTCCAGAAAGAAACATGTAGCAATGGAGGGCGGGGTTCAGTAGGGAAGTGACCTAGTTAGCTGTCCACTGCCTACCCGAACCCCAGCCCAGCTGAGGAGCCAGAGGAGAAAGTCAGAAGGCCCAGATGTTCCTAAACACATTCCTTCTCCAGGGAGCAGTCTCCTGGGACCGCTGTAGTGACTGGGGTTAAAGCACACAAAAGCCGTGGGGTGTGTGTGTCCAAGATAAGGGGTTGGCAGAGCCAGCCTCCAACTGATCCTCTGTGTGGCCCTGCCTGGCCCCAAGGCGCCCCGGGGGTTAGGTTGCTGCTGACACCCCCTGTTCTGTGCCTCCAGGGAAGGTGACTGGTGGGAGGCTCGGTCCCTCAGCTCAGGACAGACTGGCTACATTCCCAGCAACTACGTGGCCCCAGTGGACTCCATCCAAGCTGAAGAGTGAGTAAGGGTTGAGGGGAGACCAGCCCTGTGAACAGTGTTCTGGAGTCCAGACTCAAGGTCACCTCTTGGGCAAGTCACAGCTGCACTCTGTATCCTTGTCTATAATTCTGTAAGGTCGTTGTGAGAATAAAAGAAGATAATAATGATGATAATAATCGTAGATGATACTTATCTAGTAGATGATACTATGTGCTGGGCACTATTCAAAGTGCTCTATGTGTATTCCTGGAATTGGGAACTACTATTATTGTTTTACAAATGAGGAAACTTAAGGCACAGAGAAATGAAACATCCTGCCCAATAATATCCAGTAAGTAAGTGGAGCTGGCATTTAAACCCAGATCATCTGGGTGCATTTGCTAAGCATTATACGGATTGTCTGTTAGTGACAACAACATGTATGGGCTTTAAAAAATTGTGAAGTGCTAAACAAATGCAAGAGGGTATTATTTAGAATTAATTCTATTAAGGAGGCAGGGAATTACTCACAGAGTCCATTTATGTACTTGAGATACTACTACAGGTACTTTACCTGCCCTGATTCATTTATTTCTCATAATACCACTATTGATATTACTACTGCCTCCATTTTACAGATGAGGAAACTGAGGCTTGTGTATATTTTTTATCTGTCTGCACATACGGGACAAAGAAAGATCAGAGCGACTGCAGAGTGAGAGTCAGCAGGACTTGGTGGCTGATTCACTGCTGGAGCACAAGGAGCGGGAGGAATCCAGGGTGGCCCAGAGTCTTCTTGAGGAATCGGGTGGGTCACGGTGGCATTTGCTAGAGTGAGGGCCGTAGGTGCAGGTCGGTTTCTAGGGGAGACCTGTTGGGTTAATGTTCATGGATATAGAAACGCCCAGCTGGAGGAGACCGCCAGCAAGTAGGTTAGGTCGTGCTTTGCAGGAGAGGTGCCCAGCTCGTGCCAAGCCACGCCCCGAATTAGCCCAGAGGAAGGGGAAGTCGCTCCGCATTGGCACTAAGGCTCTCAATTTGCTGTAGCCCTCGCCTCTGGCACACCTGGGCTGGGGTGGAAATTTGGGACTCTCTGGAGTGGAGATGGTAATTAAAGATGCACGGGGGGGTCAGGCAAGGGGGAGGAATACGAGAGAGGTTGGCCCTAGAACCCAACTTTGAAAAAATCTGCCCTCAAAAGAGAATTTGCTGCTGGAAAACCAGGCCAAGTCATGTCAGATCAGCCGAGAGGGCGGAGGAGGGGTTTCAGGAAACAAGAGAGGAAGTAGCAGAGGCTTCCACTGGATTAGCAGTGGGGTGACCTTTGTGAGAGATCTAAGTGAGTGGGTGCAGGCCAGACAGCAGCGCCTGGGAGGGAGTAGGAGGTGAGGAAGTAGAGCCCTGAGTGTGAAGTCCTTTTTCAAGTGAAGGGAAGATGAGAGTGATAACAGAGTGTGGATGGCAAGAGAGGACTTAGGTCAGTTTCCTTTGGGAAAGGAAGAAACGTAGACATAGGGGGACGATGCTGGGACGGAGAAGCTGCAGATGGAGGCTGGCTGGTGGGGGAGAGGTGTCTCTGAGCGGAAGGGAGTGGACGGGGTTCAGAGCTCGAGTGGGGTGCGGATGTCAGCTACCGAGGGTGGTGGAAGGCATGGAGGAGAGGGGGGGTGGCTATGCAGAAGATGAGAGCCTTGTGCGTTTCGTGCTGGTGTCCACATTTCAGGGCAGCGCCAGGAAGCCGTGAGAGGCACTCGGTGCAGGTGGCTGTTAAGAATAGTGTGGCGGTCAAGAGCGCAGGCCCTAGAGCAGGCAGCTTGGGTTCCTTTTCTAGCAACGCATCTAAGAGCTTGTGGCCATGGGCGAGTTGCTTAACCACTGAGATATCTCAATTTCCTCATCTGTAAATGGTGGTTAATAATAGTACTTACCACAGTGTTGTTATAAGAATTAAATGAATGCATGTATGTATTAAAGCAGAGCGTGACACAAAATAATAAATGCCGTTGCTATTATTATATTGATTATTAAGGAAGTAGCTCATGTCATGAGTGTGGGTGGGGGCAGGCTCTGAAAAAAACTTGGAAATATGTCCTGTCTACACTGTCCTGTAGCAGCTCTTTCTTCCCCATCCTGCCTACCCTCCTGGACACTGCATTTGCCAATGCCTTCTCCTGTTCTCCAAAATGCACTGAGTACCCAGGTGTAGGGTGACAATTTTGGAATTCACTGAGACTGCCACCTCCCTTGATTTGAAAACTATGCTCCTTTTAATTGAGCCCTAAATGGTCATGGGCCAATTTAGTGACTGAATGACATCTGATTCCGCATGCCCCCCCCCCCAAAGTGTAAGAAAGTCGATTTAGAAAGGTACAGAAGTGGTAGAAGTGAGCCAGCTGGGCTGTGTCGGCTCAGGAAACAAGTTAGAGAGGCAGAAGTAGGGCCCTGGAGCTTAGGAGAGAGAAGGCAAAGGTAACTCCACCCTCTGGGGGGGCGGGTAAGGAGAGGGGGAAGGGGAAGGCGGGAGTGAGCTCCAGAGAGGGAGAGCGCCAACATCTGATTCTGCTAGGGCGGCACCTGTGATCACTTCATCTCTCCAGCATACTTTCACAGTTGCTTCGAGGCTACAGTTCAGTCCAAGGAAGAATATTCAAGAGACAGCAGGAAGGCTTGAGGCCTGAGGTTGAAGCTGAGACTTAGAACAACGCCGAGATTTAATAGAATGGAGGAAAAGCCGCAGTAGGAGCCAGGCAGGCGCAGCGAGAAAGAGGGGATGAGAAGCTGGGAAGGGCGTTGTTCTGGAAACCAGAGGAGGAGAGGGTTTGCGGGTGGGTGTGGGGAGAGGGAGCTGAGTGATCGCCTGAGCCGGTGTGAAAAGAAGGAGGGTGGGCCACAAAGGGTTGGGCCACAAAGGGCTCTGAGTGGAGTTGCTTGCGGGCTTGTTAGGGAGGTCCCTTCCCTTCCCCCGTCTCAAGTTCCTCATCTGTAAAATGACCTCCTGCAGGAGCAGTCACGACTTTGTGGACTGACAGACAGGGCACCCTGGTGAGGTCACTGGTGGCTGGGGTTCTAGCAATTTTAATTCAAGAGAAACCCAGAGAGCGGAGAGAAAAAGCCTCACCTTTACTGGGCACCTACTATGTGCCTAGTGTTCTAATTCCCCCTTTCTGTGATCCTCACAGGCTGTGAAGCAAGTGTATGAGCCCCCTTTCGTGGGTGAGGACTTTGAATCTTGGCTTGTGAGGTCACTTTTCCCAGGACGCTGACTTGGGGGTTGAACTGGGTGTGTATCTGACTCTTGTCGGCCCTTCCCAACAGGTGGTACTTTGGAAAGATCGGGAGGAAGGATTCCGAGAGGCAGCTGCTCTCCCCAAGCAACCCCCGGGGAGCCTTTCTCATCCGGGAGAGTGAGACCACCAAAGGTGGGGGCTGTGCGGTGGCTGGCCCTGGGCTGGGACAGCCTAGCCATTCGGGTAGGGCTACAAGCAGTCAGTGGAGCTACACCCGGAGGGGTGGGGCTAGGAGTGGTGAGGCGGGGCTTGGGTCAGGGCCAAGGCAGAATGGGGTAGAGGGGCAGAGCTAAGACTAGGAATGGGTTCAAGGGATGTAGCTGTTCAACTTCAGAGTCCCCAGCCTTCGGGGCCTCTCCAGGCCTCCAGACTGCGGCCAAGGAGGAAAGCAGGCCTGAAGGTGACCCTTCCCCACAGGCGCCTACTCCTTGTCCATCAAGGATTGGGACGAGGCCAGAGGAGATCATGTGAAGCATTACAAGATCCGAAAGCTGGACACGGGTGGCTACTACATCACTGCACGGGCCCAGTTCGACTCGGTGCAGGAGCTGGTGCAGCACTACATGGGTGAGAGCGGGCCCTTGGGACCAGTGTGTGCTGCAGACGTCTGACCCAACCCGCTGAGACCAAGGCCCAGGACTGGAACCCAGCCTGGGCTTTCTCACCCAGGACACTGCTCTGTAGGATTCCAGAGGAAACAGGCGTGAGGCCTGAGGCTGTTTGTTGTATGGAAATGGCGCCCCCCTTGTGTCTGAACTGGGTAGGAGGCAGGATAGGACTGACTTAGAGGATGGGTTCTGAGGTGAAGGGGAAGGTGGGAGGCATTCTCAGGTTTCTGCTTTGGTTGGTTAGAAAGACAAGAGGCCCACGGAAGGATGAGGGTCGCATGTCTACATCTTTGTGGGGAATCCTCAACTCCATGTCCACCTGTCAGAATCCCACCTTACCCTTGGAGGCCCAGCTGGAGGACGCCTCCTATGGGAAGTCCCCCAGTCCTTACAAGGGATCGCCTTACTCTCTTGGTGCCACGCCCTGGCCTGTGACCTCACCTGTGGCCTGGTTCCTTATAACTGATCTCGGAGGCTGGGGCGGGATGAGGAATGTGTGGGCTACCCTGGTCCGACTGTGACTCCGACACCCTGCTCCCCAGAGGTGAACGACGGGCTGTGCTACCTGCTCACAGCAGCCTGCACCACCATGAAGCCACAGACGCTGGGCCTGGCCAAGGACGCCTGGGAGATCAGCCGCAGTTCCATCACGCTCGAGCGCCGGCTGGGCACCGGCTGCTTTGGGGATGTGTGGCTGGGTATGGAGGTCCCAGGGGCTGGGGCCAGCGGGAGGATGGGGCTGGCAGGGAACCTGTCCTGACGAACCATGGGCGCCCGGCAGGCACGTGGAACGGCAGCACAAAGGTGGCAGTGAAGACGCTGAAGCCGGGCACCATGTCCCCCAAGGCCTTCCTGGAAGAGGCGCAGATCATGAAGCTGCTGCGGCATGACAAGCTGGTGCAGCTGTATGCTGTGGTGTCAGAGGAGCCCATCTACATTGTGACGGAGTTCATGTGCTATGGTGAGAAGGGGTTCCGGGATCCAGGTCTGGGGCAAAGTTGAGGTGCCTCTGGGGGAGGGACTTGGGTGGCGGTCTGTGATGGGAGGAAGCATGGGGGGCAGAACCCCAGTGAGGCTACAGAGAAGTGAAACCACATGAGTGCTGGGTGTGGGGTCGGGGCGAGTTAGACGAGGTGGGGTCTGAGGGCAAAACCCCAGGTGGCTGTGGTCAGCTGGTGATGGGGGCTTGGGCAAATGAAGGCGGGATCTGCGGTGAGGAAGGGTCTGAAGCAGAGGCTGGAGGGGACAGGTAGGGAGAGAACAGATGTGGGCAGGGGCAGGGTGTCTGTGGGAGTGGGGCCTGGGCGAGATCTGCGAAGGGCTGAGGTAGTTGGCGGGACCCTATGTGGGGGCAGCTCTAAATGAGAGGGCTGGGAGCAAGGGACCAGGCTACAGGAGGTGGATTCTGGGTAGGGGCAGAGCTGAGGGAGACAAGGCTGGCCTACAAGTGGGGGTAGGGTGTTGCTGCTGATTCTCTGGGTTCCTCTCCTTAGGTAGTTTGTTGGAGTTCCTCAAGGACCAAGACGGCCAGGATTTGAGTCTGCCCCAGCTGGTGGACATGGCAGCCCAGGTAAACTGGGGCAGCAGCCTTCATTTCTCAGGCCTTTCTCCTATTAACCTTCCACAGATCCCTCCTAGAGCCCTTAAACTTTTAGCCTACCCTTGGACTCGCAGCCCCACCCACTGCATCAGCTGTGTAAACTGAGGCAGGGAACTGGCTATCTCTGAGTCTCAGTGTTCTCATTTGGGAAGTTGGTTTTTCAAATGATGTGTCACATAGCCATGCTGTTCCCATCTCTCCATATCCTGGCCCCAGATAGCCGAGGGCATGGCCTACGTGGAGCGCATGAACTACATCCACCGTGACCTGAGGGCAGCCAACATCCTCGTGGGGGAGCGGCTGGTGTGCAAGATCGCCGACTTCGGGCTGGCCCGTCTCATTGAGGATGATGAGTACCACCCCCGGCAAGGTACCCCACTTCATCCCACCTTGGGGCCTCACGTACTCTGGAACCCTTCCCCAACCCAGACCATCTGGGACACTCCCATCCTGATGTAGTGGAAGAGGCAACTCTGGGTTCAAGTCCAAGCCCCTCCAGTTACAAGCCAAGTGGCCTTGGGCAAGTCACTTAACTTCTGTGAGCTATCTTTTCTCATTTATAAAATGAAAGTATTCAGACAAACAGTAAGCCAACAAATATTTATTAAGCACCTACTATGTGCCAGGTACTCCTGTAATTCTCATGTGAGAGACAATAAGCATAGGCCCTGGCCAGGTAACTTAGTTGGTTAGAGCGTCATCCTGATACATCAAGGTTGGGGGTTTGATCCCCAGTCAGGGCACGTACAGGAATCAACCAATGAATGCATAAATAAGTGGAACAGCAAATAGGTATTTCTCTCTCTCTCTCTTTTCCTTCCTCTCTTTCTCTCTCTCTCAAATTAATAAATAAAAATTAAGAAAAGAAAGACAGTATGTATAATAGCATGAACTCTATAGCCAGAATGCCTGGGTGTCAATCTTAACCACTTGTAAGCTTGTGGTCTGCCTCCTTTTCCTCATCTATACAATGGGGATAATACTACAGTAGTGAGTATCTCAAGGGGTTTTTGTAAGGTTTAAATGAGTTAGTGCATGTAAATCACTTAGGTCAGTGCTTGGCATGTAGTAGAGTCTATACAGTAGGTCCTCGAATAATGTCAATTTGTTCAATGTCATTTCATCGTAATGTGGATGAGAAAAAAAACTGAGTCCCAGCTGGGCCGCTGTCTGTGTGGAGTTTGCATATTCTGCCCATGAATTCATGGATTTCCCCAGGTCCTCTGGTTTTCTCCCTCACCCCAAAGCTGTGCACGTGAGGCGAAGGGGCACGTGTGCCTCCTCCCTGTCTGACTGAGTGTGTGTGAGTGTGCCCTTCAGTGGAAGGGCGCCCTGTGCAGGGGGGTCTGCATTTGGCCCTGAGCTGCCAGCGAGGTTCTGGCCACCTTCAACCCTGAACTGAAATAAGCAGCTGGAACATAATTATCTTATGTGTTTTTATTTACTTTTCTTTCTTTCTTCTTTTTTTTATCCTCACCCAAGGACATGCTTATTGATTTTGGAGAGAGAGGAAGGGAGGGATAGAAATAGGGAAACATCAATGTGAGAGAGAAACATCCATCAGTTGCCTCTCACATGCACCCCAACCAGGGACCGAACCTGGAACCCAGGCATGTGCCCTGATTAGGAATCAAACCCATGACCTTTTGGTTTATGAGATGACACTCCAACCAACTGAGCCACACTGGTTAGGGCTTGTTTATCTTTCTTAAATGAATGTACAGCTCACGCTTATTTCAATGTTTAATATTAGAAGTATTGGGGGTCTTTATTTAGAAGTTTGGTGATATTGTTGTGACTAGAAATATGCCACGGGAAATTAACTCTTATTTTTTATCAATTATTAGCCTAGGTAAAATTTGGTTTTGTTGTATGTTGTTTCACTTAAAGTCACACTTTCCCAACACCTATTAAAGACATGAAGTGAACATTCACTGTACAAGTGTTACATGTTATTATTGTGAGAATTATTACAATGTTTGTAAAGTGCCCAGCACTCCGCTAGACATATAATACTAGACATATGTTGTTAGACAATGTGCTGGCTGGATTCTGGGGGGTCCTTTCTGTTATGCCCAGAAATCTCTGTGCTTGGGGTTCTCGATACTAAAGACACCATTCTTTTAATCCAGCTGTTCCCAGGGACCCCCTCATTAACTTCCCCTTCTCCTCCCGTCTCTCCAGGGGCCAAGTTCCCTATCAAGTGGACAGCCCCAGAGGCTGCTCTTTATGGCAGATTCACCATCAAGTCAGATGTGTGGTCCTTTGGAATCCTGCTCACTGAACTCGTCAGCAAGGGCCGAGTCCCTTACCCAGGTTTGCTGCGGGGTGGGGAGGTGGAACAGTGGTCATGGGGAAGGACTTCCTCCTGGCTGCTTCTCTGGGAGGGGCTAGACCCCCCTGACTGACGGAGCCTCACTCTCCAGGCATGAACAACCGGGAAGTGTTGGAACAGGTGGAGCATGGCTACCACATGCCATGCCCCCTGGGCTGCCCAGCATCCCTGTACGAGATCATGTTGCAGACCTGGCGTCTGGACCCGGAGGAGAGGCCGACCTTCGAGTACCTGCAGTCCTTCCTAGAGGACTATTTCACCTCCACAGAACCCCAGTACCAGCCTGGGGACCAGACATAACCTGTTTGGGCATCCGTCACCTCTCTAGGCATACCCACTAGCTCTTTTCAATCCCCAGGGCTCTGGTCCCAAAGACCCCAGGCTTAGAACCTCATAGAGTCCTAGCATGTCAGAGCAAGCAGGCTGGTCTGATGCTGTTGAGGGCAACCCACTCATTTCAAGGACGGGCAAATTGAGGCTCAGAGATCGTCCATCACCCAGTTTGGCCCAAGGCATTATTTCTCTTTTTCCAAGTAGGACCCTACATGCCTCTAGTCTCCCTATTCCTGCGCCCCTCTCCCCCCAAAAAGAAATGCTCAGGCCTTGTCTAGTTATTTATAAAACTGTATATCCTTTCCCTTACTTAGCCCCCCGCCTCAATCCTTGCATTCCTAGCCTGTCAACCCACCCTGGTCCAGGACCCCAGAATTGACCTCCCACTCAATTATAAGTTACAAAGAGAAGGAAAGACTTTGCTGGATCCCTTTCCTTCTGGATGTACCCTATAGCTCAGGACTGGAGTCCAAGGCCAAGACTGAGGGGGAGGGTTGCTGAGGGTTCACCCCCTCCCTGTTAATAAACGTGTGTGTATTAGTTTTGTAAATAAGAAAAACGATAGCATGAGTCCTTGAGCCACGAAAATTCCTTCCTTTGGGAGGGGTGGTGGTCAGTGGGAGGTGAGTGGGGCTGATATGGCTGCTGGGAAGAAGGGAATGTGAGAGAGTGCCCTAATGCCTATTAAGCATAGGGTACCCAAGGGGTGTTTGGGGACCCAAAAATCCTGCTTGCCCCTATGTGAGTTTAGGATGAGTTGAGAAATGGATGCAGAAGACAGGCAATGGGAGATCAAAATGTCCCCTTCTTTACTAATGTGACTTTCAATCTGTGTGGGTGTGCTAATTTTTTACTTGATTTCTCCAGATATACTCTTCATCACAGGCACAGCCGCAGACCTCCCCCAAAAGGTGCAGTGGGGAAAGATTACAGTGGATCCTCTGCAGCTCCCCCAAAAGAAGACGGAGGGTGGGACTGAGACTTAGTCTAGCTCTTCTGATTTCATTTGACAGCTCTGTCCCCGAGGAAGCTTTTGGGGAGGTTTGGAGGCAGGATTTTTTTGTTTGTTTGTTTGTTTTTGTCACAATGGCTAGGGCCTCCTACTGTCATGGAGTGGGCAGGGATTGGAGGGGCTAAACAACCCTCCATGCACCTGCGCGTGGAGGAATTCTGCCACCCTGGGTCCCCCTTTGAGACACTTTGACAGCTGACATGCCTCTATATGGAAACAAGGGGAGCAGGGAATAAGGATGCCCACATCTCCCATCAGGAAATTGATGACCCCTGGGCTTACCAAGGGGGTGGACAGGGAAAGAGGATGGGAGCTGGGAATCACTGCTGCGATTGGCAAACCATTGCTAAGCATTCACTCCGTGAAGGGCCCTTTGCTAGGTGGGACCTCGGGAACACAAATATGAATGAGACCAGTCCCTGTCCTGAAAGAGTTCACAGGCAGGCTGGAGGGAAATAAAAATAGTAACTCATTTATTAAGTATTCGAATGCCAGATATGTTTACAACCATTTCATCTAGTTCTGAGTCTGGTTCTAGGATGAGAAAACTGAGACTCAGAGGTCACACAGCTATATGTGCCAGAAAGGGGGTTTGAACCCTGGTCTCACACCAAGGTCCATGATCTTTCTAATAGACCTCACTGCCTCTGGGCTTTAGGAAGAAATCACATCTGCCCCAGGTGGATGTTTGGAAGATCCTTCTCCCTCTAGATTTTGGTAGAAAAGTCCCCCTGGAAACCCAAGTTGAGTGACATAAAAGGAAGCAGACGAGGTGGCCAGTGCAGACTGAGAGCTCCCAGGGTTTAGTCCTACACTAGAGTGTGCTGAGTGGGAGCAATAAGATGAAGAGAGGCCAAGTGCCTCCTTAGAGAGGTGGTCACAGGAAGCCTTGGCTCTGCACACCCAAACTTCCAGGTGCCAAGGCTTCTTGAGGGCCATGGTCTCCAGCCAATCAAACTCACAAGAGCCTGATGTATAAGCCAGAGTCCCAGTGTTCCCATCTGCCACAGAGGAAGCAGATAAGAGCACAGCTCCAGAGCTGTACTGCCTGGTGTTAATCTTGCCTCCATCATGCAGCTGTGTGATTTTGTGCAAGCTATTAACCTCCCCAAGCTTCAATTTCCTCATCTGTGAACTGGCAATAAAATGCCCCATATATGCTAGCTCTCTTTGTCACTGCCTTTTACAAATTATTTACTCTATAGTAGGTATCCTGCTAAATGCATGCTGCCATTTAATCTTCACAGAACCCCATGAGGGGAAGACTCCTGTATCTTCATTTTACTAATAGGAAAACTGAGGCACAATGAAGAAATAGGTTATAAGACATAACTGGCAGCACGGGGACTTGAACCAGACCCTCTGACCCCAGAATCAGTGCTCTTGGTCTCTATAGTCTTTTCCTGGGAACAAAATATTTTTGTCTGCCTGACGGGACTCTGCCTGGTACCTGGATGCCCACCGAGTTAAAATGAAGGCCCGCCAGGGCAGTGAACCACATGGAGTTCACTGGGCCCTTATTGTTCAGCAGAGACCAGAGCCTCCTGAGCCTGGAATCCCTGTATTTGCTGGTTCCCTGTCCCTCCCTCTGGTGCAGCTGAATAAATTCTCCCTTGCACCCCCTTTTCTATGCATCCTTCTGTTCCCTTCAGATAGAGCACAATGCAATTGATTAGGCCCCTGTTTTCTCAATTTCAATCACATCCTCGCCCTGCCTCCCTGAGATTACAGGCGGGTCACCTTGATTGCGGTTTCCACTGTTCACAAAACCCTTCAATCGTTTACAAAACCATCTCTCGCCTCATTCACTCCCCCACCTGGCTCTTCTCCTGATATGTGGATTTTACTGGCTTAAGACTCAGAGGGCAATTTTATTTCTGAGTTCATGGTGGGGGAGGAGGACACCTAATTGACTAACGCTAGGTGTTTCACATGCATCATCTAATATGATCCTCCTGAGGCAGTGCACAAGTGTGATTATTCCCTTTCCATAAAAGAGGAAACAAAGACTCTGGGAGGCTACGACACTTGCCCAAGGTCATACAGCTGGCTGGTAGAGTCAGGATCTGAACCCAGGTTTGTGTGACTTCGAAGTCTCATGCATCCTTACTGTATCACATTCCTTTATTTGATGAAGAAGCATGGGGAAGCATAATACTAACTCAGAGTCAGGCCCAGGAAGGGCATGGGGCAGATAGGGGTCTGGGGTAACCCCATATATGCTGAGGATTGTATTTGTGAAAGAACCAAGTCATTTATTAATTCGGCAGATATTTACTGATATCTCCTGTAGGCTGGTCCTGCCCAGGAGGCAGAACAGTAAACAATTACAACACTTAGGGGCAAGGTCAAATCTGAAGGCCAAGGGAGACTTCTTGGAGGATGTGTGTGGGGGGGGGGGGGGCGGGGGAGCGTGATAAAGCAGCCAGAGGGTGAGATCATCCCCCACTGAGGGAATAAGCATGTGCAAAGGCCCAGAAGTACGGTAGAGCAAGGTCAAGTCAGGCAAGTGCAGATAATTATGTATGGGAGGACTGAGGGTGCAGATGAGGCATGGGAGAAGGCTGGAAAGGCAGAGACAAGAGGTAGGAGGGTTGGAAAGCCAGGGAGTATGGCCCCTGAGTTGTAGAGAAAAGTCAGAGAGAAATCTAGGGGGCCTAGAACCTATTGGGGGCTGAGTCCATCTTGGATCCCACTGTTCTAGTACTGAGCTGGGTGGACCCACTATCCACTCCAGTACAGTATCAAATCCTCCCTTTCACCCATAACACACGCACACCCCCCACAACCTGGAAGTCCGGCAGAGGTGTCCATCCGCCCTCTAGTTGTCAGTCTGGGTACTACATCTTAAAACTGCAGGAAACTCCTCTGGGATAGGAGGGCTTAAGAGGTCGGGCTCTCAGAGCTCACAGTAATGGTAATGAGGATGAAGGGTCAGACCCCGGCAGAAAGTGTGGGTGAACAGGGAAGGGTCCTAACTCAGTTGGGCATGGGGAAGTCTGGAAGGCTTCTTAATGGAGGTGTTACTTCACCAGAGACTTGCAAAAGGAGTGAAAGTTTTGCTTGATAGAGAAACGAGAAGGGCATTTCCAGACTCAAATGGGACCGTGCAGGTAGGAACAACTAGGTAGGTGCGACTGGAGTGAAAAATGTGAGGCTAGAGGTGGAGATGGTAAGGTGGTCACGAGTCTTGTCTGCCATGTGTGCAGGCTAAGATGCTAAGTTTGGGGGCCATCGGAAGCACTGAAGGGTTTTGAGCAGGGGAGTAACAAAGTCAGACTCACTTTCCAAATGGAAACTTCTGGTGACCAATGTGACAGAAGGACGGGAGCAGAAGAAGTGGGAAAGGGACACCCCTCTTGGATACAAAGAGCCACACCAGGTAACACTCATAGGACACATGACTCTGAACAGGCCTGTGAACCAGGCACATGATGGCACCTCCAGACATGTCAGTGGGATCCCAGGCTGAGCACCGACAGATAAACAAACATGTTCTGATATGCACTCGGACACATAATTCAGGTTCACAAGTCAAAAGGAAACCAAAGAGCTGACAGAACCCCACACACCCTGATGGACACACAGGAATTCTCTCTCCCCACCACACACACACACACACACACACACACAGACCTTACCCTGCCCCCCCTGTCTCCCCCAGGGTCCCCTATCACCTCCGGCAGGAACAAAGCTGACCCTTGCCCTCTGGCCTCTGGCCTCTCCTCCCACACCCCCTGCCCAGAGGGAGGAGCTGTTTGAAGTCTGGGCTGCAGCTGGGGTTTCCTGTTGCCTGGAGGAATGTGGGAGGACTTGCAGGGAGAGGGGATGAAGAGGGGCCGGCAGAGGGGGAGGGATCATGGGGGCCTGGGGGGCCTTAGTTCCCACTGTACCACAGTGAGGAGGGGCCTTCTGCTTCCATGGTCTCCTGGGCCCCAGTTCTGAGCTGTTCTCATCCAGAGGAGGGGAAAACCAAGGCCATGGTGGCTCCAGTCCAATAAGCCTCTGTTTCCTGGATCTGTAGCTCAGTGGCTTAGGATAGGTCTTTAACCTCTTTTGGACTCAGTTTCCCCTTCTATGAACTGGGATAAATCCCTCTCTTGCAATCTACACCTTTTCTGAGAGAACTCCAAGAGTGGTCCTGCCCCAGAACTTCTGTAGCCAGGGAGGACGGCGCCCATCTTTACCGGAGGCTTACTTCATTTTGCCCTTTCTGCAAGCCCCAGGGGGCTGGCTCCAGCCTGCTGTGACTTCTCAGTTATTGTCCTTATTATTATACGACTCAGTAACCCCTCAACATGCCCTTGCCAGTTTTCAAAGTGCTTTCTCATCTACGTGCTCAGTAAGTCTTTTACAAGCACTGCCTGCGACACAGGGAAGGGATTACTCTTCTCTTCTGCACATGTGGAAGCTGACACTCAGGGAGGTTAAGGACACACAAACGCAGAATCGGAACCAGGCCTGTCTGGTTCCTATTCCACATGGCCTCCAAACCCTGAGGCCCCACAGCTTTATTTCTAGATTCTCCCCTCTATTTCCTAGGGTCTAGCTGTACCACCTTCTGCTTACACTGAAACAAAAGTGGTCAGGATGAGCTGAGCCCGGAAAGGGATGATGCAGGCTTTTCCGGAACCTGGGTGCCCTCCTTCAAGTCTACTTTCTCAGGGAGCTTACAGCAGCTTCCCTGAGCAGCCCTGGGGTGGGGACTCCCACACTCTTTGTAAGGACTGGGTAACTAACCCTAACCCTTTTAGACTGTGGCTGGCAAGGCTGACATGACGATTAGACACTAGGTGGCAGCAGCAGCCCACAGGAAAACTCAGCTTGAGTTTGTCTGGGGGGGACCCCTCCTTCAAAACAATTTGGAAAGGCTCTAAGAGAAAGACCAGCCCCCAGATGACTGTGAAACCCTGTAAAGCTTGATTTCTAGCGCTGCCCAACACCTTGGTGGTTAACAGCACGGTTTCTCTCTGGGGAGGGGACAGCTGAAGCAGCCTGGGTTGGGAGGGGCATGCTTGGAAAACCCTACCTAACTTCTATTCTCTCCCCATGGAGCCACGGACCCTACTAGCCTTGCCTTCTGCACCTCATCACTTAACCTGTCCCCTCCTGTGCCTTTCCCAAACTCCTCTTCATCCCAATCCCACCTCTCCCTCCTTCCCCCCCACCCCCATCCCCGCAGGCTCCCTATCTCCCTGAAGCCATCCTGTGTTACCTCATCCAATCCTTCTCAAAACTTGGTTCAGACTGGCTGGGGTCTTCATGCAGAGCTTAATAGTTAGAGATGTGGATGTGAGGGGAGCTAAGAGAATGGGGAATCGGCCTTCTTTTATCCTCCCCAATGTTAAAAATCTGTCCTGTGGGGGACCAACTAGGGCAAAATGCCAAAGCCTCATCTATTTGTGATAACTTTAGACTCAGATTCTGTTGCTGCAAAGGGCCCCTAACAACTGTAACCACTGCCTTCATTAGTATCTGACCTTATAAGACTTCACATTCAATGCATACATCTTTAAACCCAAGGTTTGCCTGCAAGGAGAAGCTGCTCCCCAAAAGGGGCCTGTCCGGCTGGCCTTGCCAGGGTGCCACAGCAATAGGTGTAACATTTAGAGCCTTGGATCTCTCCAACTGCTGTTGCTACTCCCCTCCTCAAGGGCCAATAAAAAGCACCCCCACCCAGATCCCTCCTCTTGCCCTCTGGGGATTCCAGATCTTCCTAGAAGAGGAGCTTGGAAGAGATGGAGGTATAGGGAAGGTGGTGAAAGGAAGCTACATTTGGCAAAATGTCACCACATGCCTTTGTCACATGCTAGCCATTACCCTGCCTTACCCCGCAGGGCCAAAGGAAGAGTCAGAAACAGGTGAACCAAGGACAAAGGTAGTACTGGAGGAACTTCAAACGTGGGGCAAAGCAGACAAAGCTGACATGGGCTAAGAAATGTCAGACACACAGACGAAGTGGGACTAGCTCAGGACCAGTTAGAGCTGGTGTTGGTAGACACTGAGGACAGGACAGCAACCATGCATTATTCATCTTTGTGTCCTCTGTGAGCCACACACAGACACTGGGAGAGGAGATCAGACAGAGGCCTGGGGAGTCACAAATTCCTGCATGGCTCCAAGGTTAAGCAGTAGGCTTTGCTCTACCACGTCCTAATTGGGGGACCTGGGCCTAACAGTGCCCTCATCTTTAGAAATGCTAACAGCAGCATTTCCCCAGGTCTTTGCAGGACTCAAGGGCCCTGTGGTGTCCAGTAAATGGCAGCAGCAGCAGTTCTTCCCAGGCTATCCAGCTACCTCCCCTTGGTAACCAGGCCCTGGCAGTGCACATTCCCATCTGTGGGGATGGGCCAGGCAGGGGGCCCGGAGCTAGGAGCTAGGGGCTGGATAACAGATGTGACCTGAAGAGGAGGTAGGTGAAAGTGCTGAGCCCAGCCCCCTGGCCGCAGCAGGAGCTTTTAACTGTTGAATTTGAATCTTGCTTCCTGACACAATGAAAACACTCAGTCGAATTCTGGAAGTGTATGCGTGTGCACTTGCACATGTGTGCGTGCAGGCAGGCGCGTGCTCGTGCTATCTGTGGATTTTCCAGGACTTTTGTGCCCTTGCTGCCCTTGGACTTCAAGGAAAACTAGGAGTTGGGGTGGGAGGGGTAGCTAAACCTCGAGCTCAGCTTGAGACGGAGTCACTTAATGAGGAGGAGGCGCTGGTGGGGTTGTGAGTTTTCTGGAACACCCCTCCTGTACAAGCTCTTAGGCTTTACTAAGACACTGTTTCAGAAAGGGAAAACGTCCCCAAATTCACAGAATTTATCCTCATTTCTCATCCTTTCCTCTTCCATTTAATTGGGACGCCCCAGAAAGTCTCAGGTCTTTGACTAATCCCTTGATCCCCTACTCAACTTTCATTCCATTCTCAGACCCCGCCCCTTCGCTCCCACCCGCAACCTCCCTTGAGCCAGAGCCCCCTGCATGGGGCAAGAAACTTGAGAAACATTCCCAATCCTTGAATAAAACCAGTACCCCTAGGTAAACGAGGACGCGACCCAGCAGAAGGGATTAGGGCGCAGAAGCGCTGCGGGATCCGAGCCGCGCCGTCGGAGCTGCAGCGCGGCCCCGCCCGCCCCGCGCGCGGAGCTGCTGGGGCGGGGACTACAAGTCCCGGCGTGCTGCGCGCGCGCTCCCCCCTGGGGTTCCGGATGGTGAGCGGCGAAGGTAAGGCGAGCTCGCAGAGGCAGCGGCGGCGGCGGCGGAGACGGAGAGAGGCAGGCAGGCAGGGCGAGGGCGAGAGACGGAGGGAGGGAGTGAGCGAGCGAGGCAGACCAGACAGACAGACAGGCGGGCGGGCGGGTAGAGCGAGCCACCCGCCAGGCTGCGCTCAGTCCCTCTCGCAGCGGAGAGAGCAGAAGGCAGGAGGAGGGAGGGGAGGAGGGGGAGGGAGAGAGAGGGAATCCAGCTACCACCACCCGAAGCCAGCGTCTGCTTTCTGTCCTCATTTCCTTTTCCCACCCAGCTCTGAGAGCAGAGAAAGGCAGAGAGCGAGAGAGGCAGAGACAGTCGGAGAGACAGACAGACAGCCAGAGAGAACGGGAGGGAGGAGGGCGGAGGAGGAGGAGCAGGAGGAGGACTACGCGGGGCGCGTTCCCTCCCAGGTTTGCAATTGGGGGGTGGGGGCGGGGGTGTCCAGGACTGTGAGAGTGTGTACGCGGCGGGAGGGGGGTAACGTGGGGGGCTCAGAGAGCGAAGGAGTGATCGAGGTGGGGGGCGCCGCGGGAGCGGGGGGCCGTGTCCAGCGGAGTTAGCGGAGGAGAATGTGAGCCGAGGCGCGAGCCATGCTGTCAGCAACAGCGGGCGGCTCAGGGCTCCTTCACGACTCCTCTCCCCAGCAGCCGGGCGCCCGCGTCGCTGCCGCCGCCGGAAGACAGACGTCCCCCAAAGCCCCTTGCCTGGCTCGGACCCACGGAGCCGGCAGCCCAGCACTCCGGTGAGTGGCGCCTCCTCCCCAGCCCTAGACCCCCGCTGGGGACCGGCTGGCCGGGCTCTTTTGTGCAGCGCGCCAGGGGGGGCCCTGCGCCCCCTCCGTGCGCCCCGGTCCGGTCCGCCGGACCCCGTGGCTGCGGTGCCCGCGGTGCGATCGGTCTTTGTTTCCACCGGGGCCCGCGGCTCGGCTGGGCTCGGCTCGAAGCCTGGCAGGCAGTGCCGGGAAGGGGGAGGGGGAGGTGGACGAGAGGGGGGGTGGGGAGGGGGGGTTCTCGGGTTTCCTGGCCGCCCCGCGGCTCCCCCGGCTCGGGGGCGAGGTGCGCGCCCAGCGCTGCCGCGCGCCCCCTCCTCCTTCCCCCTCCCTCCGTCTTTGGATTTAAAACTGCAATTTGCTCTCCAGCTTGCTGAGAATGTGGGGGGGGGGGGAATGTAGGGGGGACCGTGGGAGCGGAGAACAAGGCTGGATTTTAGGAACGGCGCTGGGAAAGGGGGAGACTGCGGAGGGAGGAGCCCCTCCCTCCAATCCCCAAATCCCAAGGTTCCGCTGGTGCTCCGGGAGTTGAGGGGCGGGGACCTAATGACCCGGAGGGGGTGTGGGGCGGAGGAGGGATTTGGGGGCGGCCGGGGCCGGAGGGGTTGGGCCGCGTGCCCGGTTACCTGGCGAACAAAGTCGGCTCACTTTTGCATAAATAAATAAATAATCACCTATCAATGTGTTTCCTCTGGGGCTCTGATTGACTCGGTCCCCTCTTCCCCAGGGGGTGGGGTGCTGAGTGACAGCTGTCAGCCCCCTGGGCCGGTAGCTGGGGGTGAATTGCTGAATCCTTCTGCTTTCTGGCTGAGGGCGCCTTCCCCTGCAGGGTCCTGGTCCCCAGGCAGAGCCAGAGGGGCAGGGGGCTGGCTCTGAGTCTAGGAAATAACCTTGTTTCCTGTTCTACAGGAAAAGGGATAGCAACCCAGAGTTTGGGGGCTGGGGATGAGGACTGATGGGAGCTGGAGGGGTTCCCCAGCAGCCTGACCCCCCAGCCTCCTGCCAGGCGAAGGGGCCAGCTGAGGGAGGAAGGATGTGGGCCTTGCTGGCCGGAGGCGGGAGCTGGGGCTGTCCCTGAGGCGGCAGCGGGCACAGAGAGGGAGGAGGGAGAGAGAGAGAGAGAGAGAGAGAAGCGGGGGCGGGAATTCTCTACCGCAGACCCTGGGGGCCAGGGCCAGATGTGGAGGGGTGGGGAGTCCCTCCTCCCTTCTAGCTTGGGGGCCCTGAGGCTGGGCTGGGAGGGGCTGAGCCTGGTGCCCTCAGTTCTGCACCAGTGCCTGACTGGCAGGGCCAGCTGAATTTGGGCCCAGGCGTCACCCTGGGAGGCAGGGCTGGGCTGCACCAGCCTGGTCCCTGAGCACAAGGAGGGACCCTTGGGGGGCCTGTGCCTGTCTGGCTGGGCAGGCGTTTCCCGCCGGACCAGTTGGTGTCAGGCGGGACTTGGCCCCAGCTCCCTGGGCAGAGCTCAGGGTGTGAGGACAAGCTTTGCCTCCCAGTCAGGGTGGCCACATTTTGTCCACTGCTGCCACCAGCGGGCGGGGGCATGTGCCCAGGCCTGGACAGAGTCCTGCCAGGAGCATTCGGGGTGTTTCTATTGTTGGCTCGTTCCTGCACTGTGTGGCCCCGCGTGTGTAGCTTTGTGAGCTGGGGCTGGAAGTGAAAGATTACCGGTCTGCCTACCCCCCAACCCATGCTTGGGGGGGGGAAGCTGGGTTGTGGTGGTGAGTTGGTGGGGGACCCCCCAGGTGGCATGTGCACGCTGCTTGCTGTCTCCCTCCTTTGAGCAGATGTATATTTATTTTTATAGTAATGGAAAAGCAAACTGGATAGTAAGTTGAATTCATTTTTTTTCTCCTACTGTGTCAATAGTTAGAGTAACCCTCCGAGATTGGTGAACTTCTTGCCCCAGAGCTCCCACCCTTCAGAGGTTGCAGAGATCAGTGAGGGCATGAGCTTTTCGGGGGCCAATGAGCGCCAGTCCAACCCAGGGCTCTAATCTCTCTTGGTCTGACATTGGAGCAGGTGCCCAGGTGGGCAGGCATCGCCCCCTCCCCAGGCGAACCCCCACACCCCAAGGTGTAATCTGGCCTCTCAGCCACCTTTTTGGTCAGTGCCTAAGCTGTGCCCAAGTCCTCAGGGACATTCTCTGGGTGGGCTCTTCCCCCCTGCCTAGGCTCCCGGGCCACGTGCTGATATTTATTTTCTGTAGTAAAATCCATTTTTAATGCCGTTACTTTTGAAATAATATAGAGAGAAACAAATGTGATGTGTTTAAGTTGCCCTCTGTGAGTTTTTAATGTGATCTATGGCTGAGGTATTGATGGAAAGAACTGTTGGGCTTGGAGAAATTTGGTGTCATAAAGAAAAAGAGCTTGCTGTTTATTATGGTTGTTGGGCTGGGGGGTCTGAAATAGGGTCAGGGCGCAGGGAGCCCCAGCCCCCCCCTGCCCCCAGGTGCTGTGGATGGACAGTGCAGCTTCTTAGTTTGGGGGTATGTGGGTTCCAGGGTTATTTTGCATTGCTCCTCGGCTTTTCAGGGGTCTTTGGTGAGGAAGCTTTGGAGTTGGGGGGCTTTGTTCTCCCCACTCCACCTGCTTAGATCTTGGCAGGAAGGCCTCTGGAACCCCTGCAGAGTTAAGGGGATAGGGAGTTTGCACTTGGATACTAAAGGAGATGAAGGGGTGGGATCTCCAGCTGATTGTTGCGGCTGTGCTGGAGGATTGAGGGGCAAACTGTCCCTGACAGAAACCAGGGGACATTTTTTTTTTGGGGGGGGGGCTGCTCCAGACTGGCTGAGCCCCAGAAGGACATTGCTTGTTTCTCAGATCTGCCTGGAACACTGACTTGGAGCCACTCCCTCCTTCTGACTCTGTTTGCCATTGGACAGGGTACCTCCAGGCACACCTGACCTCCCTGATTCCCTGCCCCCTCTCGACCCCCAGGTCACTTTTTTTTTTCCTTTTCTTTTTTCTTTTTTGGTTTGTGGACTACTCTGTGTCTCATGCCAGCCAGCAGCCACCCAAGACTGGGGGGTGCCATGCCTTCGTACCAGATGCCCAGGCCCTTCTGGTCTGGTTGAGTAAGGTCAAGCAGGCTCACTATTATGGGATGGAGCCCAGCTCTGTCCCTGGGTCCCCTGGGTCTCTTGGGACAGAGCCTGGAAGGGGAAGCTAGAATGGGGTGGAGCTGGGGACTGCAGGAGGGAGCATGGGTAACATTGTTGCTAGTGTCAGCAGATGGGCCCCCCCAGGGAGAAAGCTGGGTGAGAATGGGGGAGGTGGGAAGGAGAGAGACCCAGACAGCCGTTTGATGAGCGTAGAGAGGGAAAGATGGTGACAGGAGCCAGCGACGAAGGGGTGAGAGAGAAAGCAGGCAAGAAGAGCCAGGATCGCAGTCCCAGGAGGTGGGGGCCAGGTGACCAAGAAGGCGTAGGCACGTGCCACTCCCCACACCACAGCCCCAAATGAGCAGGCACTGAGGGCCTCTCACCCAAGATAAAATGCTGGGCTTGTTTTGGAGGAGAGACAAGCAAATGTCTCTGGAAAGAGGGAGGAGGACAGGTGGGGGAGAGAAAGATTCCCACAGGAGGAGGGAGAATGGGGGGCACGGATTCCAGGGGTCACTAGATTCATGGTTTGGCCCCAGGATAGTGTTGTCCCTCTGCCTTCTCCAAAGGTCTGTGAACAAGACAGAGCTCTCCTTTGGATCTGGGGGCGGGGCCTGAGGCAGGTTTCCTGCCCCACAGGTTGTGGGTGCTCTGTGCAAAGAGGCACCAGAATTTTAAAAATAGGGAACATTAGGGTCTTGGAGATGCCAGGGGCACCATCCAGTTGGGCCCCTCTCCCTTGTTCGACAGGAGGAAACCAAGTCCAGAGAGGAGAGCCACTTGCCCAGTATCGCAGACACTTGGCAGGGCCAGGCCTGGGACCCAGACTCTTTGCTGCTCTACCTCTCTGTAGCTAGAGAATTGGAACAGCTGCAGGGGGCCTCCTGGGCTCAGAGGGGGGCTGGAGCCTGGGGAGAGGAGCAGGCAGGCACCCTTGTGGCCAGAGCCCCCCCAGGGGAGGGGGAGGCGCCTCTGTGGGGAGAGAGGGAGGGAGGGGAGAGAGGAGGGGAAACAGTGAGTCAGGCTTCCAAGAGCTGAAGATGAGAGAGCCAGCGCTGGGAGGGAGAGGGCTGGGAGGGCTGCTCTGAAGCAAGGAGAGGGAGGGGGCCCAGCCAGGGGCAAGGAGAGCTCTGGAGGGAGGGAGCCCGCCCCTGGCCCCGGCCCAGCGGCAGGCCTGTGCTGTGCAGAGGGTGCCGCCAATATGGACTTTGCCCGTGGCAGGTCAGGAGGGAGCCAGATTCTGTCTCTGCAGTGTCCCTTTCTTTCCCTGTGACTCCTCAGTTTTGATCCCACCCTAGGGGTTCAGGGGGATGACTGTGTAAGCCCATTCCTTCCTCGGTTTCTCCATCCATTGTGGTATTTCGACCTTGAGCTGTTCTGAGAGGCGGGTAGGGGCACAGCATCCTGGGAGGGTGTTCCTGGATGCTGGCGCGTTGCTGGGAGCACTGTTGGAGCTGCCATTGGTGTGGGATGGGGCGCAAGGTCTTGGGGTGGGCTCCCTGTTGAACCCTCTGAGCTGGTGGCCGGCCACAAGTGTTGGGGTGCAGTCTGTGTGTATGAGTGAGCGTGTGAGATGCTGATCTCGTGACATAGGTGGGCTGCCTGAGGCCTCTCGGGATGGCCAGTACCTAGACAGGGCCAAAGTCCCACGTGCCCACAGCCACCTTCCACTTGGGGTGGGGGTGATAGTCATGTGGTTGCCCCACATCCCTGTGAATCGGAGGCTCCGGGGAAGTTGGAGGGTGGGAAGAGCCCCTGTGGGGAGCTGGTGAGAGCTGCCTGTGTGGCCTCTCATGCCTGGAGCTGGGACCAGAACTGGAGAGATCCCCAGGGACTGCCTGGAAGGGAGTATGGAGGGGAGTATCTAACCCCACCCTCCACAACGGACTGGTAGCTGAAGCTCCCAGTCCCTCCTCCCCAAGGTCTGACATCCCTCTGCTGCTCCTTCCTGGACCCCAGCATCTCTTCCATTGGCCAGGGGGTAAGGAAGGTGAACACTAGGGATCCCTCTCCTGCAGGGCCTGGCTTTGGGGAGGAATGGCAAAGTGAGGGTAAAGTGGGGCCCCCCTCCACCTCCCCCCATAACGTGGACTCAGCTGCAGTGAGGCCCTCCTTTCTCTCCTCTTTCTGCTCTGGGGTCCTTGGCCTGAGAGCCCAGGGGAGGGGCCGCTTTTGCAGCTGGCTGGCCCTAACTCCCAGCTCAGCCCAGCTGCTACTGAAGCTTCCAGAAGCTGCAGCTCTGCACCCCTTCCCCACACCCTGAGCCGGGAGAGACCTTTGCTGACCTGGAGGAGGGTGCCTTGGTAGTGAGTGGACACCCCCACTCACAACAGACAACCAGACAGATGGGTGGTAGAACAGATGGACAGAGACACCCACGCACAGGCAGATGGAGAGAGACGGACAGATGGACCAGGACAGGGAGAGACGGACAGACAGAGGTGCTGGCAGAGAGAAGAGTCAGAAAAATGGAAGGGCTTGGAGAGAGAGAAACAGACAGAAACTTGGAGAGAGGGTGATCCAAGAAGGGCAACCAGGTGACCAAGGAGGGGAAAGGGGGGACATGGGGGAGAGAGAGGCAGGAAGAGATAAAGAAAAGTGGGAAACCCAGACGGAGAGAGAGGAGAGACTTGAGGCTGCAAACCACAAACAGGGATTTGATGAGAATCTGGAAGGTGTTTTCTCCTGCTTCCCTCCCCAAACCCCCAGGCCAGCCAAGTCTCCATTCCTTCCACCCCCAGCTCAGTTTCCAGCTGCTAAAGAGGTCAGGGAGACGGAGAGAGAAGCAGCAGCCCAGAGACCCCTCCTCCCTGTTCTTTTTTGCAGGGGAGGGAGCTGCTGAGAAAGGGTCTCCCAGCCCTGACCCCTACCCACAGATGCATGTACCTCGGGGCTCTTGGGAAAGAGCGTCCCACACTCACCACTCACTGGGTGTGTGTTTCCTTGTATAAACTCACCCCGTACACTCACACCTGTCCACACAGTCCTTGTTTCACACACACACACACACACACACACACACATTTTGTGATACACAAATCTCCACTTCCACACTCATTTCGAATCTCACACACCTAACTAGTGAACACGAACCTGTGCTTCCTTACCCATGCAGGTGGTGACACAGGCCTCCCCGTGGGGTCTCAGGGTATGCTGACACACAGACAGCCGCACGTTCACACAGGCAGTGGCAGTCACCAGAGCAGAGAGAAGACTCTTTCTAGACATGAAGGTCAGGGTTCCCAGGGAGCTGTGGGGGTGGGGCTAGTATACCCCCTCACCTTGACCCAGCTGGCAGGGGAGGGTGGCAGGGGCCCCCAGGCGGCCGGAGCCCTCCTGGGGAGTGGCAGGGCTGGACCTGGGCACAGATGAACTGGCTGGCGGGTGGCATGGTGTGAGAGCGCCGAGAGCCGCTGAGGAGGCAGGTGTGCGCGCACAACATGGGCACAGATGTAAGGGATGGAGAGTGTCTGTTCCAGTGCGTGTGAGGAGACCCAGTGCACGGGATGGGGCATGGGTGCGACGGGACCCAAGGTGTGGAGTGTGTGGTAGTTGTTGGGTATGTATGTATGTGTGTGTGTGTATGCATGTATATGTGGCAGGTGTGTGGCTGCCTGGTTTTTCATTGTGGGGACGTGTCACGGGTGTACATATGTGAAGGTATAGGGCCCTGGGAGTGAGCTGCAGGTGTGCGAGGGCTCGGTGTTACATGGACGTGAAGGCGTGTGGGTTTGTGTGCAGGTGTTGGCGGTGTGCATCTAGGAGGGGGTAGCTGCCTGTGCGAGGCTGTGAGCGTGTAGCCTGGGTTGGAGGGCTGCCTTCCAAGGCCAAATGCTGCTTGAACAGAGGCCACCGGCACAAACACAGGCGAAGGGGCTCCAAGGCTCACAGCTGGGCACTGACCCACACAGACGCACAAGGACAGACAGACCCGCCCCTGTCCTCCCTCTTCCTCTCTCCTGGCGTCAGTGGTTTTCAAAGGAGCCTCCGCGAGGACTGTTTGCTGTGCAGGTCCCCCGCTCCAGCCCATGCCTCTTCAAACACAGTGGACGCCCTCCAGGCAGCTTTGTGGAGGCTCCTGCCTCAACCATCTGAAGGCAGATGGGTGGGCTAGGATCTGCTGCCGGCCCCCGGGGAGCGAGGAGGCGGCTGCTCCTGGGCCTGGGCACAGGCTCAGACAGATGGACTGCCTTCCTGGACACCCCCGCACGGGGTCTGGAGGTGGGCCGGCAGCCCCTGCATGGGCCCTTAAGCAGAGGCCAGGGCTCTGCCCCTCATTTCCCCAGAGGGGCACCCACCTGTCTGGGCACAGGGACCCAACCACAGCGCCTGTCACCCCCTAAATATACAAAACTGCTCCCGCACACAGCTCCAGTACCCCCAGACACAGCCACTCCACCTATAAACACACAGTCCCGACACCCCCACAAATACATAGTCACTCCACCTACAAACACCTTCCTGGCACTCAACTGCCCCGTATCACACACAGCCCAAACACGCTCCTAACACATAACTACCACGTGTTTTCAACCTTAATACTTAAGCAAGACCCATTTGATGACCCACAGCATACCCCCAGACACTCCAGTGTGCACACACACAGCTTCTACCACACCCTCAAACATGCCGGTTCCCTCTCTGGCACCTCCCCAGGTGTACCCAGCACTCCGCACACACACAGACTCTCAGAGCCCCAACACCTCACTAGCACACACTCTCCCTGGAGCCCCAGCATTTTCCCCAGCTGCAGCCAGCTCCTCCCCAAACACATCTGTCCAGCTCCCTACACCTTTCCAAACACACAGCTGCCCCCCCCCGCCCCATATGCATAGGTCCATTGTCTCAACACCCCCTGCAATGAGAACACCCACTGTAGCCGTGCCAGTTACCACAAACACACGGACACAGACAGCTTCAGTCCTGGTGTATCTCTAAACAGATAACATCCCTCCAGTTTCTTCTGCTTTCCTAGGCACGCGCGCGCACACACACACACACACACACACACACTCTCACGCTGTCCTCCCCATCCAGACCCAACACCTCCTCAGAAAGGCAGTCCTTTGTACATCCCCAACAAGCTCCAGCTCCAGGACTTTCCTCAGCTACCTAAGAGCCCAGGGCCAGCCCACACACAGCTCTCTCCAAACACCGACCCCGCACTCACACACACCGACAGTCGCGCGGTTCCGTCGCAGCCCTGCACCCCCTTCACCCCTTAGCGCTCGGGAGCAGCTATTCCCTGCCCCCCTGCACCCCCCCCCCCCCCCCCCGCCCCTCACATACCCCGCCTCCCAGTATCTGCAGCCCTCACTCCCTCCTCATGCATCCCAGCACACCCTCCCCCACACACTCTCCCCCGCAGCTCCCCCAGCCCACCTTGTTCTCCCCAGACCCCCGCCCAGACAGCCTTAGCCTTGCTCACACTCTTGCTCACTCTTGTGTGTTCTCTCTCTTTCTCTGCTTCCCAGACCTCCCCCACTTCCCAGAGCCTCCTCTGCCTGAGGAGGCATCTCCACCCCCTTCACTGCCCCGGGCCTTTCATTCCTGGACAGTGAGGCTGTGCATCTGGTTCAGAGCTGCCCCACCCAAGACCCTGTGCTCTGGGCACCTTGGCCTGGGCTTTGGGGAAACGGGGCCTCTTTGGGGGCTCCTGGCGCCTGGTCACTCTGGTCTCTCAGCCAAGAGTGCCCAGCCCTGCCCTGGTTCTGGCATGTATTGGGCGAGGGGGTAGAGGGGAGGGGGACAAGGGGGTTTACCCCCAGCTTTCTCAGGTGCTTGCCAAATTCCCCCTCCTTGGCTCACCTGAGAGGGACATTGGGCCATGGCTTCAGGGAAAGGGATGGTGAAGGTGTTGGTTTGACATGCTCCCCACCCTGCGCCCCCAGACCCAGACCCAGGCTTGGGGCTTGGTCTCCCTGGGAGTCAGTTCCGACAGTGAAGGTTACTTTACTAGACGCATGATTTTAAACGGAATCTCCACCATCTGTTCCACCCCCTAATTACAGATGCACAGAATCCGCCTCAGAGGGCAGCATGAGGGGAGTGATTTAGAGGCTGAGCTGCTTCTGCCCGCATTAGGGCTGGAGAGATTGGGGGGGCCTCTGGGTATTGCTCACAGCCTCCCCAGTACCGTATCTTTCCCAGGGGCCCCTCGTGCCTCATTTGCTGCTGGAGGAAGGCTCCTAGGAAGGCTCCCCTGACCCCTAAGACCTGACAGATGAAGCAACTGCAAGGCTGAGGGAGGGGTCCCTGAGACATCCCCTGTGTCCCAGGCCCCAAGTCCTAGGATGCAGGCTCCATTAGAGCCTTGAAAAATTCAGTGGATCGATCTCCTGCCTGCCTCTTGTGCCCTGGGGAGCCACAGGCGCTGGCCTGGCCCAGCTGTCTGCCCACTCCAGGGGCAGCAGGGATTGGTGAGGTAGGGAGGGGTTGGTCAGAGCTGAGGTGGGGGGCAGCCAGGTTCTGGCGGCAGAGGACATGAGCGGGCATGCCAAAATCCACCAAGTGTGATTGCACATATGTGCCCATCCACCTTGGCACAGCTGGCACGCCTGACCCCAGCCTGAGCCATTCTCTGTGGGGCTGGACCAGCACCAGGGCCAGAGGGGACAGGCCAGGGCCTGGGCCTCAGAGGGTTCTGAGGGATGCTAGGCTGAACCCACCCTCAGGTGGGTTCTCCTTTGCCCGTGGACACCAGGGACCTGGGCCCTAGCCTGCTTGGTAGTGGCAGTGGCGGCGGGCACACTGCAGTAGACGCTAGAGCATTCACTGCTGGGAGAAAAGGAGTGAGAAAGCGAGCGGGGAGCCAGGTTGGGCTGGAGGAATTTTAAAGATCGCTGCAGGCAGGAGGGTCTCTGGAACCCCGTGGAGCAGGCAGTCATGCAGAAGTAATCCTATCGCCTGGCTGGAGGAGTGGAGAGGACAGGGGGCGGGAGAGGAAGGATGGGCTGCGGCTACCCCTCTTCCACCTCAGCCCCTGCCCCAGCCAGCTGTGGAGGGAGCCGGGGACCCCAGGGGCCTTCACCGAGGAGGCACCTTGTCTTCTCCGTTCCACTTTGGCACGTGCCCCTGGAGGGGCAGCACTGCAGCTGTTGCTCAGCTCCGAGCTCTGGGTTTTATAAATAATGCAGCTTGGAGGCGGGGGCCAACTCAGTCCCTGGTCACCTTGGGTCACCCAGTGTGGTGTCTCCAGCTGACAGACCTGTGGCAGAGCCCCTTCCCTTCCAGCCTACTCTTCCTCTTTCGCTGTGTGAGCTTGGGCCAGAGGCCCAGCCTCTCTGGGGTGGGCCAGGGGCAAAGGAGTGTGGAAGAACCCAGAATCCCCTATCCTTTTGTTCCAAGTCCCAGCCCTCACAGGTTAACTGGCACCTGGCTTGGCGAATCCAGGCTGGAGAAGGATGGCCTGCTTTGCAGGGACCTCACCCATTCCAGCCCCTCCATTTTGCAGATGGAGTAACCGAGTCCAAAGAGGGAAGGATGGCCAAGGCCAACCAGCTGATGAACCCCTTCCTGCCCCATTCTGCTGTCACTCAGGCTCTTCTCAGCCTCAGCTCAGCTAAGAGCAGGGCTGGGGGGGGCGGGGGATGTTTGGGAAAGTGGTTGCGGCTGAGAGGTTGCCATGGCGATGCTGCAGGATGCCGAGCTGAAGTGGGGGTCCTACAGGGTCTCTGGGGCCCCCAGCTCCACACCCCTGTGGTCTTCTCCTCCCCATCTTCTGCCCCCCACCCAGATGCCTGTCAGGCAGCTCTGGTGACAGGCTGGGTGGTGACAGGTGGTGCAGGTGATGGGCTGGGTGGGTGAAGAGCTGGGTGGGTGACAGGTGGTGCGGGTGCAAGGCAGGCAGGTGACAAGCTGGGTGACGGGCCCTGCTGATGACAGGCAGGGGGTGTGGTTGGCGAGGATGCTGTCTCCTGGCTGGTGGCCTGTTGCAGCCCCCCCACCCTCATGTGTGTGTACATGCATAGACTCTGGGCACAGAGCTTGGGGCTAAGATACTAATGAGGCTTATTATGTGCGGAGGGGCAGGTGCCCAGGCTCACTAATGAGAGTCCTTTAATGAACAGGGGAGACAGCTGGGGGCTTCGAGGAATTTGGCTGGCCCTCCTGGGCTGAGGCCCTGGGGGTCCTGATCTGGCTGGAGGATGAACCATCCTCCCCTTTACTCCAGCCACTTGGGTTTATATTAGCACTCCCCACAGTCGTGATAACTACCGTTGTATGAGTGCCTGCTACACTATGCCCGGCTTGTACGTGCATTTTCTCATTTCAACTTAACGTTGTAGGAGGAAGGCACTGTTACCCATTTTACAGATGAGGAATCAGAGGCTGAGGAGGCAAGGGACCTCACATAATAAGTTTCTGGTGCAGCTGGGATTTTAATCCAGGCTTTTCTGATCTTACTCCTTTTAACCAGCAGTAAAACTGAAGCCTTGGTCCAGACCCAGGCGCCTTCTCAGGGCTTTGGTTTCACTCTTCTGGAAAATGGGTGCATAGCAAAGGGGTAAGCACCACAGGCTCTTCAGTTCTGACTTGGGTGGCTTCAGGGACTCCTCTAGGTAGCTGCTGCAGCCTGGCCTCATCTGGCCCAGATTCTGGGTGACACCCCTGGTACTGAAAAGAAGGCAGGGCTTAGTGCTGAGGGAGCCGAGCCGAAGAGGGGGGACACCTAGGATTTCTGAGCCACTTCCTGCTTTGTGTGGTGGGGAGGCTGAGGCCTGAAGAGGAGCAGCAACCGCCCAAGGTCACAACCCTGTGAGCCGTAGGGCCCCATGGGATCCCAGGTCTCCTTGCCTGCTGAATGGGCGGGACTGGGTGTGGTCCCAGGGCTGGGAGGTACCTCCTCCTCCTGGGCCCCACCCACCAGCCTAGCTTCTTCCCCTGGAGGTTGTGAGCCCTCAGCTCCTGGGAGGGTGCAGGGGGCTGTTGGCTGCCTCTTGAGGGCCATACCCCCTCACCACCAATCGGGGCTCCTAGAGTCAGTTGGGCACCTCCTTTTGGAACTCACTGGGGTGGGAACTTCCTGGCAAGAGCTGATGGATGGGTTAGGGCCGTGATATTGGCCTGGGGCCACAACAGGACCCTAGAGGGACCAAGCTGGTGCTAGGGGTCTGGGAGGGGAGTTTAAGGGAGAAGAATGCAGCTCATAAATCTTGAAATGTCTCAGTTTTTCTCCTTCTGGACCCTGATCTCTTATCAAACCTGCTCTCCAGCTGCTCATCCAAAGCTGGGGTTGAGGGAGTCCCCTGCCCATTCCTCTTCCCCTCCAACTGATGCTTACCTGCCTCTGAGATTGCACCCTAGGAGGGAGGAGGGGTTGCAGCCACTGCAGTTGGGCAGGATAAAGACCTTGTGAGACCAGACTACCGGATTTGGCTTCTGATTCATAGTGGTAGGTAGGGCAGAGGGCTTCAGTGCCTGGGTTTCCTCCACCTGGGGTTTGAAATTCTCTCCTGGTACCTATCTGCTCATTCAGGAAGGAGCACTGAGACCAAGCGGGATTGCGCAGCTGCAGGACACACGGCCCTGTCTTCAGAAGCCCCAGTCTGACAGCAGCCCGGCCCTGGCCTTGGGGGCCCTCAAACCCAGAGGTGAGGTCTAGAACCCAGGCTGGGTGTGTGCTGAGGTTCAGGCGGGTAGTGGGTGGTGCTGGCCTGTGATGAATTTCTGAAGCAAAGGCTCCGGCTGGGGGGAGGCCAGAGGAGGGGTAGTGATTTGCCTGGGAGGTTGGGGAGCCATCTTTGTTCGAGAGCAGGAGCCTGGAAGGGTTTGGCTTTCCCACAGGCCTGGGCAGCAGCAGGCTAGAGTTCTGGGGCCCTCCTAGCTCCCCAGGGAACTGACTGCTGCCTGGCCCTGGGGACCCAGGCGTCCTGGCGGGTGAGGGCGGGTCTCCAGCAGGCGTTCTGCCAAACCCTGCAGCCTGCTCACCAGGAATCTTGTTGCTGAGAGATGGAAAATCCCGGCTGGGCCTGCAGCTCATCCCTCCCCTCCGGGAGGAGGAGGGGCCCAGAGATTCCTTCCTGTACCCCCCGCCCAACTGGGGCAGGGCCCTCCTCAGCAGTGGGTGGGGCTGGGGGGCCCAGGACAGGCCTCTAAGGCTTGGTCACATGTCCTGGAGCCCTGCCCAGCCTGCAGTGGGCACCAGGGCACTCTGGAGGCAGAATGGTTCTGGTGCAGCAGAGGGAGGGGTATAAGTGGGGTGCTGAGGGCAGAGGGGACCTGGGCAGGGGCCAGGGCCTGGCCCTGGCCCCTCTGGCTCCCCCAGGGCAGAGGGTGAAGAGTTGGTTCTCTCCTTGGACAGGAAGACGAATGATCCCATTATGGGAGCGTGATTTTATTCCACGTGTCACGGAGTCTGAGATTAACTTGCTCACCAGTCTGTGACAAACCCCTCACACTCTCACACCCGACACATACATACACATACGCACATGCTCAGGCACACAGACACACACATATCCTTGGTCTCAAAAACGTGTATTCCACTGACACAGATAAGCATTTTCATGCTACAGCACATGGCAGTCGCACATACAGAGACACAGTCACATACTCACACTCCCATACACTGAGATCTAGGCCCACAGCCTCAAAAGCACAACATTCCCTGTCTTACGCTAAGGCCGCAGGGACACACAGATACAGACGGGCCTTCCAGGGGGCTGCTTGCAGCCCACTTAGACCTGCACAGATCAGGGACACTCGGTGCCCCTTCGACACACATGCACTTAGACACACACATCCAGACACAGCCATGCAGACAGGCATAGACCAGCAGCCATGCACACTGGGACAAAGGCCCAGATACATACAGAGACAAAGACAGGCACAGACACACAGCCGGCAGTGCGCACACAAGCACAGGCGTGCACACCCAGACACAGACAAAGACAAATAAATGCCCAGAGGTTTTGCTGTGGACAGATGTAAGGCACACACACATCTGGGCTTCCTCCTCGACCTTCCTGCCCGGGGATATGATAATACGGGGCCTGTGGCTCCAGGGAGAACTCTGAGGAATCTTCTGCTCAGTCAGAGCCCCCCACCCTGGGCCCAGGGCCAGCCCCCACCTCTGGCACTGGGCCTGTGGCCGAGGCTGTGGCAGCCACACCCTCAGCACAGCCCCGACATTTCTTACCTTGCCCTCCCTACTGGACACTCTCGCAGGCACACCATCTCCTGTGCATGCTCCTAGCACTGCGCCCCCCCATATTTAACGATTTCTTGCTCACACATACCCTCAGGTGTCCCCTTGTTGTCTTTCTCAGTCACCCCTTCCCAAGTAGATATGTACAACCTCCAGCATGCACACTCACAGTCTTCGTGGCACACACCCTCATCTTTTCTTACATGGACCCACACACTAGTACACACAGGCCCTCCACACCCTCATCTCGCACAGACCCCCACACACACATGCGCGCGCACACACACACCCCTTCCCATGCTTCCTCACCTTCTCTCTCACTAATTCCCAACTGCAGCACACACACACTCCCCCACACACATCCTCACCACTTGCTCACACGTATGCATGTGCACACACTGAGAGCCTCCCTCACACCATCGTTTTTCTTCCTCTGTCTCTCACAAACACTCCCTCTGCCAAAAGCACAGCTCCGATGCAGAGCAGCCCTGACAGCGTCTGTCACTGCTCTCTGTTGCGGCCTTGGCCTTCCTGGCCTCGGTCTCTTCCCCTCCACCTCCACCCCTGCTTGCTGCGGCCTCGTCAGCTCTCTGCTAGTCAACAGTTATGTGTGGAACGTGCACTTATTCATTCAACAAATATCGATTGAGCACTGACTTTGTGTTAAGCATTGGGGATACAGTGGTGACTCAGGTCCCTCCTTCATACAGCTCTCAGTTTTGTGACCAGTTCTGTTTGTTGTT
Source organism: Phyllostomus discolor (assembly GCF_004126475.2). Taxonomy (NCBI): domain Eukaryota; kingdom Metazoa; phylum Chordata; class Mammalia; order Chiroptera; family Phyllostomidae; genus Phyllostomus; species Phyllostomus discolor. The sequence continues at coordinate 17,555,690 of NC_040907.2, read as the reverse complement.
TGTCTCGTATGACTAGACTGTAAGTAATCTTTGATACTGGCTATCAGAGAATGTAAATATGGGAAAGGTGTTCCAGGCAGAGGAAACAGCATATGCAAAGTCTGGAAGTGAATCGAACTATTGATGCGCATGCTGGGAAAACAGGGTGATGTACAGACCCTAGAAGAGAAGCTGCGGAGGAAACAGAGGCCTGATGTCACAGGATTTAGATGCCATGCTCAGAGGTCTGGATTTTGTCCAGTGGGCCACAGAGAGTCACGGGAAGTCTTTAGTGACAGGATAGGGTGGGGAGAGAAGGGAGGCAGGGAGGCTAGTTGAGAGGTTTTAGCAGTACAGATGGGAGATAATGCTGGTCTGACCTAGAAGAGGCAAGCAGGATGGAGAAGAGAGTCATTTAGACGCAAGGACTGGTGGAGTTCCAGTTCCAGAACTGTGACCCTGGAAAGAGGCACAGAGAATCCCATACATTCTTTGATCTGGGTCCCTCATGTGAGGATGGGACAGTGCAGGAGCCCGGCTTATAGTAAATGCTTAGTAAATGATAGCCAATTGTCAATTACCAGCAGGACATAGGGGATAGATGAGGAGGTTTACTGAGCACCTACTGAGTGCTGGGTCATGATGGTCTGCAGCTGCTGGAAGCTCATGCACCTGGAAACAGCAGCTCCCATAGATAGCGGGGAAGGCCAGGAGGAGGAGTGGGTGGGACAAAGCACCCTGGGAGGTTACAGGAGGGCAGGGCAGCACCAGTCAGGGCTCTGGGTGGTACAGGGGGAAGCTTCCATTGAGTTGGACACTGAAGAGTCTGGTCCACCTTGGGCAGGCAGAGGTGGGGGAAGGAGCTTCCTAGAGGGAATCATGTAAACGAGAGCCGAAGGGCAGGTGGAGGAGGCTAATCTGTCTCTTGTGCGGGACACGAGAAGGGGGAGCCATGGGATGGGGTCGTGGACGCGAGGCCTTGGTGGCCAGGCAGAGAGGGGTGCCAGCATGGACCTGGACTGCCATGTCTTGGTGGTGACATGGAACATGCCCATTAGCGATTCTGCTGCAGGCCCTGCCACTAAACCACTGGATGGTGCAAACAAAAGTCTGGGCCCTCCTTGGCCTCAGCTCCGCCTCCAGTGCAGTGAGGCGGTGCGGTTAGTCTCTCATAGGAGGCACTTGTGTGTCATGTCCTAGGGGTTGTCTGCCGGACTCCGGGCAGTCCCGGCCTGGGATCCGGGGCCTCGGCAGTGCTTTCTTCCTGAGCATTCTGAGGAAAAGGAAAG